>NW_028185706.1:783044-886412 GCF_003343005.1 Rhea americana | reverse complement strand
GCTCCGGCCCCCTGCGCACTCGCCGGGGCTGCTGCGGGCGCGCGGGGGCCGGGGCGGCGCGGGGAGTCACGGCCCAGGAATGCCAGGAATGCGGGGCGGCCGCGGGCCCGGAGACGTCGGGGACTTGACTTGGGATTTCTTCTTCTTCTTCTTCTTCTTTTTTCTTTTCTTTTTTTCCTTTTTACTATTCCTCCTCCCCCCCTCCCCAGCCCGCTCGCGAAAGAGGAGGGATGAAACCCACCCAAAAGAGGAGGGAAAAGGAGGGAGGAAGAGGAGGGCACAGGCTCCTGCCAATCCGGGCGAGTGCCTGCTGCAACTCTCACAAGGAGGGCAGAGCTGCCAAGTTTGGGGCAGATCCCGGCCGCCTTCCCGAGCCGTCCCGCTTCCCCCCCATCCTGCTCCCCGCTGCAGGGAAGCCGCCCGCGAGCCCTGCCCTGCCCCGGGGAGGGGGCGAGCCCGGCGCCGCGCGGGCGAGGCGCGGAAGGAGGCGCGGGGCAGCCCCGGAGGGCAGGGGAGGGCAGGGGAAACACCCCCGAGGGGTGAAGCGGGCCCTCGCGGCTCCGGCTTTCCCTCCCCCACGAGCCCTCTGCTGCCCCTGCAGACGTCCCCTGTTAATCTCCCTCGGTCTCGCATTAGAACATCTTTTCTTCTCCTGCCTCTGGCACATCACCTGTTTTGGCCCCTCGCTCACGGGGCCATCTTCATTTCTTAAAAGGCGGGCATCGCCCTCGTCCAGCTGCGTGTGGCGCTGCTGTGGGAGGGGTGCGGGAGAAAGCCCCGGGGTGCCGCAGTCAGAGCACCGCAGGTGCCTYGCTGGAGAAGCAGCAGGGGAAAACCTGAAGCTGCTGTGAAATGTGGTGGTTGGCAACTGTATGAAATACCCGGACGCGTGGTGCTGGGCAGATATGGAAAGGCTGTTCTGATGGCTGCTTGAAGAAGGAGAAGAGGCATGGGGCACTCCATGCTGTAGGAAGTAAGGAGAACTGTCAGGAAGGCCAGAACTACCTAGGGAAGATAGATGAATCAGATGAGACCAGTGGGCTCAAGGTCGTGCAAATCTTAGAAATTTGATAGATGTTTGTAGATGTTGAGTGTCACAGCTGATGGCCGATTTGCAAAACTATTTTTGCCCTAGACTAAGTTTATTTAAAATTACGCTTATTCCAAAAAGCATGTGCAAGTACTTCTGATGGCAGTGGGCACCTGCAGAAAAGTCAAGAGGAGGTATCCCTCTAAAACTGATACCAGAACTTAAAGAATCTTACAAATAGGGGGAAATTAAGAAAAATAGCGATAATCAAGAATTGATACTACTTTTTGAGTTGCAGTGCACTTTTGCTACCTGTACGCTTGCACACCTTAGCGAAGGACTGTGTGAGCAGATACATTGGAGTCCATGAGGATTACTCAGATTAATAATGGTAAGAGGATCATGGGCTGAGACAGGGAGAAATAGCACAGGTTCTTGATTTTGATAGATAAGTAATGGTATTTAAATACTGTATGTGGAATCACAGGCCTATGCCTTACCTCTGGCATAATATTATTATAATTACGTTTTGCAAGGAAAGTCCTTTTCATCTGAGACTCTCAAATATTTTACAAACGCCACACCTTAATGAAGTAATTATCCCCATTTTACATATGGCTACACTGTGGCGTTAAAAAGTGACAACATTTAAGATTTTAACATGTATTATACTTGACTGCGTATAGATCAGAGCTTTTAATCACAATCTGGAAGTGACATAAGGTGTCAGAATAAGTGGAGCATGGAGGTCGTGTGCCCTGAGTTTATGCAGTTCAATTTTGTGCCAGAAAAAACGTTTCCCCCTAGCAAGTGCAAAGATATGTGAATGGGTAATATGCATTTAAACAAAGATTTAAGTTTTTAGGTTTCTGTTAAATTTTCCCCATGCTAGGGGAGGTGCAAAGACTTGCTTTTTAACACAGTGAAGATTGACTGTCACATATATGCTTCAACGCGGTGTGTTGGTAACCTAAGCCTTCCAGCTGAATCCCTAGTTTGCAATTGGTTGCTTTTACTTTCCTAGGTCTTTCTGCGTTTGAGGAAAACTTGTTCAATGACCTTAATTGCAGATGAAATAATGTTGCAAGAGGAAGCATACACATGTTGACAGATATTTAGAGGGGAGATTCTATATGTTTGCTACCCCCAGCACCATTCCCTAGAATAAATAAAAACAGACTACRTGTCAGCAAGAGCAAAAAGGTAAGTTTAACAAAATCTGCAAAATGAAATATATTTCAAATTAATCCAAGCAAGAGATGCTTCTGAAATTGGGAATAGAGAAGATTACTTAATCATGAGATTACTTAACACAATGATTAATATCCATATTAGACTCTTAGAAACTGTAGCAGTAGATGCTTTAGAAATACAGAGCTTCACAGAGATCATAGCCAGTTACTATAGTGTCTTCCATGAAGAGATCTATTGTGTTGGTGGTACTTCCACTTTCTAAGACTGTTGAAACCTTGAACCTTTACATATTTTTTGTTTGTTTTTTTCCAGAATGCTGCTAGGATTATAGGACCCTGAGATTAAAACCAAGAGTTCCTACCTGCTTCATGGGATGTGATTTCATAACATACCAGAGCTGGATTGGAGGTTCCTAGGGCTGTTTCAAAAATGTGGTGTTGAAATGATACAAATCATTGGTCTGATTCCAAAGCTCTGTGCTGATTCAAATTTGTCCAGAAATCTTTAATATTATTTCAGTAATATATAGGCTGAATTTCTACATTATCTTTCTATTCCACTAGGGAGTCATGTTACAAAAGTGACAATTCTAAATATTATTTAGGGACTTTAATGACTTGCTATACTAATATGTGGAATTTAACTCCTAAATATTCCCTCTGCACTAGTATGAATTATTTTTTTATATTGGTTYCTTCTGCAACTCCATCAGGGTTATTACATTAAGATGCTTTATGGAATAGTAGTATAGACCAAAATTAAATGATTGATATAGGACTGTACCTCAGTTATCTTAGTTACTGATTTTTGGTGTGTTTTGGGCAAGTAGCAGCACATCTCTGTGCCTTAGTCTTTTTCTCTGAAAACTGAGATAATGATAGTGATCTTAGTAGGGTGCTTTTTGATTTAAAGATGAAAGCCCTGCATAGGAGCAAGATGTTATTTTTTTTAAAAAATCCCAAGTCATAGATTAAACAGGCCTGAATATTGTCTTCAAAAGCTTGTGAAAATGAAAGCCCAACACCATTCAGGTTGACCAAAGGCTTATTATTAGTAAAGGAATACTGATTTTATCTAGATGAAAATAAGGTAGACTTTTAATGTGTTATGAAGAGCCATATGCAATAAAATTTAAAGTGTCTTGGGACCTTGCTAATAAGACCTGTATTAAACATATTTTGAAAGTGTTTAAACCTAAGCAATTGCAATTCTAGAGTCTTGTCATAACATGGAAAAATCTAAGTCCTCGTTGGTTGGTAAAACCATGTCATAACCTGTTTTGAATAAAACTATCTTTAAACTGTGCTTAAGCAACAGCTGGTGGTTTCTTCTGTGAACAGTAGATGATGTTTAATTAGCCTTACAGTCATCTACATTACAATCAAATCAAAGAATGCAGTTGCAACACATTCCCGATTTGTATTGTAAATGTGACCCTAACTGTGTTCCTAAAATCTCTGTCATGTGCTACAGCTGGGTACACTGACCTGATTGTAATGTAAGCAAAAACTTGGTGCAGTAGCAGAAATTCCCATTTCTAAAATCAGTTTGTTCTTTATAAATTGGTACTTCTAATGAAGCTTACCACAAGCAAGAAAAAAAATTACTACTTTAGTATTCTGTGTTCTCATGAATTATTTCATCTAATAGTGCTTTTCAAAATCATCTCTTAGAAAAGGAATTTGGATTACACAATCTTGGAAAACAAACCTGTTGCCAYCAAGCATGAGCTAACATGTTATAGTACTCTACAGCTTATCATAAGTAAGCCAGCACCCAGTCTTGTAGATCAGAAAATGTCTTGGGTGATTATCTGTGCAAATAAGCGATGGTGTTTGAATATTCTAGTTTGCTTAGACTTAAATTCTGCCTGAGGACTTACTGAGTAGATGAGCCTCTTGTCTTCTGTAAGAGTCATAAAATCACAAACTTTTTATTATTTGTGAGTATAATGGTGAATTTTGATTCCACAGTTGTAAGTGCTCAAAGTGTACTTTTAATAACAATACACCTCTGTATGTAACCGTTATCCAAGCTAGATAAGTCAAAATTTTAGGACAAAATGGAATCATATTTTGCTATTTTCTTAGATTAACAATTAGAGTATATTAAATATATTATTTAGCACAGTTACTAGGTTTATTTCCCTAATCCTAGATTAGCTAAATTAACTTCTGTTAAAARCTGTTGAATATTTTGTTTGAGAGATCACTGTTTTGAGAAATCTGAAGACCTAGGTTCATAATCTGCTGTCCTGTGATATAGATACATTATGTATCTGTGTATACCATCTGCCTGAATGACTGGGTAGCAAGTCTACAACCAATATAAATAAAAGCAATTTCAATTTCAAAAATTCTCAAGCTATAGCTTTAAGGACYCAATTCATCAAAGTAATTTATTGCAAGTTTAGCTTTTAGCCTGTGCTTCAATTCTTCTTGAGCCAATGTGACTTAACAGCATGCCTGCAAGTCAGCATACACTACTAATTTGTAGACATTTTAGCTGCTCCTCGCTTCTGATAATCATCATCTTAATTTATGTGTCTCAGCATGGATTTAGGTGTCTGACTTTGGGCACCCAAGTTTGAAAATATTTCATTGCCACTCAGAGATAAATGGTTTCTTGAGAAAGTGAAGAGCTAACGTCATAATCTAAAATTTGTTTTTGTTACTGTCACAAAATTGTGTAATTTGAAAAGAGTGTTTAAAGTTTGCTTACCTGTGAAGTGGACATATTACCATGTTTGGATAGATGAGTACTGTAAAACATCATAATTTTAATGCTTTCTGAAATCAGCAAATGAAGGCCTCTATAAATGAATAAAGCCTTAGCTATATGTACGTCAACGTTTTGAAATGAGTGTATTGTTTCTAACAGAGTTGTGATTCTCATTAGAGTTTCTTCTTCTGCTGTATGCAAAGAATTGTACATACACTTTTTGGTAGAATTAACTCAGAAAAACGTCATATGTTTTCCTGTTAATTTTGGAATGCTGAGAGATGTATTTAAAATTTTATTGTTATTTTCTGTGCTGACTTTAATTTTCATGATCCCCTTGATACCCTGGAAAGATTTAAAGTGGGTGCAAACATTTTTCTGGAAAGTGTTAAAAGAAAAATGGTATTAGAAATAGCAATCAAACTGTTGGAATTCAGACCTGGGCGAGGCAAGAGATCAAGTGATAATCAAAATCGTAAAGATGTAGAATTTGGAGCAGTTGCTTTATCCTTGCATATTTGTTTGTTTTATTGGATCGTTTCAGTTAGTGGTACGTAACCTATGGCTATTTGGAATGGGTTTCCCACTGCATTTAGTTAGGTAACTGAAAATTCTCCTAGAACTTGAGTGTAAAAGTGGCAGAATTTTGAGGTGATTAAGATGTGTGTAAAATAAGGATGCCTACTTTTGTCTTACCTATTCAAGCTTTTAACAGGAAAACGCTGGAAGACTTTAGAGACAGCATGAAGGTGACATTATTTCACTGACAGATGAAATGATAGATTGGACTAATAGGTGAACACAATAGGAAGGAATCATAGATACTCTGATAATACCTAATATAAATTTATATATGCCATTACAAAAGAGAAACAATATATAAGCTCAGGCTTTCATTTAGGTAGCTCATAGGAATGCGATGTTCAAATGGAGGTTTGGCACAGCAGGGACAGCCATAACAAATGATCAAGAACTTAGAAGAACAGAAAGGTCAATGAAGAAGCAAAACTCAAACTTTTGAAGACCATTGTGCATATGACAGCTGCAAACCATTAGGAGAGCGAGACTTGGAGGAAAAGAGAGATTAAAAGGTGGTTTATAAAAAAATGAATAAAAAACTAAAAGGTAATGCAGGGAATAAATTACTGAAGATAAAATAAGAAAAAATAGATCTAGAGAATCACAAYATGAGAAAGTAGGCAATTTCTATATGCCCCCATAAAAAAAGTTTAGCGGTAAAGATCAGAGAGGCAGAGATAGCTATGAAAAGTAGTTAGTTTATATACAGTACACTTGCTTTTGAACCACTTTTCTGTCCCTCTTCAGCTTGAGTCTGATACTCAGACTAGGCGTATCCATCTGCAATTAAGAATACAAACCTTTGGGGTGGGCAAAGGAGATGCCAATTATAGAACTATCCACATCAGTGATGAATGGGCCATAGAGGAAATAGATTACTGCCTTACCAAATGCACCCTGAAACCTGATTACTCCTTGCTTATCAGATATAACAGCATTTGGTAGTATCATGACTTTTTTTGGTGTTGGTATCTGTACTATGAAAGATTCATTTGGTATTGCCATTTTTAGCTGGCAGCTAAAGGAAGCAATTCACCATTTAAAAATAAAAATGTATTCCAATTTTATTTACAGTTCCGTAACTGRTAATTTGAGGCCTAGAAAATATGGACTTAATGTGTCATATCATAATGTAATCACCATAATTATTTATCATTTTCTTCACATACTTGCATGTTAGTTCTGTGAATGTTATGCTAATGGATCTGTTCAATCTTTTACAAATAATTTATTTAGAATAGGAATTAAAAGTGTAAATGTAATACCTCTTCACTGCTGTAGCAGCATTGCTATGGTTGCAAATCTTGCAAAGTTCTTCAGATAAAGACAGTTTGTGCGTCCTTAAATAACAAGCATTTCTATTTGTTTACTTTCCTCCTCCACACCTCCAGTAATTACAAATGTTAAACAATTAACCAAAAAACTCCCTTCTTTTTAACTGTTTGTTTTGTTAAATAATTTTACTGTCATTTGTGCTACTGAGTATATCTGTGTAACTGCTCACAGCTTTAAATTCAAAGTTCAGCAATTCTACAGGTTTGTAGATTTTAAAATGTGAAATAATATTACACTTTGTATAAAGATGAGAGAATATCTTCCTCTGATCATAAATATTCAGAGTCATTGCACTTAATATATGAAAGAGAAACATAAACAAAAGCAGAAGCTGTAAGATATTTTTATCCCTCTAACACAAGTAAGTTGTAAATCTCAAGAACACATCTACTGTGGTTCTAGCTCCTTATGGCTCCTTGCAGTTCAGAGGAGCGCCAAGTCACCGTAAGGGCAGGACACAGCTGGGGGACAGGCGGAGAGCGGCAACGTGGCAGCATTGGCTTGGGATGCTTTAAATGGCCATGGCTCTGCACCCTGGTGTTCCTGCCCAGCGTCTGCACGTGATTCACTGTGTCACCTTAGACAAGCCAGCTAACCCCAATAACCTTCTCAGTAAAAGGAAACCTGCATGCTAGTGCATACTAAACGCGCTAGTGTTTAGTATGCTACGCTAGATGACGTGATCGCCAAACTATGGATTACAGTACAACAGTTGCAGGTATTTTAGCCACTAATATGCCAATCCAGTCCACTCTCGCACTGGTATCAATGTGAACACTGCTGTAGCAGTTTCCCTTAGCAGGTAAGAAACACTGTAAGACTGAAGTAAAGAAACCCCATTTCCTTTGTAACAAAATTATAATTTACCATTCAAGATATGATGTGATATCTGATTTTGTTCCTGAACTCTAAAAAGTTCATGCAGATCAGCCTTTTTTTAAAGAATGCAAGACCAGACACTTAGGAAATGTAAGAATCCCTATCACCTAGACTGCTACTGTTTCAGTTACAGGTCTAATCACCCTGGCAGAGATGGAGAATTCTGCTTTCCAGAAGCAGGATGGATCAGTTAGTACAAAGSGGGGTTGAGCTGAAGGAAAGGATCCAGCACCTTGCTTTCACCCCCAAACTTGGCAGAGCTTCTGCCCCTTTAGTGCCACAGCAGAGAAATTGGAGAATTGCGAGAACCATGTCAGGTGCAGAGGGCCTGGCCCATTTCTCTCTTCCTCTGTTTTTCGCAGTGAATGAGATTGCTGCAGCTCCATAGGTGCTCTTTGATGTATATATATATATATTGTATATATATATATATATATATATGTATATTTATATGAAATAGGCTTTAGCTGGCAAATTCTGAGCCTGGGATGGTAGAATGTGGTGGGGAGGGGAATTTATATCTGTTTCTTGCTCCTTGCAGTACCCAAGCAGGTTAGGATTTTCTCATCAAAAATCTTTCCCTTTCTTTCCTTTCCATTTTTGTTCCTTACACACTCTGACGTATGGTGCTTTGATATGAATCCAGCCTTTAATGTTTGTGTATTTTACTTATTGTTTTGGCCTTTTACCAAAATTACAGTAAGGAATGCAGGTGAGAAAAAGTCAACTGTAATTTTAAACATCTGSTAAGAACTGAATGGAATTTCAAGGACAAAGAAGAGCCACTTCACGAAGTGAAGGTAGTTTTCTCTGCTCAAAATCATGGGGTGCTTGGCATTATGGAACTTTGAGAGCCTCTTAGAAAGAAGTCTCAAGAATTCTAGTTAATATAGAGTAATAAAAGTAATTCAAAGTGTTAGGCAGACTGATGGCTACTATTAACACCCTTCATAACTTGTTATCACATGTCTATATTATTTGACCTTTTTTGTATATTTCTATCTTAAATTTAGTAATATTTGTATGTATTTACTTACGTCTACCGATATATATTATACATCAGTGAGAAAGATATTGTGCAAAATAAGATTGATATGGCAAAAGGAAAGTAAGTTTCTGTACTTTCCGTAAGTCTATTTATCTTTCATAATAATTAGCATAATTGTCAAGTACGGGACACCAAATATGAAAGAATTCATTTGTAATCATTATCAACAGAAGCATAGAATGATTCTCACCATTCTTTGAAACAGGTTTCAGAAAAATCCTCTCTCATGTTTACAACAGCATTTAGGTTTCTTTTTTAGCCTTGATGAATAGACATTCTCCAGAGAGTATCTTGCAAGCTCTGCATACATCATCTGTTGGTTTTTTTCCCCCCCTCAGATCTCATAAGAACACTTAAGACCGTCTCTGTTCTTTTTCTCCCTTCTGGGGAAAAAAAAAAAAAAAAAAAAAAGGCCACTGGACTTAGTATTTTAAATTATTTCACATAAGCCACCCCCAGGGGGGATTTGTCATGATGCACTATTTAAAACGCTAGGGTTCCCTGTCCATCAGCGTTCTCACTGTTGCATCTGCAGTAACTGAAAACTCTTCAGACTTTTACAAYTGATTAAGCTGCCACTGTCAAGTAAGAAACATTTACTGAGTATAACATATCGTGAATGTTTACTTCTTACAGAACATTTGTTCCTTGTCCACCAAGTGAGGGATCACCTTCAATTTAGACTGATCCTCTGTTTCATGAATCAAAGTGTTTGCCAGTACTGCGTTAGGAAATTCCCGCTCTTCCACTAGTTTCTGCTTCTCTGCTGTGCTGTGCTGCCCCCTCAATAATACTTGCCCAGTTGTCCCTGAGAGTGCATGAAGTTGATCATAGATCTGTCTAGCTTTGATTTTTTAGCTGTTATTTGTTAAGATTTATTTAAGATGGATCAGTTCCATCAGTTCAGCGTTCTGTTGTTTTATTCTTGGGTAAATTTACAGATTTTATAAGTTTGTTGCACTTACATTATTTACTTAAAATACTGTTTAGCAAAGGTATTTATAAGGATCAGAGAGAAAGCAAATTCTTTGGTGTTTTGAAATGGAGAGAAGAATTTCACACCTTTCAGAGTGCAATTTGGCTGTAGATTAAAAAAAAATGCTGCACCTTGTGGGTGAGCCAGTTAAGACAGGTCAGTCAAGTTACATATAATTGGTCCTAGCATTCAAGTGTCTGCTTAGAAGAATTTTTTTCTCCCTGTGGTCAGATTTCAAGTTCATGGATTTGGATTCAGATCATGGAGATCTTCTAAAACATAACAAAAGTCCATGATATTTGCAAGAAGGATCAGAAAACTACATTGTTTTGAGACAAACTAAAGCATGGAAATCATTAGGGATATAGGCATTTAGAATTCTTCCTAGCACTGAAAACATTGCTCTGCCATTTGCAGAGCAATTTGCTCTGCAAATGATAGCCTGGGAGTCAGCATTGCCACAAGAGAAAAGTGTTACAGTTATGTAAGTTTACATGCCAGGTATATTTTATACGTATAAGGCTATGTGGGCTGTCTGGCTACCTTATTGCACTTACAAAAGACTTAAACTTTAAGTCAATTTCCTAGATGTTGTTAAAAAACAGTGGTTAAGTGTCACAGACAGGACAGTAACTTTCCATATTCTGATGAAAAACATATCATTTTGTTTCAAAATCAAAACAACAAAACACAAAAAAACTTGCACAGTGACGCTCGGGGGGGGGGGGGGGGGGGGGCAGGGAGAGAAATACCAAAGGAAGTATTTAATATTCTCAAGCACCGGCACCCAAAAAAGTTTGCAGTCTGCATCTTCTGCTTTGCAGTCTTTAAGCCTTCACTGTTGCATCTGCATTCGAAGATCTGTTGCCTCTTCCTAGGACAAATGCTCTGATTTTCCTCTGTATTGCTATTTTAGGGTAGAAAGCATGCAATATTGCCTGCTACTTCCCCACATACGTACAAACAAAAGAACTCGAGGAGCGATTGGGTAAAACTGAACACCAAGCCATTTAATAATGCTTCTGTAGGCTTCTTTTCAGTTAATTAGCTTTCACTGGACTACTACTGGGGTACTGTTTTTCCCTTTCAGGTTCGCTGGAGGGTGGGAAAGGGATTCTGGACACAAGGCCTGGTCTTGCGGATCCTTCACTCGGGTGGGCGACCGTTACAGCCCCACTGCCCGGCCTGTGACGTCCCCCGAAACGGGCCGCCCCCGCCCTCACGCTTTCTTCGCCCCGGCCGCCCCGCTCCCCGGTCCCTCCGCGCCCTGGGGCCGCCGGTGAGCCGCCCAGCAGCCTGCCGGGGCTGCCATGGGGGCAGGCGTCACCCGCGGGGCTTTGCCCTCCCCGCGGATCCCGCGGCCCCGTGCGGTGCCCGGACGCCCCTCCTCCCCAACGGCTGCCGGCACCGCCCCGCCCGCCGCAGCCCGGGGCCAATAGTGAGCCAGCTCCCGTTGCACGCTCACAGCCACCTGCCAATGGAGTTTGAATGGTTCCGAACCAGCCAATCGCGGGCGCCGCCGSCGCCGCGCCGCGCGCTCATTGGTCACGCGGCGAGTCCCGCGTGTCAAGCGGCGGCGCTGGGACGCYAATCCGCGTGCGCACCGCTGTTTGGGGGCGAAGCAACGGGCGCGAGGGGAGCGGCGGCGGCGGCGGCGGCCGGGCGCGGTGAGTGCGCGGCGGGCGGGCGAGCTGCCCGGCACCGGCACCGGCACCGGGGGCTGCGGCCTGGGAGGAGGGTGCCGCCCGGTAGCCGGCAGCGACAGCGGCTCGGTGCGCTGTGCTCGTGCGGGGCCCGCGCCGGGCGAGTGACCGTTGACAGGACGGGGGCGGGGGGCCGCGCAGCGCAGCGCGGCGGGTCTGTGCCGGTGTTCCGCGGCGCGGCTCTGCGGTGCCGTGTGACAGAGCCCCGCGAGGCTTGTGCTTCGCTGCAGCGCATCCAGGCTTGGATGGGCTCTGCCCGTCGGTAGCTGAGCTTTGTGGTAAGAAACTGTCTGTGTTAGTGTCTCGGGAAAAATGAGCCAACAATAGCTCCTCGAAGTGTGGAGTCGTTGCAAAGAAAAACTAACCGGTGTGTTGAGCTTATGTTTAAAAACTAAACGCTCTATATTCGTTTTTGCCAGTATAGAGCGATTCTCAGTGCCTTCAGCTCAGCAGTGTCATTTTCAAAAACTTCTGTAAAGAAAGCACCTAAAAGCGATTAGCATTCACAACACAACGCAAGGCTTCTAGGCTAAACGTTGTAAAGGTAAGATGACTAGGCTTATAATGCAGTCATAAGCGTTAAGGAATTTCTGCAACATGAGTGTCAAAATGAAAGCAATTCTATTTGTGACACATCTGTAAAATGCAATTATAAGAATATGTAAGGCTATTTTTGTTAGGCTGAATGAGATTAATTCTCCCCATTTGACCCTCCCCCCAACCCAGCTGATTCAGTTGGGCAGATGGTCAAAATAGGACCTAATATTAAAAGTTGGTTGCTTGGATGAGGAGGCTTTCAATACAGGGTTGTCAGATACTCTATGCTAATCACCGTTAAACTTAAAAAGACAACATATTTAGAAAGGAGGCTTATTCAAACTCTTTAAGATTCTCTTTTTATTTGTCTTTGTATTTCAGGCTTAGTATTATCCTTTCCATATTAAAGAATAACACGGTCACTATGAGCTGGGCTGTGGAGGAGTGGAAAGAAGGCCTCTCTACCAGAGTCCTTCAGAAGATTCAAGAGCTTGAAAGTCAAGTAGACAAGCTTAAAAAGGAGCGACAACAAAGACAATTTCAGTTAGAGTCTTTGGAAGCAGCTTTGCAAAAGCAGAAACAGAAGGTAATATAGGTACCATAGTTGTCTTTCCTTGGAATGCCATTATCCAAGCCAAAGTACGATTATAAAGCTTTATGTGCTTTTTTTTTTTTTTTTAACTTCCCTTCACTGACTGGTCTGATAAGCAGTTGTGTTTCTATAATGTTTACCTTCATTTTTCCCACCCAAGCTTATTTAAACARTTTTATGTATAGTGAGATGTTCAGTGCTGTTAGGTTTTTGAAATGCTGAGAAGAAAATAACAGCAAGTAAACTTTCTSTGTGTTATTTTAAAAAGTAATTGTATATAAGTTGAGCGGACTAAAAACATTTCCAAAATGGCCTCTGTTTCAACTAGGTCGAAAATGAAAAAAACGAAGGTGCAACACTAAAACGAGAGAACCAGAGCTTAATGGAGTTGTGTGATAGTCTTGAGAAGGCAAAGCAGAAAATATCACATGATCTTCAAGTAAAAGAATCTCAAATCAACTTTCAGTTGGGGCAGCTGAACTCAAGTAAGAAACAAATTGAAAGACTAGAACAAGAACTTAAAAGGTGAGGACTTGCATCTGTATGTTTCTAACTTATGTTAGTTTTTCTTTCTCATATTTTGCTCATCTCYTTAGTTTTCTTTCCACATTTGATGCAAATTTTTTGACACAAAATCAAAATATTGGCCTATTTKTAGACATATGCATGCATATATGGTYTTTTACGTAAAACCTGTATATCATCTGAARTAGGAAGGACCTTTAGTTCCTGTTTAATTTGGGAGTTTTGCAGTGCCATTTGAAGAGGGATCTGCTCATCCCTGCAAAAAAGTGTTAGAAAAAGTGAATTACTTATGGTAATTGAAAAATAGACCTTTTCTATTTGTAAAGTCAGAGCCTTTATTCAGTTGCCATAATAGGGTCTGTCTTTTTTTTTTTTTAATAAAGAACATTTACCAATAAAACTTTACTGTCAACRTGATACAGAATATGCATTTGTTATTGCAAGATGTTGCTAAGACTCCTGATGTCTACCTGACTCCAATGTCTTGTCRGGAATGACTTACTTGACACTATTATTGAATCAATCTCTTTCTCTGTCTYCCTCTTTCCCACTTTATCCTTCCATCTTGACAGAAGAAGGCTTATGTCTTTTGATTATCAGTGTAGTTGTTAACAGTTGAGTAGGATACACTTTATCTGTGTTGAGAGTCTTAACTTCTTGGATCAAGCAGCAGTGCAAGATGTAAAGAGAGATTCTTACTGTATTGGTGAAAGAGAGATAGCTAGGATCATGTTGGTGAAGTGAAAACTGTAATTTACCGGAGGAGCTTAGTATTAAGAAACTGAAACACTATTAAATCCACTTTGTTTCTTGCAATGTTTTAACCATCCTCATTGTAAAAATTCTGCATCCTATTGGAAGGGAAGAAATCCCCTGTTAGAAGGGAGGAAGGAAGAAAAATCCCCTTCTCTGTCAGCACAACTGACTATTAGGAATGGTAAAGTGCTTTAGACTTGTTTGGTGATGCTGATGTTTGTACACTAGATTTCTGGGTGCTATCTGAAAGGGTTGATGAGACAAGACACACCAAGGCAAGGAGTGGTTGTTCATAGAAGATGGCTTGGCTGTATGACTGTGTCCCTTAGCAGCCTTAATCTCTGAGAATGTTTGTTTGGCTGTCATTTTGAGGCACCAGCTGGTGCCTAAGTCAAAGACTAACTGTCTTAAATAGGCGTGGTGTTCTCTTTTCACATGCTGTCTTTAGTTACAGTGCTAGATCTTTATCTTCTCAGAGTGAGACCATGCAGGATACCTGTGTGCATTGTTTTTACTCAAACTGACTGGGGTACCATGTCTTCATAGCATCATTCCTCAATATGAAAATCTTCCTTTCTGCTGCCCTGCTTTCCCCACTCTTCCTTTGAAAAAGGACACTGCCTCTTAGTTAAAGATGGCCTCAGGAGGATACATCTTTGGGAGCCTTATTGATGCCTGCAAAGTATTTAGAATCAAGAGAAAAGTGCATAAAAATTCATTCTCTAAGATMAAATCTACCAGTACAACTGGAAGAAGGAGATGTGAACATCTATTGGAGTAGAAGATGAAGAAGCCAAAAATAGTGCTGTGACTGAATTACTGCATCCAATTGCTTAGGTAAAGAAGTGATGCGATAGCCTAGAAATTCAGTGACAATTCTTCCTGCTCACCAAATACTGAAATACAGGTGTGGGACACTTGCCCTCCTCCGTAGTTCAGCAGTTCTTGCTGAACTCTTCCAGTGGACAAAATTTCACGGGGAATCTTTGATTTTTTTTTTTTTTTAAACATCACCTTTGCATTGATGTATGGTCTATGCAACTGTACTCGTTGGTTTTTTTTGAGTTGCTATTTCTTGATGCATGACATGTTATATTTTAGGTTAAGGTGTCATTCATTGCCTCAGTGTTACAAYACTAATAAAAATCTGTGCTGTTTATAGATATGTAATGCAGTTCATGCAATAAAAACTTCCCTACTGGAGACATCTCTCAAATGAYTCACCTGAAAATGCTACTGYGACAAYTGTTCATAATAAAGTGAATATTAAYATCTTGCATGTTTATTTTCATACCAAAGAAGCCTTCCCTTCTTGCAGTATATGGAGCTTCAATGAAGTTATTCTGCCCCTGCAATTACCTAGGACCCAGCTCTGTCTTTATAATTACTAGCACAGCAGTTGTCAAATTTCTCACTGTTTGTTTGTTGGAGCCTCAAATGTGTCAGTTTTCTTTAAACTTTGGAACTTATACCTCACAAATAAAGGGGGAGCTATATTGTGCCTACTGTCCTGTAGTTTCTTCCCCCCTCCTCCCATCCCCCCATGCACTTTTACTAGTCTAATGATAGCTGACTTTGAGAATCATGATTAAACTAGATATTTGGCAGCTGTGAGAAGGTTCTTTATATAAACAYATATGTCTGATATTTAGCACCACTAACTTTTTGCCAATTCCTTGCAAAGTCCATTAATGAAGTAGCCAGTGTAATTTAGCAAGGTTGATGCAAACAAAATGACCTTGGCTAGGCCAGAGASGTTGCAGGCTGAGGCTATGTATTTATCCATCCCAAAACTGTGTAGAAAGTTTGATTTACTGAAATCTCTTAGAATCATAGACTCAGTAAGGTTGGAAGGGACCTCTGGAGATCATCTAGTCCAACCTCCCTGCTCAGGCAGGGTCACCTAGAGCACGTTAGACAGGGTTGCATCCAGGCAGGCCTTGAAGATCTCCAGAGAAGGAGACTCCACAACCTCTCTGGGCAACCTGTTCCAGTGCTCTGTCGCTCTCACAGTGAAGAAATTCCCCCCTCACGTTCAGGTGGAACTTCCTGTGCTTCAATTTCTGCCCGTTGCCTCTTGTCCTGTCACACGGGACAACTGAAAAGAGTTTGTCCCCTTCCCCTTGACACCTTCCCTTCAGGTACTTAAACACATTGATAAGATTCCCCCCTCAGTCTTCCCCAGGCTAAACAGGCTAAACAGGCCCAGCTCTCGCAGCCTTTACTCATAGGGCAGGTTCTCCAGCCTTCTGATCATCTTTGTAGCCCTATGCTGGACTCTCTCCAGTAGCTCCATGTCTCTTATTTCTTCTATACTACCTTGCATAGCTACCCTGTACTAAGGAACATCAGTTGACTTGACTTTTGACAATCACTTTGCTTTTATGTTTTGGTTTTATAATGATAACTGATTATCTACCACTTTATAGCAATTAACAGTTCACTCTAGGAGACACTCTCATGGGTTAGGAGAATGGAATGGAGAGTTSTTCAGCCACTAACAGTGGGCTTCAGCCTATTAACAGTCTTGTCAACTAGTGTTCACTTGGCACAAACTGAAGTGTCCACGTTACTGACTGCAGCTGTTATATAATCTTCAAACATCTTACGTGGATTCCTTGGATGAGCACATAACTCTCCATAGAACAGCTGCTCTATCCATATAGTAGAATAGACTGTGGTGGTTTTGGGAGTAGCATTGTARATGTTACACAAAAAAAAGTAGATAGAGGTAGATAGAGGGTATGCCCTTCTGCTTTCGAGATGTGCCTATGTTTTTCACAATGTGCAGTATCAACACTAATAAGGTGTAGTATGTTTTCTACAAATGATATTTTCTGAAGAAGAAGGAATCATTGCTTTTTACAGTGATTTCAGTGTATTTAATTGGACTATGAATTCATATAGTGAAATTGTATACRGTTCTAAGTGTTCATCTACATGATTTTTTTTTAGTTTTGAGTCCTACGTAATTGAATAAATGTGTTGAAATTATAAATACAATTTATATTTTTTTTATTCATATTTCTGTTATAATAACTAAAAACTACCTGTGGAAATATCTTGATTTCCTGTAGATATGAAGGTCTAATGGTCTAATTCCAAACTGATCTTTAAATCAAGTTCTTAGAATTCCTGTATTGCTGTGGTTCAGGTTCTTAAAAACAGATAATAAAACTCTTAGTTTCCATAACAAATTCTTGCTATTACTTCTTTCCATAAACAGATACAAATGTGAGCTTGAGAAAAGTCAGCAAGCACTGATTACAGGAGACTTATCATTCAGTGGTACTCCACAGAAGAGCTTTAGTGCTCCTTTTACGCCAGTTCAAAGTTATAAAGGTAATTTAATTTTTCTTCATCTAGCACAGATAGTTAACTAAAATGTCACTTTTCTTGGAAGGTGGTAGGGGAATTTTGAACATTATACTTTCACTATGTTGCCTTGTCCATACTACATAGGTTTGTTATCAGTGCCTGAYTCATGACACCATAGATTCTCAATTTAAAACTTACTAGCAAACATTTAACATTTATGACAAATWTTTTTTATTTTTAGCACTACATTGATGGGCATGGAACAGTAATAGGAATTTTAATCACTAGACAGTAGCAATCTTTTGAAATAAAATATCTGTTCCAAGTGTAAGTTGCTGTTCATATAGGGAAGAGCAAACTTCCTTCTATTTCACATATAAGTGCTTTAGTTAAAATTCAGTAAACAATTGTTTGTGTTATTTCTCTAGAAGATTGTCTTTGAATTAGATTATTATTCTGCCTACTAATCTACATAATTAAAACAAACCCTSTCTAGCTACTTCATAGCATCTCTTCTATCTTTATTTGGACATCAAGACATCAGATAGATTTACAGGATTTGAATGAACTAGAAAAGTGAGAGGAAAATTCCTTAACTGGAGAATTATTCTGTAGCCAGACACACCTACGCTGTCTACACTGAAGAGCTTTCATGGGTTCAGTATTGAGCAAACTGTTACTTCTTTGCTGTGATCAAATATTCTATGTGTTTTGGCATCTAAATCTTACTCTGATGGGAAAACTGAGATGCGTTGTTGCATTATTGTTCCTTTTTTTTCTTTTTTTCCTTACATTATTTTCTTATATATATGTGTGYGTGTCTGTAAAAGGATGCAGTACTCAAAACGTCAAGAATTCAGAATTTGTAAGTGTGGTCCTCCTGCAATAAGGATTAGATTAAAATAACTGTATTTAAAATAGTATTGTTACTGAGTTCTTTTCATTAAAAGCTGAATTGTTAAATACTTTCAGATGGTACAAAGCATTCTAGCTCTAGAATTGTTTGAGAGAGTTATATGATTATATACAAATTCAAGAAAAGGGAAGCAAGACTTTTTTTGGAGTAATATGTTYCTCTTAAAATTCCAGCGGAAGAATCCTAAATGAGTTCTTGTCCGATTTCTATTCCATTGAAAAGAAGTCAAGGAAAAGCACCAGTCTTAATTTTTGGAAGTTTCTTAGTCATATTAATGCTAGGGGAGTACTAGTGGGAAAAATACTTYCTGTGTGTGTACACACATACATTTATTTATTTAAATACATAAACTGGTATTGGCTAATTAATTGTAATGGTTGTATTTTCAGTCTAATGTCAAATTCCAGATTTCCCATCAGTGTGCTTGAGTCCCTAAATTACTGAAAATACATATACAGTTTTTTCCTCTTCATTATCTGACACTTCTAATAGCTGTTCATTTTTATCWCTCCTGTCTTTCTGTAAGGATTAATAGGCTAGAAAAGTTTACCTATGTATTAAGCTAGATTATTGCTAAATATTCATTATATTTTTGTAGATGCTAAGTTTGAAGAATTAGAAGAAAAGTACAATAAAGAAGTAGAAGAAAGAAAAAAGCTRGAAATGGAACTGAGAACCATCCAGGTTACAGTAAGTGTTTTTTGAAATGGTGTGCGGGATAGCCGAGAAAATAAATGCTGACCAAATTTGGAAAATGGAGAAGGACACAGTTGTTCAGAATTTACCKTACAATTTTCTAAAGAAACGTAGAAATTGTTTTTCACATCACTTAAATTATAATTAAAAATAAGAGAATTAATYAGTGTATACTACCATTCAAAAATAATCTTAGAGAATCAAAGGAAAAGGCCAACCTAATTGAATAGTAAAGGAGGACAGTAAGAATGAAAACACATATTCCAAAAACTGGAAATCTTGTCCAAGAAAGGATAATAGAACAGCCTTCCAATTTGGGGAAATTAAATGTGAAAGGATGGTCAAATAGTCTTGAAAAGAAAATAACTTCCTAAGAGAATAAAAACCAGTAAATTTTTCAAGTGCATCAAGAGTGGGAACTTCATTAGAGAATTTCAGAGGCCAATAGATGATTAAAATATGAAAGGAGCCCTCAAGAAACAAAAGTCTGTAGAAGAACAGCTGAAATGAGTTTTTACTCGGTATTTACTGTTCAAAAGCTTTAAAAATTTTCTGTATTAGAGCCTTTCTTTATGGAGGTTGAATATGTGGCACAGCCTCAAATTTRAAAAATCTTAAAATAGCTTGTTAAAATGAGTAATAATAAATCATCAGATACAGATAATATTTATCCATGAATTTATAAGGTACTTCAGTGTGGCACTGCTGACTCGCTATAATGTGTAACTTATTTCAGTCTCCTCTTGGCACTAGGTGACAAGGATAGTGCCAGTTTTTAAAAAGACTTACACTGCTGTTTCTTGGAACTGTAGTTTAGAAARGCTGATTTTTTTTATACTGGGCAAATTGTTAGAAACTAAAATAAATTAATACATTTGTTGATATATGCATGGCATTTGTTGATACATGTATAGATATGATATATTAAGAAAATGTCAGCCATCCTTTTTTGTGAAAGGACATCATACCCCTCGTATTTCAGAGTTTTTGTTTTTAAGAAGTCAGAGAACTTATGACTAAGTGTGATTCAGACAATATAATGTCAGTGGATTTCCAAAAAGCTCAAAGAAAACACAATTATTTTGATAAGGGAGAGGTCTTCTCAATAATTGAAAAGTAAAGATTGAGGGCTAGGAATAAATGGTCAGTTTTTACAGTTGGAGAATTCAACAGTGGAGTCCTAGAAGGGTCTGTGCAGAGAATTGTGCTACTCAGCATATTCATTTATGATCTGAAAGACAGGTGAGTGACATGGTTGAAGACTCTGCAGGATTACACAATACRGAATAATTGCAATAAGACAGGAAACAAAATTCAGTGTCAAAAAACACATCTAGAAAACATAATTGTAACAATGCATACTCAATACATCCAGGCTCCTAATTTGGTGAAACTGTTCCAGAAAGCAATTCTGGAATTATGGTTTCTATTTCTCTGAAAACTTCAGTTTYATGTTCAGCAATGATCAGAAAGAAATTTTTAGGAAAATAATTAAGAACTAATGAGAAAATACTTTTCCCTGCTTATATAAAACTATATGGCACTCACATCTTGAATATTGCTTGCAATTGTGGTCATCTCATCTCAGAACAGRTATATTGAACTGGATGGTACAAAGGACAGAGGCTGGAGAGAGGAAACATGCAATGGTCATTTTCTGTTTTTTTTATAAGCCACAACTAACTACATTATCAGGCTTAGAACAAAACCTATTTTTTCTCAATGAACTTTATTAAATAGTGGAACAATGTCACGGAATATGTGGAAAACAAAAACATAAGCAGATACAAAGGGAAAGTTCACGTAAAACATTTCAGTAAAAATGATTATTAACTCCCTTAATTTTCTGGATTCAATCTTTTGAATTTTGGACGTTTAGCTYGGGAACTCTAAATTTAAATGGCATATCAAGGGAATGATTGCTGTATACCTGGTGGATTTTTATGCTCTTTCTCTAAATACGTTGTGTCATAGGACTGGAAAGAGTTTTTTTGGGCTAGACAGACATCTGGTCCTAGCACAGCCATTCCTACATGACAGCATATCCTCAGATTGGACTGAAGTCATGCTGAGTACTACCTGGTTTAGGGCATTAGTTAAAAAAAAACAGTTCAAATGGACATTTGGAAATYAAATATAAAAATACAATAGAAATCTTGATTTTTTTCATTTTAAACAGATTTGATAGTGTAAAAATACATGGTGTTTTGGTTCTGTTAAATTTTTCTYTAGGAAGAGGCTGAAAACTGATACCTGTCAAATTATATTGTTGGAATTTTTAGGTACTTTGTATGTGAAAATGTAAATAATGAGTTTGTTCTCTCAACTTACTTGTACTTGTCCAAAACAACTAGGCTGGTTACCAGATACATTAGTCTAGAACTGTATCTCTTGCAGTTTGCTTGTGTCAGGAATTGCCCATGAAAACTTGGGCTTTGATTTAAAAAAAAAAAAAACTAAAGGAGGAGGATAGCAGGAGTAAATGATGGGAGAACTCTCAAAACAGACAAAAATCTGTGTATGTTAAGTACAAAGAAACAGATAAATCCTCTTGTCTTTGAGATTCCAACTGTCGTGGATAAATTTAGCTTTACCAAGTATTCTTGGATGCYTAGGTTTAAATTAAAGTTAAATAATGTTGTATAAAAAGCAGTGGTATGAATCAGTAAATTGCACTAATGGATGATGTGTGTTGTCGTAAAAATGTGAATTGACCACAAGACCTATTTTGAACTTATTAATAWATGAAATATTTTGTTATTTTTAAGATACAGAGCTGTGTAAAGGTAGATTCTKTTTTTTCTTGGTCACAGAAAATTAATCAGCCTTATCCTCAAAGCAGTTTGAGTCACAGGGAGATTGCACGGCATCAGGCTTCCTCATCTGTGTTTTCATGGCAACAAGAAAAGACACCATCTAGAAATCAAGAAACCCCTGCAAGGAGAARTTCCACAACATCCTGTTTCCCATGGGAAAAAGAAACAAATTCTAATATAGTATCAGAGAAGAAAGAGCTCAACAACAGTTTCGTTGAGAATTGTAATAGTTCTTCACACATCAACCAGCTAAGAGTACAGAATCAAGGTATCTCATATTTCTTTAAAACTCAAAGGCAGTCTCCTATATAGTTTTGTGAAAACTGGTGTCTGGACAGAAAAGAGATATCARCATTAGTGCTTTAGTGAGGAAATGAGAAAGATATCTGTTGTTTCCTTTGGCAACTAGCTGAGCTGGCTGCTAATGTGATGGTATTCTCAATGAACAGCCAGTACAGTACAGTATTATCCACTATCATTAACATAAAGGTATAAGAGAGAGAATAGGAGAGTTTGTATTTTTTGGTGAGATGACTGGTCATCATATAAACAAATTTTAGAGAAACAAGCTTCATTAATTCCATTGTTCATAGAACAATTCCCTTAAAAATGCATGTAGTGAAATTCTGGATTTCGTTACATCTCACTGTTAAATTATACTATATTGCTTCCTTAATTTTGTATGACTGTTGAGATTTAATGCTGAGCAATATATGTATTAAACATTACTTGATTGAAACTTGCTTGATGAGTAACTAAGTTCTGTCTATAAAGGATGTTACAGGAAGGCCTAGGATGAAGTATAATATTAAAATACAAAGATAACCAAAGAAATACCTTCTTATTTCATGCATATTGATATCCAGAAATACTTTTGCTTGAGATTTGATAGTCAAAGGAGAAAAAATTGTCTGTTATGGATTTAGTGAACATTTACTTAAACCTAGCATTGGGCGAGCTTTTCCAGTAATTGTTTCTTGTAAGATTGTTTTACCAGTTCCTGTACTCCCTACATGTAAAATTTAAACCTAATCAGAATCTTCAATTTGGAAGACTGATTTACATCTTTGTAGTTTGTACATAGCCATATAAATTCYGCACCAATGGAATTGTTTTTTATAAAAACAATTACCAGATAATAGTAATTCTTGATAACCTCCTTCCCCCCCCCCCCAAAAAAAAAAAGATGACTACTCTTTTCTTCTGCAAAATTTTGGGAAGCAAACTGTTGCTTATGTATATCATGACAATATCACTTGGTTTTGTTTTGTATGTAGGCTGCTTTAGGGGTAGATTAAAGGTTATTGTTTAAAATATAATATAAATATAAAATAAAATTTRCTAATACCTAATAGTTGAAAAGCCTCTTCCATGCAAAGGCTCACTTTTGCTCCAAATATATGTTTGTAGTGGCATTCTYTACTTTAAAGATTTTAATATATTGAGTGACTTATTTTCTGCATGCTTTCTTAAAACCCCAGTTTTTCGTAACGAGGAACAAATTGTCTTTGCCTTTGCAGCTCTTTTATTTGAATTCCATTTTTTCCTTCATTCTTATATGTTTCAAAGTGAACCTGATTGATTTAAAGTCAGCTATCTTTTAATCTTGATAATTTTGGTCATTAAGATAAAAGTAGTAGAAGAGAAAATTAAAAATTTTCATTTTATTTTGCTGAACAATTTACAAGGTGCCTTTGTCAGAGGCTTGTGTTCTTATCAAACATACTAAATATATTAGAATGTATAGATCCCKTGAAATTTCAGCACCTGGAAGAAATACTTTTCGAAGCTGAAAGTATCATTGATCTTGATTGCTTTTGAAATTCAGAGCTAAATTCCAGAATTAAAGATCTAGAACAACAGCTACAAGTTCTAGAAAAAGAGAAGAAAACTCATATGAATAAACATCAAGAGATTCAACTCCAGCTGGATAGAATGAAGTTGGAATTAACAGAGAAGGATAACATTCTGAACAAAAACAAGGATGAATTGACTAGACTGAGAACGCAACTTGACCAAGCTACTGCACAGGTAAAATAATGCATCACACGTCTTCTGTTTGTYGTTACAATGCATTCCCAATACTAATGTGCATCATTTTCAGCCATTTTAATAAGAACCAAGGTACTCAGATAAGTTTTCTTTAGCGTTTGTTGAGGACTGAGTTTTGATAAGCATATGTTAGTTTGTGTATTACTTGCACAAATGTAGATACTCCTAAGCAGTTGCCTGTTTTCTGGAAGCTTCTTACTACCTCTGAAGAAGTATTTTTCATCTTCCAGGTCTAGCCCTCAGGCAAGATCTATTTGAATTCTGAAAATTATTTTCTGATAAAGTTGCATAGAGCAACAATGACATCTGGTGGCAAATTCTGACCTTAAATAGATTCTGCCATGAAAATGAGCATCTGTTTCTTAAACTACAGTATTTCATGGAGCTAGCCTTTGGATTTTAAATTACTTCTGGAAAAAATAAAATCTAAGTTAAAATGCCATTAAAGATGGAGAATTTATATAGTTTTAATGGGATTTCGTGAGCTAATCCTAAGCAGTTTGCATRCATAGCTACACTAACTAATAAGGAGCAAAAGGGTGGTACAATTTGCTTAGCMAAGAATCTTAAGTGATATATGTATATATRTGTGTGTGTGTTTATGTATATATAYGTGAAATAGTTCTGTTTTTTGCTTATAATTGTGCAATGAAAAAGAAAGTGCCAGTGTTCATAATTACTGAGTTCAGACTGTGTGACATAACCATTAATAATTTTTTTCCTAATTAGTCCAGTTGCRATACCTTTCTAGAGTCTTTTTTCACAGCATTTCACAAACTTGAAAGTAGTGCACAGAGGTCATAATTCYTTCAGTCTTCGTATTCCCATGTTGTTCTTTATTTACTTTCAGTCATCTATAACAAAGGAAAAAACATGTTTCTGTGTGTATCTTCTCCAAGTGTAATAATTGTTATCTGTCTTTGTCAGCAAGTTTCTACCTGGTACCTACAGATATTGGAAAATTGTGCTATTTCCTACAAGGTCTGTGTTGGTCATTAAAAATACCTATTTGCATGTTGAGGGTTAATCAATTTTTCTTTTGAGACAGTAAAATTCTCTTTGCTGTCTCTGTGAGTAGCTGGYTTAGAGAGGTTATGGCTGAGTGTAAGGTAAAATCATGTTATTGATACAATCCACTGAATATATAAAGGCACTCATAGTGAGCTTGTCGGAAGAACTGAACCAAGTTAAAAGCTCACTTGCTCTGAAAATTTTTTTTTTTTTTTTTTTTTTGTTTATTTGATCTCCTAACCTGTCTCAACTTCCTAAATCCATTGAATATTATTTGCTTAATTTTGCCTGGTTGATTTTCTACCAGTTTAAGAGAGTTGTATTGTCTTACTGGGGAATCAAATGGGYATTAAATCCAAGACAAGGGAAGGGGCAAGACTGTATAACTAAGAATACAAATAAGGAAAGACATGGATAAGTGGGATTGTCTGGCTCCATTTTRATTAAGATGTAGTCCATCCTTAAGGTACAGCACAGCATTGTCTTGTCCCAAAAGGTTCCTTTGCTTCTAACATCTAAAAAATGCTCCTTTCTATTTGATTTTCTTATTCTTGCAYTGAAACAAGGATCTTCTGCCTGCTCCTAATTCTTTGTATATAGAACTGCATTGAGTTTTTGGACTTTATTTTCCAGCTTAGCAGCCTAAATTTAAATTTAATTAGTTCCTCCCTTTTGCACTTCTCGCTATGTCAGTGGCATGATCAYGGACTCATGACCACAGCATTTCCTCTGTTGTTAAGTATCCTATTTAACATCATACAAGATTCACTACCCTTCTGATTGGCAAATAATTTTTCATGTGGTCTTGTAGATCCTCACAAACCCTGTTATTTACTGTGTACCCATTATTACTACCTTCTTCTTATCTTCTTATTACATAGATGGGTTATTGTTATCATTAAGTTCATGAGCTGCCTTTGCCATCAGGAAAAAAACAGTCCTGTTCACTTTTGGCCAGTTTTTCTCACCCTCTGGAAAAAAATATTAAATATTTTTGTGCAACTTTGTAGAGAATACTTTGCATTTGTAGATTGTGTTTGGAATAAAAATAAATTTTTATCTTTGTGGAATTAGTTTGACATTGCTTCACTGTCTTAGTTAGCCTAATACTAATTTAATAAACTGAATTAGATAACAAACTGACATACTTTTAACAGAGGTTAAACCAGAACATAGGCTACTCGTTTTTTATTTAAAGTTTGGATTATGAAAAAWGTTCCCCTGCTGTTGTTCAAGTAGGGTAAGATACTATATATTCTTTTTCCTATCAGCATCAATGTGCTGAATCACTCTGAAATTCCATGTAATATGCAGTTACATTCCAAGTCTAAATATTAAGTTGTTTAGCAGTTAGGGGACATWCTTTAGGTCTTAACAGCCTGAGATACTGGAAACTTAGTTTTAGTGTCAGATATAGCACATTTCTGTAGACTGTCAAGCAGATAAAATAATTGAGGCAAAAAGTTATATACGTATGATTTTTAAGAAACTATTGTCTTTGTCCCCAAACTGCTATCATCAAAGACCCTGATTTTATGAAGATGATTAACACTAAGACGATAAGCAAATACATGTTYATTACCTTGGATTGCTAAGAATTTGTGTGTTGCCAGGCAAGTTAAAGTGTAGGTTATTGGAATGCCAAAGCAATTGTGGTAAGTAAAATCAGTGCTTTTTATATGAATGTATACAAACATAAATAAGACTTGCATTTTTAACACTTATGACTGATAACTAAATTATTATAGGTCAAATTGATGGAGCAAAAGGTGAAAAAAATGTCAGAAGAACTGAATTGTCAAAGACAAAATGCTGAAAGTACTCGTTGCTCTTTAGAACAGAAAATAAAAGCAAAGGAAAAGGAATACCAAGAGGTAAGGGAAGAAAAACGTTTTTTTATTTTGATTTCCTGAAGAGGTAAAATTGCATGGCTTGTTTTGTGTGTCTGCTTTTCAGTTAATTGCAACCAAATTGGACAGAGCAGTTAAGATCTCAAAGGTAATTGAAAAACTGAAAACAAACATCCCAATAAAGGAGAGAGGCTGTCAGGGAGATGTAGAATTATTTTAGTACTTGTTGGACATCACAGAATCCATGTGAGAGAGCAGCTGATACAAACCCATAAGAAACCAGGTTTCATTGGCTTCATTGTTCACAGAATTACATATACACGGTTTTAAATTTCTTGACTCYACTCTGTTATTTGTTCATGTGGAGTCTGATTTGAATTTGAATGCATCTCTCACATGAAACACTGATTTCTTCTGGATTRTATCTCTATTCTTATTCTAGATCAGGCACAGAAGATCATAACATTTGGGAATAGCATAACTTTTTTGTTCCTTCTTGTCAGCTATAGCAGAGGCAAAGTAGCATCCCAGGTACTTTTCTGTAGGGGGATTAAGTTTAGCATTCACATTAATCAAAGCTCAAGCTAAACACTTCATATATTTTTTTCTGAAGCTTCATAAAAWGTCAGTGTTTAGGAAATATGAGACGTTGCTCAGATTTGGAAGTAATAAAGCCATTTCAGAGGAGTATTTTAAGTACTTTTTTGTTTGGGGGATTGGGTAGGAGATTGCCCTGCTGATGCATAAAATGTTTGTTTAAATTTCTCCATGCAAACTTCAGATTCAGAAGGTGGGATTCATCTTAGCTTACCTYAAACATTTGAAATGTAGGTGTCAGCCAAACTAGTTACTTAGGACTCTACTCTAGTCTGTGGAGAGAGATAGGCTCCTCTAGCAGGTTATTCAAGATACCTTAGATACTGATCTTCACTCTGGAGCTGTGTGTCTGTGTGCTAGTAGTGGAAGGAGCCTCCACTATTAGCCGAGATGTAGCTAGCTAATTTTTGAACATGCGAAATTAGATGAAGCACATTTTTTTGTCCTGGTGACTCATCTAAAGAAAAAAAGATTTTCTGCAGTTTATATCTTATGTAGCACTTAAGCCTTAGAAGGCAGGATCAGTCCCTAAWCTTCAGAAATAATTATTGGAATGCTTTGGAACATAAATACATTAAATTCATCATTTCATCTATAAGCAGTGTATGAGGGTGCAAAAGACTTCCTTGCATGCGCTGAGGTCAAGTTCCTGACCAGAGTTTTGCAGAAGAGCCCTATGTAGCTACTCTGTACTTAGTCAGCATTAGTTACTAGTTTCAGCTATGCCCRGTTGGTGTCATATCTTTCATTTTTAAAATATAAACTATATTTTTTTAGGCTATTCTGTTTGCATGGGTTCCACAATTATCCTTTCTTACCTTGATACTTAGGATCTGTTTGTTTACACGGTGTCAACTGCTGTACGAAATAGAAAATTTGCAGGCCTCTTCTGCTGTTTTGCTCTTACGCAGAACATACTAGAATGTTAAGTGGTGCTGGCGTCATTTCACAAATATAACTGTCTAAAATACACTGGACTTAAGTGCTTTCACTCTGAACCTTTTCTTATTTTGTATTTTTTTTCTCTCTCCTTTTTTTAATTTGACTGGTGGCAGTATGGTTCTGTTTCTTTAGTGAAGCATTTTGTATTCCATGAGTTGAAGTGATTATGTGTATTTGTATGCATGGGTAAAGTTTATATTCTTTATATTCTTTATATACTATATGAAGTATATATTCTTTAACTATGGTAATGCTGTGACAATTGGCAGCTGGTGAAAAGGAGGCTGATGTGTTACATGCCTCACAACAGGGGATTCAAGTTGCTAGCTTGTTCAAGTGAGATTAGGAAGGCAGGGGTACAGAAATTGATACTGACAGTTTCAGCTGCTTCTGAGAGCTTTTGTTCCTACCCAGATTTCCTTTTCTGGCAGACTAGGTAGATCTCTAGACAGAGACAATAAACGTGATTATATAAATGTATATGAAATATGTATATGTGTGATAATGTGTATGAATATACTAGTATTCATACAGATGGATCTCTTGGTGTTATTAGAACTTCTCACTGGAGGAAATGATGGGGACAGAAGTGAGTGCATGTTTTGAAGAATGTGAGGTAACTAGAAGGAAAATACCAAAGAGAACCACTAGCACTTTATGGCCTTTCCTCCTTCACAAGCATCATAGAATTTATTAGTAGAGCATCCTGCAGCTTTTGCAAAGAAATTATTGCTGATATCCTTTTTTTCCATTTATTGCTCTTAAGTACCTCCATGATTCTTACTGTTCTACATCTTATTATAAACTACTTCTTGATCTGTACAGAATCACAGCTGTAAGATCCAAAGTGATAGGAACAAGCCTCATGAGAAAAGCCAAGTACAGCTGGTATGCTTATATGGCATGTTGTGAGGTCCACAACCTTCTGCAGATTTCAAGTGCACTTTAGGGATGCTATTCTTTTTGTGCAGATTTCATGAATGCCCTTTTAAGATTCTGTTGTTGCTCAATCCTGTGCTGCATATTAAAGACTTTTTTTTTGTTTTTTTTTCCTTGAAAAAAAATCAACCCTAAGTTATGTTAAGAAACAACAAAGAGATGAATTTGTCAGTTTTGTCAGTGTAATTCTTATTTGAAAGATTATCCTTGAGCTGAAAAATATTAATTTTCTTACTAGCTTTGGATTTTTTTTCCCTCTCTGTGAATGTTGCTGTGATAGAGTTTTTAAGCAGACTTAGATTGGGCTAGGACTGTTCTTACCTGCATTGAATTTGCAGTGTGCATCAACGTTGTTTAAAATTTAATTATAAAAGACAGATTTCCCTAGGCAGTCAGTATTAGCTAATGAATATCATTTGTTATAGCTACAGTAACCAAAATAGATAATTGTTGCAGTTATATGTTTATTTCTRTTCTAACATACCGCTGTTTTCTAGGAACTATTTTGCCAGCAACGTTCCTTACAAACACTGGATCAGCAGTGCAACCAGATAAAAAACAAACTGAATCAGGAGCTCCAGCAAGCCAAAAATGACTTCAGCACTCTGCAGGCAGAATTTGACAAAGTAGGCTTTTTGTATTAAAATCCTTTCTAGGTTTATGATTTAGTGGTCTGATCAGTACTGCCTTAGTTTTATTATTAACTGCTTTATGTAAAATCAATGTAGGGAATTACATTAATGTTTTGTACAGTTGTATTAACTGTTTTGTTTTTACCAGTTTTCACTGAAGTACTATGTATTTAACTGTGAATTACAGGGTATAAAAGCAGTGAGACTAGTCCGCTTCYCACAGTGAAGGAAATATAAATGCTGAACAGTATAACTAAAATAAATCAGCTGGAAGAGTGAGGAGTAGCTATGGCTGATCACAGGAGACACTTTATACAGAAAGCCTGGAGAGGCTGGGAGCCAGGGGTGGAAGGACAGCTAGCGAATAGCAGGCTATCATTTGAGGCAGGTAATTGCTGGGAAGGTAGAAAGTGTCTTTCACAGACAGCTCTGGAAAATCGTACTTCAAGGAGTAAAGGTGGCTGAGGAGGAAGATCCATCTCAGAGCCCTTACAGTAAGGCCAACTGTTAGCAGAGGTGCAGGATGATGGTAGAGCTAAGCTGATCCAATAAATAACTGCTTGTGGGGAGGACAGCCTCATTCCATAGCCTGTGGCTATGTACTCCTGTTACTTCCTTTGTAGCAACACTRCTACACTCATATGACCCTGCAGAGAGCTAGTAAAGGAGCTAAAACAGGAAAAAAATTAGTTATTTACACACACACACATATATATACACACATATATAATATGATACATGCATAAACACAAGAGTTTCCCATCAGTTAAGTGCCTGAACTGACTTTCCATAAAAACAGAAGCATTAGAGACTGTGTAATGGAGGACATTTGTATGAGGGAGGTGTTCCCCTCTTTTAGCAGCAGCTAGCCATTAGATCAGATTAGTTGTATTAACCATGCTTTAGGGGAAATTGCAAAGCAGCATGTGCCTAAATAGGAGATGACCAAAAAAGAGGAATGTGAAAAAGCCTCAAAAAATCTGAGAGCAATTATAAAGCAACAGAGCAAACTGAATTCATAAACAAGGCCACAACAATTTGAGCAATGTTTTAAGAAGCTCCGTTAGCAGGGGAGCATTAGTGTGAAAATATGAAATTGTATAGTTTGATGGAAGAAGGAAAGTAAAACAGGTGGTGGAAGAACCTGAAAAGAGGCTGGATAATTAGTTTCATCAGAGTGTTCTTTAACCTCTGTTCCAATTAAAGCATTATTTCTCTACACAACATTTTTTATTGAGAAATTGCTGTTTATTGGGAATACTGAGTCTGTGCTGAAATAAAACAATTTCTAAAACTGACAACAACTTTCCAGCAGGCTTGTTTATTTTAATAGTTTAGCTAGGTGAATACATTCAATCAAATGTTTTCAATAAAGGTTTCTTTATATGCAAATTCTTTTGCATATGCTTACTTGAAGAAATTGATCTTAGATAGAAAACAAGTGTCTCCTAGTTTTCTCTACAAGAAAACTAATCTATTAATGTAATTACATCAGACCTTTTTTTTTTCTTTTGGGTTGATAATGGGATTTCTTTCCTTTTTAATCTGGAACATTATAGGACTAGTTTGACAGCTGAAAGAGTTTGTCAGCAGAGTGATAGTTACAGTTATGATCTTTACTTTTGGATTCACATATCTTAGCAAAGGGATATTACATTGCAAATCTCATTTATAACCTACAGATATCACTGTGATGATGTAGCTAAAAGTGGGATGCATTAGTCTAAAATTTCAGACAGTGAGCTTTGAAATGTATGTATTGTTAGACATGCTGCTTTTCTGTTCAGAGATAGAAGAGAGGATATGCAATAATAAGCTGTTTTTGAAATGACAGTAAAGCAATTTTAGGTTCATGACGGAATAAAATAATTTGGTTTTCTTATATTCTGTAATACCATTTTGGAGTTCATGCACAGGAGTTTAAAAAACAAAAGGAGTTATATATGACTGTGAATAAAGTGTGAATTTTTAATTTTCTTACAGGTAATGGCAGTGAAACAACGCTTGGAACATGATACCAATGATCTCACTCAGAAGCTGTGCAGAGCAGAGCAAGCTTTATTAGCAGCCCAGGCTAAGGATACTGAGCTGAGAAGAAGCTTCGAGGTAAACAATTTAGAGGCCTAACTGATATGATTAATAACCTRTATTGGCAATCTGTAAACACTAGTACCATCCAATATTTACTAAAATAATGCAGCTCCCCAAAGCTGCATATAAACRCTTTTATGGACTATCTTATGTATTTTTATTTTAGGACTAAAAGCAAAAGTCTCTTGAAACAAAAGGTAGATTTGATAAAGATAAGTCCAACATGAACTAGAACTGTATCAATAGCATTACAGCAATGAATCCTAATCCTGAGGCCAATTCTGCAAATTGTGCGCTGACTACAKGAAGTCAGTGAAAACATTATTTCATGTGACAGCTAAGATATATTATTAAGATAGTCCATGTCACCTCTTTCAATGAAACTTTTTYCCTTTATTTAGAAGAGGTAGAAAAGAAAGAGGGCTCAATAGATACGAAAACCATGTGTGTTTTATTTATTTATTTATTTAATTAATTATAATGCTCTTTCTTTACTTGCTGCCTGTTGTCATGGGCAGATATAAAATAATCTGATATAATTTCTGCCAAAACAAAATTTACTTGTTGAAAGTTTGTGAAAAATTTTAAACTAACRTAATGTTTTTTGATCAGATCAACACATGTATTTTCTGGCCATGACAAATTTGATTCAGAGATAGAATCCCTTAATACAGCTTTCATACACTTYAGTATACGAAACTTCAGTCTCAACAGCTACATTTATACTGGTAAATTGCAGTGTTGGGGGACATTCGCAGGTATTTTAATGTGACAATTTGTACTGTTAAATTGTTAGAATAGTACTGGGCTTTGGCCCAGCTGACTAGCACTCTTTCAAACAATTCCCAGGCACAGTTTGGGAGTTAGCATGAGCCTGGGACCATTCCCAGCAGGCAGTCTGGTTAAAGCCACCTGTTTTGGAAGGTAGAAGATTTTAGTGGTACAGATATGGGCTGTTCCATGCCACTTGGCCTCAGTGCCACATAATAATCCTTGGCACACTTCATTTACTAAATAAATGTAACAATGCCTTCCAATGATAAGGCTAATCCAGATAGCTTTTGTTTTTATATGTAATATAAAGAAACTTTTAGCTAATGAATTCTACATTTTCTTATGTGTGACTTGCCAGATGTAATCTATTCAGCTTCTGCACATTGTCAATCTTTCATATTTTTAGGCAARAAGAGTAAGATATTATCAAATAGTGTGGGCTCATGCCTTTCTGGCTGTGAAATTACACAGTGAGATTCGATTTGATAGTTTGAAGAGATCCCACTGTCAGAGAGTGTCCAGTTGTTGCAGATACCTCTTATGCTGTAAATAGTTGGAAGTGCTTTATTTTCTTTATTTTATCTATCAGAATTGTTGCCATCTTACTAAGCTGTAATTATAGCCAGTTTTTTTCCTCATATTTGTTTGCCTTGGCCAGAGAGTTGGACAGCTGGTGATAGTGATGTTGTGTTAGAACATAAGCAATAAACTTACAAAGAAGATGAATCCGGGGAAATTGTAATATTTGAAGAGATTGCAACCATTACGGTTTTCTTTCTATTTTATGACTCACACATGATCAAATATAGTATATGTTAGCAGAGCTTACACCCTGGCTTACCTTCCCCATTATCRTAAATGTATATGTTGCAAAAAACTGCATCTATTGCTTAGACGTCTTGCAAATTTTGTTCACAGTAGGTTTTGTTTATAGTGAAAGAAAAAGGTAATGACGTTGGACATTTCCTTTAGTAAAGGAAAATTGTTGTAGTCTTATAATAATGATCTAACTACCCAGTGGAGAATAAAGCTGCTTTGCAGTGGTTAATTCACTGGTTAATTGCCTTCAGTCATTACAGTATGATAAGATTAGTGTCCTAAAAAAGTCGGAAAACAGATACACTTTTGAGACATATGTTTAGTCCAATACAAAGACTTCTAAGATATCTAGTGGTGACATCTCAGTAGCTTAGCAATTCTGACATCTTAATATATGATAATTCATTTTGATAATACAAGAAAGTCCAATACTGCTGGAAAAATGGCCAGTCTGGCCCAAACTACTCATAAACCTATGGCTCATAGGTCTAYTCACTGAAAATTTTCTCTTGGATAATAGTGCTAACTGTGTACATAGGTTCTGGAGTTTGCCTTGGTTTGGTTTTTGCTTTTTTAAGGAACAATTGTAGAATACCTAAATTAAGTAAAACAATATATCGAATAGAATCTATAAGTGGATTTAAAACAAAGAGATTTTAGTCATGCTTTGGAAATGTGCACGTAACTAGCTATCAGATACTTAGTTTATTAAATTATGGGTTCATTTTTGTTGAACGTTGCTTGTTTGGAATCTTTGAATCTTTGTACCTTTCAGCTATTTATTTCCTTAAATTTAATTGTATTTCTGTCCATAGATCATCACAGAYTTTCTGATGAACAGGCTTGTTTAGTTCATGTACTTGTATCTGTGTATGGCACTTTAAATATGGGAAGTGCAGCCACTTGTACTTCTTTAAAAAAATATTGTATATCAAGATAACTAGAAAACTTTGTTCCTTGAAACTTATATTCTGGAGTGAATGGATTTTTGAAAGTGTATTGGGGAGGCTRTGAGTAGAAGGAAAGGTAACTGTTAGTGACAGTGACAATTTTAATCATGTTCTCAGAGTGATTTATTTATGTTGTTGCAAAAACAAGCCTGCTCTGCCAGCAAGCTTTTAATTTTTTTTCATCCAGACCTTTCCTTTTCTTGAACTTGGCTTCTGTGAACTACCGCCCATCTGCTAGTAGTAAACGGATGAATAATTGACGGCTTGTTTCCAACTGGGCCGTGCCAGTGCCATGCCATCTGTTGTCCAGCACAGGAGTTTGGAGAAAAGGGATTAGCTTCCTTAAAAGAACTTTTATTTAACTTTCTAGATGCAATGTAGTTGCATATATATATATATATTTTACTCAATTTATTCGGAAAAAATACTCTTCATGGCAAAATAACTCTCTAAAATAGTAATAGTAAAATAGTAAGCATTTCTTAATAAAATTTGACCAGTATTGCCACAAAGATGTTGTTCTGTGGAAAGAAAAGTTGTCTCTACGCCCGCAGACAGGCCATTTCAGGGATTCTTCTCCTTTGTGCCTTTGAGAAGGTAGCATAACTTTGTCAAGTCAGACATACTTGCCTATGTTCTGTCCTGTATTGATCTGGTTGGGACAGGTCATGAGGAGCTGTTTCCCTGGAACATCCAGGGACACCCTAACTGTGTCAACTGACAGTATCTCACAGAAGCTGTCAGAATAGTTCAGCTTGTGTTCCCAAGCAGTGTTTAGGAATCGAGCCCATTTTTGTGTGAGATGTAGTGGAGTATCTTTCTTTTGATTAAACAAAATTAATTCTTTGATCTCTTTGGAAATTTGTTTGAAGTATGGCCTTGTTTGGACTTTTTTAGGAATTGAAGAAGGAGAAAATCCTTCTTGACTGTGAATTTGAAAAAAAACTGCGAGAGATCCACCAATTTGAAGAAGAGCTAAAAACCATCAAGGAGTCTCTAAAGCAGAGCCAGAATTTTGCAGAAGAGATGAAAAGTGAGTAGCATATTTGAATTTTCCAGAAAGAACACTTTGGATGGACTGGTTTGAAGTGCAGTCTTATATGAGGCTGCAGAACTGAAAGTTAACGACGTCTATGAGTACACAGTTTCTGGCAACCTCAGGTGATTTTAGAAAAATCCTTTATCAAGTGTAATAATTTGAAAATGCTTTGAAATATAATGAAAATTCAAAATAGTAAAAGTAAATAGTAAAATTTGATCTAGAAAATTGTTAGTAGATTGTCAGGATTGACTGTTTTTACCGCAGTGTCCCTAGAAGTAAATATTTTCTATTTAGCTGCATCATTTATTGAATAAAGCAAACATTTAATGATGTTTTCTGTTACAGATAAGAATATATTTCAGGAAGCAGAATTAAAATTGCTAGAAGAGAAATTTAAAAAGCAGGATAGCTCCCTTTCCTTGGAGAAGCTGAAATTAGCTTTAGCTGACATGGAAGAGCAGCAAGCTTCTACTCAAGACCTACTCAAGGAAAAGGAAAATTGTATTAAAGAACAAAAGTGTAAAATAATTAAAATGGAGGAAGAATTGGGAGCTTTTCAGAGGATCCTTGGATTCAAGGAGAAAGAATGTGAAGAATTAAAAAAAGAGACTACTGCTTTTTCTCAATGGAAAACTGAAAATGATCATCTTATAAATAAACTTAAGTCTGAAAAGGAAGACATGCTGACTCATATTAACAACTTGGAGAGTTCACTCCAAAGTGAACAAATCAAAAATAATGAACATAATGAGAAACTCAGAATAATGGAAACTGTAAAAGAAAGGAATAGTATAGAGATTAAAGAACTTAAAGACATGCTAGAATGTAAAAGTGCACAATTAGAAGCACAGGAAAATGCTTACGATGAACTTCAACAGAAAGCAGAATTTTCTGAAAAAGTGTACCTGAAAGAAATAGAAATCATGTCCTGTAAAATACTCCAGCTCACCAACCAAGTTGGTGAACTAGAAGAAAAGTTACAGTTAGCAGCAGGTGAAAGACTGCAAAGGGATCAATGTTACCATGGTCTACTTGGTGAACATAGGAAAATCTGTTGTCTTGTAAAAGCAAAGGGTACTTCAGAAATGGCAGAAGATGGAGAAGTTCTTCTACAAAACAGTCTGGATAAAACTGTTTTAGATGATAAACAACTCACAGTGAATGACTCCATCACTGAAGATCACAGGTGTACAAAAGCTGTTTTAGGAATAGAAAAAAACAAGGATCTGACCTTACAAGATCAGATATCTTCTCCTGAGATTTCATTGGTGGCTGAAAAGCAGCTGAACTCAGAACAAAAGAAGCAGTATGAAGACTTACTGCAAATGAAGGATGAAACAGAGAAAAGGCTAGTTAATGTAGAAAAGATGCATGAAAGCTTTGTGACAGAAACTAAACAGCATATTAGTAATTTGCAGATGGATATTTCAGCACGTCAGGATTTTGTCGAAAAAACATTAGCTGTTCTTGAGGAAAAGGACATGCAACTGCAAACATTGAATGGAAAATTAGAAAATGGACAAGCAGAGATTCAGGATTTAAAGATCAATAACAAATTGCTTGAGGATTCAGTAAGACAGCTAAAGCTCATGTCTGAAACATGGAGTTCAGAGAAAAAAGTCCTATCTTCAATGATTTGCACATATAACAAAGAAATTGAGAAACTTACTGAAGAAAATGCAACCCTTTGGGATTTAAGCAGAGCTTTAGAGCAAGAACAAATAACTTTACTTGAAGCAAATAAAAATATTTCTAATAGTTCAAAGGAAAGAGAAGAAATAATTTCTGAAATGTCAAGGAAACATAGGGAGGAAAGAGAACATATTGAATCAAGATCTGAAGAAACTGAAAAGGAGCTTACTGTTCTGCAAGCAAAGTACAAATTGATGGAAGGAAAAAACGTGAACATGATGTGCATTTTAAGAGAGAATACAAATGAGTTCGAGGAGAAGAAAGCAGAATTAGAACAAGGGAAACAGGTATTTAGTGAGAATGAAGACATCTTATGCAAATTAATAGCCTCAGAAGAAAAAAAAAAGCTTTTGATCCAGGAACTTCAGCAACTACAGTCAGAAATTTCCCATATCCAAAATGTACCTTCTGTTGAACTTGACTGTTTAAGACAGGAAATGTTAAATGTCAGAGCAACACAGAATAAAATGCAAAAGCAATATGATACTTTATGTCAAGAGAAGGAGCAATTGGTCATGAAACTAGAAAGGAAAAGTGAACCTGTAATGTGTGACTTCAGTTTTGAAAGGAGACGCAATTCAGAACAGTTGTGGGAGCCCATGGAAGAAAAGCACACTCAGCTAAACAAATACCAACTTAAACTCAAGCGTCTTCAAATGGATTTTGAGGACAGAGAACTTTCTGTAGAAAACTACAGGTTACAAGTGATGCAGCTGGAGACTGCTTTAAAAATAATGGAAGTAGAACTTGAGAAAAGTAAGAGGGAAAAAGAGATAATGCAGCAAGAACTCTTGTCTGTTAAAGAATTGAAAACATCAGATTCTCAGCTTACAGGGTTAGATGAAAGTGGCTGCTCATTGGAGTGTAATTATGGTACTATTACCCAGAATTGTGAAAGAAGAGGAATGAATGAAAGTTATTCATTGATCTTCCCTGAATTAACATCAGGAGAAAATTATCACGACCAACTGGCATTGTCTTTGCAGGTAACAATAAGCAAACTGAATGAACTGGAGAAAATGTGTGAAAGATTGCAGGCTGAAAACCTAGTATTAACCTCTGTATTTAATGACTCAAAAACTGATGRCACCACAGTTACTAATAAAGTGGCTGAAGAGGAAGAGAAAATAATGAATGCAGATAAAAATTTAAAAGGTGAAAAGGGTATTTTTCCTGATGAACTTATGGATCAGAGTGATAATAGTGAAAGGGGAATATATTTGGATAACAAGCAAGTACCCTTCATATTTAAAGAATGCAGTACTGTTCACAGTTCTGACAGTGAAGACCGAAAATTGTCCAGCAAAGAAGTTAAAAAGCACTTTGCTGAAATAAAAGAGAAATTTTTCTCTTTACAGAATGAGCATAAATTATTATATGAACAACATTGTTCTCTGAGCTCAGAAATATCTGAACTACAGTCTTGTATTGAAACACTGAAGGCAGAAAATTGTTCATTGTCAACAAGTCTGAGCAATGTTGATACAGATTCAGTGAGAGTGCCACTATCTTCTAGACAAAAGGATGGACTGTTGGACTTAGTTTCAACTAAGTCTACTATTTCTTTTTCAGATATTTGTGAAAGCCCCTCTTTTATAGGAGTAAGTCAGGCTGATAATTCTTTTAACAGTGATACATACAAATGGCCAGAGGAAATTATTAGGTTGAATAGTTCAGAAGAAATAATTCCAGAAGGTATAGGAAAAGTTTTAGTGGAATATCCTCATAATGATCCCACACTGGACTTTACTAAAGAGCAAAAGATCATTACTCCTAGACAATCTAATCTTGAGAGCAGAGTTGAAGAACTTCAAATGCTGTGCCAGACATATGAGAAGTCCATCAAAGTTCTTGAAGACCAATTTCACCATCAGGAAGATAGGAAAAAGGAAGAAATACAAGAGCTGAAACAAATTATACTTTCTGAAAGAAAAGAAATAGATCGTCTCAAAGAGCAAAATATATCTGACAAGGAAGAATGGCAGCAGAAACTGAGTAACCTGAGTATGGAAATGGAGTGCAAACTAGCAGCAGAGAGGAAACAAACTGAAAATCTGTCTTTGGAGCTAGAAGCAACAAGATTCCAGCTACAAGTCCTTGATTTGAGTTCTTGTTCACTACTGTGCACTGATACTGAAACTGTAAGTAATTGTTCTCATGCAAATAAGTTTTATGTTAACCATTTGCTCTGTAGTAAAGCCAAACGTGGATATTACCCATCTGAAATGAAATTTTGTTAAAACTGTGTCACATACAAGCAGTGCAGTTCCTTAAAGAAAGAAAAAAATCAGTCCTTGATTTCTGTCCTRTGCATCATAGGGAGCATTCGAAATGGCAAACAATGAAAAAGTAACAGACGTGGCCAACCAGAGTCATGTAATGCTTATTTCTGCTTGTAAGAATTCTAGTTTTGGCCATTAGATTTTCTGTAAGTGGCTTCTAGCATAATGGCAACAGAGACTCAGAAATGATAATTTAACATGGCTCTCAGTCATAGCAACCAAAGCTCTCCATTTTGGCTGACTATGCAACACTGAGAAACTGCTCCTTGCRGAGAAGAAAATCTTTCACGTATATGTGTTGCCCAGGATTCACTTATAGTATCCACACTRAGAACACATAGAACATTTTAAAGAAAGGAAAAAAARTAGTTCTGCATAGTACATAGCTATAGCTTTTTCAGATTAAGTATCCCATACAGATCATTCAGTTCCTGCCTTCAGTCTCAGTTCATTTTTGAAGGCKTTAGATTTCTGAGTCATTCATTTTAATTGTCTCAAATGATGGCATGAGGCAGCACTAAGTGTAAATCCAGCTCTTAGAAACAGTGGTAATTGAAAAATTCTTCAAGAATTTGGGCATGTCTCCCTTGAAGATCCTCTGATGTCTAATAAGAGGTGAGCAACAAACATTTCTCTCATTAGTGATAATAACAGTTTGTCACTTTGTCACAGGGACACTATATTCACAGAATCTGGAGGCATGTAATATCTTTGCACTCAGTCTTTCAGTAAATTTGGTTGAAAATTCTCCATAGTATCTTTAAACTTTTGCTGCAAAGATGCATACATGCATAAATAACTGGAAATACAGGAAAGCAGATTACAAAGTTGAGATGGATACTCTTTTTTTTTTTTTTTTTTTTTTTTTTTTAGAGCTTTACTAATTTGAAAAAAAATCTTTTAAAATTTGTTCTTTTTTTTGTTTGTGATTTACTTGTTATTTACTGATTCTTAACCATTGCAGAACACACAAGAAGAAAACAACAGCTTTTATGAGTTGAGAGTGCCTAATGAAAACACAGCAGAGAAAAAAGACAAACCTGAACTAAACCCCTTTGAGAAAACGGCTATAGGAGTGAAATCTGTGTGTGAAAATGTGACTGAGACCATTGAAGGAAGGTTACTAGAAGACTGTACAGAGAAATTATGTGGAGAACAAGAATGTAGAAATATATCAGAAGAAATTGCTGACTCTTCAGACTGTGTCAGTGTATTGTCATTTTCCAACAGTAGTAGTTTTTTGAGTGCAGGGGATTTTTTTGAAACTCAAATAAGCACTGAAATGCTTCAAGAAGAAACAAAACAGCAGACTGCTGAAAATATGAGTTTGATCTATGAGACAAAGGAAAGCAGTAAAAATGTTGATTTATTAATGAATGTCAAGGAATTAAACTTGCCATTGGACTTTCAGCATACACAGTTAACTTGTAAGAGCTCAGCTTTTGCCGAACTAGAARAAACTGCTGTAGTGCTTAAAAAAATTAATTGTGACGTAAAAGAAAAACTGGAACCAGTTTCTGTGGATAAGCAGCAATTATCTCTTAAAGTAATGTCTTTAGAAAAGGAACTTAACAATGTAAAGTCTGAGCTGGAAATATATAAAGTTAGATTGTCTAATGTAACAGAAGCAGAGACACTGGATGATGTAGAAATGACCAACAAAGACTGGCATAAACGATTTATTGAAGTTGAAAATGAACTGAGGAGGACAAAATCTGAGAAAGTAAATATTGAGAACCATGCCTTCTCCATAGAGAATGATTTTGAAATGCTTCAGACAAAATACCAGCAGTTAGAAAGGGACAGAGAACTTAAACTGAAAACTATCTGTAGCCTTCAAGAGCATCTTGTTGCAGTCACAACTGAGAGAAATCATATTGGTGAAGAACAACAAATTTTGTCTGAAAATGAAAAAGAATTGGATAAAATGCATCAGAAACCACAAGAGCAATTAAAAGAGCTGGAGTCAAATAAAATGAATTCTACTGAATTCATTAGAAGGTTAGAGGATGAAGTGATGACAAAAACAAATCTGTCTGAGATTGTAAAATCTGATATAAATCAGTTATCAAATGAAAAAGATCTTCTGCAAAAGTTGCAAAATTTGGAAAAGGATGTAGAGTCTTTCACCTCAGAAAGAGAAAAGTTCCAAAACCAAGCAGCAGATTTGAACAAGGAAAAAGAGCTGGTTGTAAGAGAATCTGAGATGATACAGAGTAAGTTAAGTGCTTTAGAAATGGAAAATTCCAAGCTCTCCAAATCTTTAGAAGGCTTGTTAATTGAAAAAGGTGAACTTGCTGCTAGATTAAACTCAGCACAGCAAGAAGTACATCAAATGAGACATGGAATCGAGAAACTGAAAGTAAAAATTGAATCTGATGAGAAGAAAAAACGTCACGTTGCTGAAAAGCTGAAAGGAAGTGAAAGAAAAGCTGATTCTCTTCTGGACAAAATTGAGAAGCTTGAAAGAGAATTGCAGATGTCAGAAGAAAATCTAGAAGATGCATTTGTTCAATCAGAGACTGCTAAAGCAGAAGCAGAAACATTAAAAATTGAGATGGAAGAAATGACTGAAAAGGTGAAATGTTTAGAATTAGAAATTGATGTCCTCAGCTCACAAAAAGAGGGTTTGGCTAAAGATTTAAAGGAAAAGCAAGAAAGAATCCTTGAACTAGAGTCTTCGAATTTGGCTACAGTAAAAATATTAGAAGAAAAGGAGGAAGAAAAGATGCTAATCAAGGGTGAGTTTGAAAATGCTGTAATATTGCTGAAATCTGAAATCAAAGACATATATGAAAAATTAGAATTTTCCTGCAAGGAGCAAGCACTTGCTAGAGCAAAAGAAAAAGACTTAATTAATCAGGTAGCTCATCTTGAACAAGAGAGAACAATATTATTACAACAATGCCAGGAAATAAAAAGTGAAAATATCAAATTGGATCATTCAAAGGAAATACTTGTTGAACAGTTTATGGATTGTAAGCAAAAACTGGATGAAAAGATTCAAGAAAATGGTGCTCTTCAAAAGCAAGTGAAAGATACACAGCAGCTCTCTTTGCGGTTGACACATATGGAACGTGAGCAGGAATGTTGGCACCAGGAAAAAAGAGAGCTGCAGAATTTGATCACTGAATTGAAGCTAAAGGTGACATATTTTTCTAATAATGGAACTTTTCAGGATATCCTAAATGCTCTAAAAATATCTTATAAAGACCTTGAGAAGGAACTGGAATCTACACTTTCTGAAAAGTCAACTTTGTATACAAAGGTAATACCATTTCCATTGTTGTAAAGTTCCCTTTTTAGGAATGAGGATAAAATGTCCTCTGGGCTTACCACTTCCTTAATAAATTATATCTTAAAATAACTTTAATCTGAGATCTTTACAATAAGTATCCTATTTTTACAATGCTATTTTCAATGCAATTAGGAGTTTGTTTCAAAGTTACAGAGCTGGAAAGCATTTACAAGCACTACACTTTGTGTAGGATGAATGGAAAGGTAGCTTGAAAGTGGGGATAGAACTTTAAGTGACAGCATATASTACAGGACACCTTCCTTTTTTCCTATAGAAGAAAAGAGGAAAGACAAATTAGTAATGAGTGAAAGAGTTTTAATATTAAGAAGAAACATTAGGGAGCTCAATGTTAAGTGAAATAACAATTGAATACTTGCCATGAGAAAATAGCACTAATCTGTTGTGGCCCTTTGTTAGGCTTAGATCAGTTWTCAGTATAAGATAACGCTGCTTAAAATCTGTATGGTGCATATAAAATTCTATAGAGGTCACAGCTTTTTTAAAAGAATAATTATGGAATATTTGATTGCAGGTAAATGAACTGACTGAAAGTTGTACTGAGTTGGAAGTCAAACTAAGTAACACTGAACAGAAGATTTCTGAATTACAGGAAGAATTTGCCATGGAAAGGAACAAGCTTGCTGAACAAATACAAATTCTTCGAGAACAATCAGAAAACAGCAAAGTTAGTTACTGCATGAGTAATAGATATTTCTGTGTTCAAGGCCAGATTCTCAATTATTGTAAATGTGTTGAGGTCAACAGACCTGTAGTAATGTACAGTATCTGAAGTCCTCACTTCCAAGTTTCAGAAAATTTAATATTCTGTCTGAGATAGAAGGATGATGAGTAAATCCTTTTTTCCTCTTAACTTCTACTGAAATGCTGATTTCTTGAGGAGCAAAGCTTCATCATCTTTAAGATTGTAAGAGAAGTGACTCTTAATCTCTGAAATCACTTTCTGAGGAAGCAAACATACATTCAGAAAGAATACTTAATAAACCAATTCCAAATAAAACTTTGATTTTTAGCAGTATGGTATGATTTAACAGTATTGGCAAACTTACACTGAACAAATGTTTATTATTAGAAGACCCACCTTTGCATTCTGTCCTGCTCTTTTTGTGTTCAACTGTGATTATGTTCTATTTACCTACTGTTAAATAGGTAAATAAGTAAATTTGTCTTGTTGAGCTGTTTTTTTTACAAAGATGTTTCAGATGTAAAATCAAACAGTTTAATAGGTAAACTAATTCTTCACTTATAACATTTTAAATACCAAAGAATGTGCTATTTCTGTCTATAGATACAGCTGCTTCTGACTATATCAGAAAAAAATGAACTCAGTAGGAGTTTGGGGATGGTTCAGAAAGAGTTACAAGAAAAAGAGAGTGAAATGATAAGAGAAATATCAGAATATCAAGACAAACTTCATCAGGCAGAGAAGGATCACCAGGCTGCTCTGTCGGAAGTAAACCGAAAGGTAAATCAGACAGTGGGATGAATGGTGCTGTGTGCCTCGTCCACCTCAATTATTAATGTTTATGTGTTCTACAAAACTTTTGCAGATARAATTGCAAAAGAAAATCTTTGGTATCAATATTTCCAAAATATAAACACTGACTGAGTTCTGAGAAAAATTCATCTTTTTACTATTTGCTATATGAAAAAGGTGTATTTACTTCAGAACTCAGTCAGTGTTAAGTACTTATGGTTTTACTAGGACTCTACACATGAAGAAGGGAGAGCAACAGTATGTTTCAATAAGCAGTTTCCTAGTCAAGGAAAAGGCTAATTAAGTGGAAATTGTGAGGAAAGACAAACCACTAAAGAATATAGATCAAATATGTTTGAAATACATTTGCTTCAGCCATACTGTATAGAAAGAGCCCTGATCTTCTGCAGAAAAGTTGTATATGTCTATGAATATGTACTGGGACCAGAAGGACACAAATAAGCAATTTGCTATAATTGTATCTTAATAATTTTCATTCCTATGAATTTATATTTAAAAGCAAGTTATAATAAAGATAAGGGCTTTCAAATGTTAGAATTCTTAGAGGCAAGATTCTGGAACACAAAATGTATACTTAAGGCAGTTACTCCTCAAAGCATATCAAGCAAATTTACTACGGAATTCCTGTAGGCTGTAATATGATATTAAGTATATCTTCAAAATATAATTCAGTGTCCCTTTTTAATATCACAGTAATTAGGCACATTTTCTTTCTCTAGAATGAAGTCGAAATTCAGGCCTGTCAAGATAAAATGAATTCATTGGAGCACTTTATCAGTTCACAAAAAATGGAAATTGAGCATCTGAAGTCAAATAAAGAGGAATTAAATAATTTTCTTAAAGAAGCTAATCAGACCTTAGGAGAACTCCAAAAAACAGAGGTAAGAAAAATTCATGCAATTATTGCTAATTACATTAGATACAAGGTACAGTGCAGCAAAATAAATGCGAGATTGGGAACCAGTGCTCCAAAGCTTTGGTTTGACTTTGCATTGGCCTTTGTTTCACTAATGAAAATGTAGAGCATGCAGAAAACACTGTTACTATTGATCTACATTAGAAAAAATCTGTTATGCATGCCATGACCAAGATCACCTRTAATTGGTTTATGTGATACTAAGCACAGTAGTCTAGTGTCTATACTGAATATTGCAACTTCATTATAGTGTCGTTAGAATGCACTCAGAGTGACTTTGCAGTGCCTGTATTTTCTTTTTGTAAATTACTTTGAAAATAAAAGATACCATGTTCTGTTTGTAGTATTATTCTTGATACCTTGGTTTTGATTCTTGAGAGTCTATCAATTCCATTTTATATAGAATTCTCATCAAAATTATTTACTAGTGCAATTCTCTATTTGTCTAAAGTATTCTCACTGACAGAATGTGAGCTTTGCATATTGTGAACAATTGATAGCTCAGAACAACTTAGGTGTGCTCTAGTAGCAGAGATGAAGTTTAACTGTCTGTATAACTGAATTTCTGTTTATTAATTTTCTCTACATTTTTCTCATCTACATTTTTTTGTCCTGCTTCTCTTTGTGATTGATTGCTAGCTCCAGTTCTGTGCTCTCACTTTGAGAATAAGTGCCTCTCTAAAAGCACTCTTGAAGAAACATAACAGTTTCAATACACTRTCAGGTAAACTTTGAATTGCAATGCATTCACCTGGCACATCTGAAGTTCTTTATTCTACTGTGGTCTATATTGTGGTATTATATTATTCCCTATAATATTAACAGTCTAATGATGTGTGCCAGGGTGTGTGCCRGGGACAGAACAAAGTACCCACGGAACTGCAGATACACAACAYAGTGCTTCCAGCTGTGCCTGCCATGTGGTATTTGCAGAGGAGTTGGCACCAGACTTGGCGAGTGGGGAGCAGCCCAGAATAGTGGCTGTGGATAGAAAGGAATAATCTGCTGCTGTTCAGAAGTGTATTTTTATGCTGCGATTTAGGGTTCAGAGCAGGCTTGGGTTATCTTGCCTCTGTGATACTAAGATGCATTAGGGACATAAGGACTAGTGAGTCTCAGACTAGGAGAGAATACTTCAGAGTATTGCTTTGAAATTTGTTACATGGAAAGCAGTGCTTGCTTATGCCATGTCAACAAAGTGGTAACAGGTGGAAAAGGGACTGCTATGCCAGGCCTCATAGAGCGCTCTCATGCTAGTTTTGACATCAGTAATCTGAACATTCATAATTTGCTGTCTGTAACTGTAGAGAATAACAGTCTCCCTATTGGTATTTGAATTCTTGTTTTACTCTAAGTTAATCTACATGTTTATACCTTTCTAGTAAGATGACTTTAATGTTTCTGCAGGTAAGGAGCTGCTAAAATGAAGTTGTACAGAAACAAGCAAATAAGTATACCTTACAACTGTGGTCTACTACTAGTGTTGCATAACAATTAAGAGTTCCATTTGACAGTGTAATGCTTAGACAGAAGAATTATGTTTCCAGTGTTATAATTACATCTTTTATTTTGTAGGCTGACAATATTAACAGTATAGTGGAACTAAAGAAAGAAAATGAATTTGCTCATAGTAAAGTGCAGCTGTGGATGAAATCCTGTAAACAAATGGAACAGGAAAAGGAAATGTTGCAAAAACAAATAATGGAACATGATGAGCTATTAAAGAAGAAAAATCTAGGTATGTCAAAGTGTAAGAAAAAATGTAATTGAATTCTTGCTTCAGTTACAGTTTGTCGCTATAACTGAATCTTAATGCTTTCTTAAGAACACATTAATTTGTAAAWTTTTTTCCCTCTAAAGTGTACATTTGTGTATGCAGCTCTAAAACAGAGGAGAAAGATTCTTAACTGATACGAAAAAGTACAACTACAAATGTGTCAATTAGACTTTTTGAGAATCTAATGCAACTTCTTTCTTAAATATCAGAGGCAGCTCKAGGTTATGAATATATATGTATTTATTTTTACTGTTACATTTCTGTGGTTAAAAGTGTCTTCAGGAAGAAGTGGAATTTTTTATAATAACAAAGGATTGTGTACTTTTTCTTTTTTTTTAACATGTTCCCTCAAGATCTATGTGACTCTTACGCTTTGCTATTTCTTTTGTGGSTCATCTCATGAGACAAAATGCACTGTCCAGGAGGTCTGTTAATATATTGTAAAATAYACTTAAGGATACAAAGTTGAGCATTTAGAAGTTAAAAAATGACAGAGAAAATGTTTGCCTGTGCACTGGTCAATGACTCTTTCCAAATTTTGTATGTTTGTTTCCTAGGTAACATACTACTGATTTTGTAATACATTACYATGTTTTAATTTATTTATTATGGTTGCATAGTTAAAGAACATATGTAATTAATTAATAGCTATTTGATCCTTGCATTATAAATTCCTGCATATACATCTTTTTTAAGTAACTTCTATGAGTAATGATAACTTTACTTTAAAGGTGCTGATGAGAATGCCATTACAGAAGAAACTAGATTAAAACTGGAAGAATTACAGGAATCTGTAGAAGTGAAAACAAGGGAGGCAGATGAGAACCTGGAGAAATACTGCTCTCTAATTGTTAAATATTATAAGCTAGAAGAAGCAAATGAGATGTTAAAAACACAAGTCACTTTGTTGAGTGGTCAGCTGAATCAGCTGAAAGAGCCAACAGTTGATGCTGTGAGCACTCCTTTGCTGAATTCAGATAAATCAGTAACAGTTAATGATCAATCAGTCAAGGGGATGAAGTCAGATGAAGATACTACTAAGCTTTCAAGTAAAAGGCAGAGATATGAAGGCACCAGGAAAGCTAATGGAGAGCCAAGATCTCCTATGCCAGAGGCTTTATCAAAAAAGAAAAGRAAGGATGATCTCTATGAAAATTTGCTTGCACAGGAGAACATGGACTATGAGCTGACTGGACTTCCAGAAGTGGTGAAAAAAGGTATTTATAATTTTTTATAAAGGAGAATGTTTTCTGAGCATAGAGATTTTTTTTCTTTTCTTTTTTTTTTCTTTTTTTTTTGTTTGTTTTGATGGATTAGTTTTATTCTGGGTCAATTTTTGACCATGTAAACACTTTTGTGGTGACAAAGATGGGAGCAGGCAGTAGAAGTGAGCACACTCCCATCTTTCCATGGTAGTGTCAGTTTATGCCAATTTAGTGTTTGTGGAATTGTACTACTAGTCTTTTGTGATACACTTACATTGGTTTATTAAGTCTCATTTTGCAAAGATTCAAATGGTATTGGCAGTCAGAAATTTGTAGTTTATTGTGAGGTATGCATTAGACACTAAAGCACATGATATGTAACAGCAACAAGGTTGTTTGCTAAATCAAGACTTGCTCTAGTCATTTAAAAATGTTCTTTGAACTTGTAATTGAAACTTAAAGGAGAACAGCTATGGAGCAGATTTACTCTAAAAAGTTGAAAGATAGGAATACGAAAACACTGTGCTGGGTACTATGCTGTGATGGAGTCACATTTGTTCCTTACCTAGTCGCAGTTTCTTCAATATTATTCYTTGCTTGCCTCAAAAAAGAAGTTGATGGTATATTCACATCTTCATGAAAGTTCAGTTTCATTCTGCTATTAATGAAGTGAAATTATGTAGCCTGRTACTTTTTATAAGGATTCACTGAAGCAAAAAGTAATCGAGAAGGTTGCACAAATCAGGGCTTGAGCAATATACTTTATGTTTAAATGCCCACTACGTGACCCGTTGTAATAAATACAGTTGCAGTTATTCAGGGACCAGATGTGGAGGTACTGAATCTCCTCAACTTTAATAATCATTCCCAGAAGTTGGATTTTTTTAGCTTATGCATTATTCGCATTTCCTTTTCTTATCACCCTTAATTTTTTTCTAGAAATTTATTTATTCTGAAGACTTGTTTGCTAGTTAATGTTTGAGATCTAGGGTGAATATAGAGGTAATAGAATCTAAACCAGTTATTATACTTCTACACAGAGAAAAATATGAAAAATCAAAAATACCATGTCAGAGTTGTGTTCTGATTGAATTCTAGTAAAAAAGTAGAAATGTTTTTAAATGGAAATAGTTCTCMAGATAATTGTATACCTTTAAAGAAAAAAAATCTTTTATTTGAAAAACTTTGGTGTAGAATTAGTCTGTTATCTGTAACTATCTCTGTTTTGAGTATGCATATGAATTTTGAAATCCACAAGATCTGCACAATAATCTTTTTTCATCCATTTTCTTCAATAGAGTAAATTATTTATTTTAATCAGCTATTTTTAATCCCTGTCTTGAAAAAAGAGATTTGCTTATTTGAGAAACAGTGTAATTTACTGAGCTGTTTACAACAGAAGCCRTTTATTTTTCAGGGTTTGCTGATATTCCTGCCGAAAATGTTAGCCCTTATATTTTACGTAGAACAAACCTAAACCTAAGGACAGATCCTCATCTAGCATCTCAAAGTGAGAAATTGTCTTTGYCTACACAAGATGTGAAAAAAAGCAGATCAGATTATCTTGGTGAACTCTCTCATTCAACAGCTGGTGGCAGCAAATCACAAAAGGTGACTTTTAAAAAATTTATCTGTGTATGAAAACCATAAGGAAATGTATTATATGTTTCATCTTGAAAAGTAGGAGGTATCATCATTCTTTAAATTTCTCAGAAATATAGTTAAGATGAGATTATAAATACTAAATAACTAAAAATAGTAGAGGTCTGGGCTACACTAGCAACCTACAAATTGTTCCTGTGRTGTAATCTGTGACTTCAAAGTGTAACCCATTTGGAAATGTAAATGAAATATAGCAATATTTTTAAATCTGTGTAACTGATGTTAAAGACCAAATATTTTTTATATTGAAGTTTTTTAGATTTCAGAAACTGTAAAAAACAAAAAACAAACAAACAAAAAAAAAAAAAACCCTCAAAATCAGATATCAGATTTGAGGCTAAAAGTTTTCTACTAATAATTTTTCTAGGAATTCCAGATTCTAAATGTTTACAGATATTTGAGAGACTGTTGAATATATAAATTGGGAACATTTAGATGGTGAAGGAACTGGTAATTTTAGTGGTTGCCAGATTTTGTGGCTAAAATAAAATAAATATATCAATAAATAAATAATAAATAAAAGAAATACTGTTGAATTAGRCTTTGAAGACTGATCTTTATTAGAAAATATTTTTAAAGGTTGGTTAATGAAGCTTTTGTTAACTTTGCAAGTGTTTTCAGTCAYGTGACACACTGCTGACAGTATATGACATTCTTTCCAAGTTAATGCAAATACTTCCCAGACTATAGAAAACKTCTCAAACTTCAGAGATAAAAATAAATAAACCTTCTGTTGTCTGGTATCGTTTCTAAAGTTGTTACCCACATTGTTTYGAGCTCAGTAGTAAGAATTTGAGAGTGCTTATTATATGTTGATACTTCYTTACATGAGGGTTGCCAGTGGTTGCCAGTTTGCCAGGCTAAACAAAAGTATTCCTTTGGCTGTAAGTGGAGTCTACCACAGAGCCAAAAGAGAAGCCATAGTAACGGAGTACTACTTCTGTTGTTTTGGTTGTTTTTTAATGAAATATTTTGGGTTAGCACATGAAATATGCTCTTCATTGTCAACAAGATCCACATAGTTTCATGGATTTATAGATTTTTGAGGCCAGAGAGCATGATTTAATGACCAGCTGGATCACAGCCCATAATTTTTGAGATCTAGTATTAGGAAATCCATATTTTAGAGTGATASTGAATCCACTACATCCATGCATGTTGTTTCAAGGGTTAATTACCCCAACTTGTAAACACTTGCTGCTTCTTACAGACATTGGAGGTCTGTGTTTATTACTGTTTCATTAAGTGATGCCTATAAATTTTATTTACACTCATTTATATATGTTTTGCTGTATCTTTAGAAACAAATGGAGCATATGGCTTGTAAAGAAACTCGGTAGTGGAAAAAGGAAGCCTTGGCCACAGCAAGTTACTAAGTAATCATCTGCCAGCATGCTACAGGCTTATTGTAGGCTCTCAGTGACCATAATCAAGGTTACAGCAAATTACAAGTAGTTAGTAATAAATTGTTTTTGATACAACTAGGAGAGGGATTTCCCAAATAGTTTTTCTCTTTGCCTAAGCTGGTATTGTATAGGTTACCTTCAGCTATAAACTATATTCACTAAAKGAGAATATAGTAGAAATAAAGGTTTCAGGGCTATTTTTTCCTTCAGCTGTAAATATGCAGGAGTCTTCAGTCCAAGGAATTTGTGCCCTTCTCTTTTGGACATTACTGAATGTGGCAGTTTGTTTTATTTCAAGAAGWTGTACATCTGTGAATCTTTAGAGAACCTATTTGTAGTATTCTTTCATYGTTTGTTGAAACCATCAAAACATGTTTCATGCTTTATATTAAAATAGTATATAGTGTGTGTTATTTTAAAATAAGCCTTGTTTCCTTCTTTTCCCTGACAGCTACTTATATTTACTTCATTTAAGACAGCCAGTTTCAAASTGTTGAAATTTTTTCAAGACGTTTAAAAATGTACCTTCTGTSATTTCCTTATGCAGATTTATTCTTTTGTATGTGATCTGTAGACTTTTAATTGAGTGCTTTGACTGCATATCAGTTAAAAAGTGAAAGCAGTGGTTTCTGTCCAGYTGTCAGCAAAAAAGTGTTTTTTGTTATGTTTTATGTTTGCAAAGCATGTACAGGGCATTTCATTATGAAATAGCAAAATTAAATGCAAATCTCAATATGCAATACCTAATATGTTAGTAAGCAGACTAAGAGAACTGTCTGTTACTGGTTTAGCTTTTTCCTGCGCTTGTCAACTGTGTGGCACATATTTGATCTTATTCTGTGTCCAAATAAACCACTGATTTAAAATCTCACTATATTATGTAATCAAATAATAAACATCTTCAAAATACTTTATTTTTAATTCGTAGGTATATATTTTTGCATATTCACAACAGTAAGTCTTTTGCAGAGAGTCTTTTGACCTACTGCAGAAAGCTAGCAAGGTTTTCCATTACCAAGTAACCAACAGGATGTGTTTGTGTTACAGGTAAACAATGAGCAGCAGTCCCAAGGAGGAACAGTTTTTCCACTAATGAAGTCTACTTCAAGATCACCACTTTGCACATATAAGCAATCCACAAAAAATGTTTCTGATAATATTAGTGAAAGTCATACAGTGCCCAAAGCCAAAAATTCCCTAAATGCACAAACACTACCTGAGCAACATGAACAAGAAAACTGTAAGGTGCAGTAAATTTKTGTGGATTTAATCTCAACACAAAATAACTGAAGTTCAAAAACTGGTTTCTCAAATAAATATCAAAACAATATAGTGGGCACCRTTTTTTCTTATCAAATGATTAACAATATATTAGTTCTGCATATCTTCTTAAATATTTACTGAACACTAAAACTTGTGGAATGATAATTAAGGAACATATAGGTAATATAATTAATATTCTGTAGAATTTTCTGTAAATAATTCTTTTAAATGTGTTGAAAAAACTAACCGGGAGAAAAAGTAAACTATACATTGCATTGTTGCCATCCCTTCACAGACTACATTCCATTTCCAAAATAAATGATTCTGAATTTGCTTTACAAAAGGGGATCTACAGATGGAAAATGAAATTCACCTGACTATCTGTAAAAATATTAGGCAAACAGTATTGGATGATAGAAAAACAAGGCACCATCTTTATCTGTAATTGTAAAAATAAATATATAACCAGATATAAATTGCATTCAGTGTACAAGTATAGTGCACTCTGTCTTGGTGTCCTTTTTTTCCAGATGGAATAACATTGTACAAAGAGAGAGGAGACCTGATCCACACAAATCCAAAGATGACCAACTAAGCATCTGTCAGTCCATCTCTTGGTACTTGCTGGCATACACTCGCTTTGGGCATAGTTTAAGGTCTTGCAACTTTAATCTTTACCTCATCAAAATGGCCCTTGGTGAGTTAGTAATCCTCAGCAAGCTGGGGCTGGCAACCAGGGTGCCTGTCTGGAAAGTACACCATAACAACAAGCAGTGCTAGTTATACCTGTAATGGCTCTCTGCTGATTCTCTGCGGAAAGTCATCTCCTTCACCCTGACAATTCTTGGCCTCAAACTTGTCACTTCATATGAAATTCATGGCAGAAAACTAAYTTAAAACTGAGATAACAAGAGTGAATATGTTAGGGAAAAAAGGGTCAGGTGTCAAGAAGATTCTAGGTATGAAGCCTTGAGTTAGTCCCTTTTCATCCAAGAAAAATCCTATTTCAGATCCCAAAAGAAAGTAGAGGTAGCAGTGACTCACCTGGAAATGGCATCTAAAATTATGGTATCACCAATATAAATAAATAACTGTCTAATTCATGATTSTGCACTTGAATTTAGGATGATTCATTACAGATAAGCTCACCATGACAAGCTGGTGCGTGTTCATTTTAAAGATCTAACTACGCTTGCTCAGTGGCCCAGAGATACTCTATGGGAGAGAAAAGGGTAACATCAACTAAATTAGCTGTTAATTCAACTGAACAGAAGCTACTTTTCCAATAAYTCACATGGATTATGCTTGCCTATTCCCCCCAGTTATTAGAAAAATCAAGCTCCTGTACATGAGCAGTAGTGCCGTAAGACTTCAAGTTGCACTACAGAGAGAGACATTTTCATGTTACTTTTGTATTAGGTCTACTTTCCCCTTTCAACATAAGTTGATAGCATCTTTTACTCCTCAAAAGAGATTTCTTAGCTTAAGTGAAAGAAAATGATTTTATTCTAAGTTAAGCTTTTAAGGTACAACAAATATTTCCCTAATGATACAAAGATAATATAGATAAAATTCAATCAGTTTTACACTCTGGTGGTTTTCTCTATTAACATATATATGCGCCTTGCTTACAGCCTATTCCATTTGAACACAGATTATGAGAACAGCAAATTAATCTACTCATCAGTCAGATCTTTAAAGACATTCAGCTTTTGCCCTAAATGAATCATGCTAAACAGAATAACACAAACTAAAGTATTTCGTATAGTTAAAATGAACAAAAACTTTGTATACAGGCTATGCTTCAGGACTGCATGCGTCTATGGTTGGGATCAGGTCAATAGATCTTGTGACTTTTTCTAAAGCTTCTCTAGTTGTTTGTTCACTAAAGTATTAGGTAATTAAAGCAATTCTTATGGCACTATGCCTGGAGACTCTTCCAGGAAAACTGAAGATCTGTCTTAAATAATGCATCTTGAATGCCCTGTCTTCTGCCAGTATACCAAGAAATCTGTTCATAAAAGTTAAATATTTCCAATAGCATTTTGTGTCTACAAATTATTTKGGGATCATATGTAAAAGTGTATCAWTTTTTAAAAAATAATTTTGAAGCAACTCTTTTGATAGAAATATGAATGTGAAAGCATAGCGGTAACAGACAATAGAAATAATACAGGAGTGTTTTATTTATCCCCAAATTTGCACAGAATCACAGAATGAGGTTCGAAAGGACCTCTGGACATCATCTAGTCCAACACCTCTGGACTATTTTGTAAGTGTTTAGATTTTGATAAGTGAAGTGGATAAATCTTGAAAGATCAAAATACCTATTGTTTTCAGTTACTTGTATGTACTGTAGTACTATCTAATCTTAGTTTTTGGCATACTAGTTAATAAAGATATTTAAGAAATCATAAATTACTTAGGTTAATACCTAAATGACTTGAAAATGGGACTTAGTATTCTCAATCCTGTTTTAAATCAGTGAGACTTCGGGTCACAATTCATTTAGGTTTCTGAAAATTGTATGAAAAACTTAATTTGCAACCTATCTGTAAATCAAGTGTGTAGAAGGATAACATAAAAATGTCTAATCAGAATTCATAGTAAGAAGATTACATAGAAAGCATTTTGTCAGTGTCAGCTATCAGTAACAAATGAGAAGATACCTGCATCTGGCTTTTTATTTTAATTTGTGAAAGTCCCTGTGTAAATGCCATTTTTGGTGTTCTGATACTGTTCTTAGCGTGTTAACCTGATTGTTGTCATAGTAATACTATGTTTTATCACAGGAAGATGCATTTCCTCCTCATTTGCATGTTTGCCCAAGTTTTACGTTGTAATTGGTGTTTGTATAATCTAGTTTGCTGTCCTCACTAATTTTGAATGCTCTCTGAAATGCCAAAAATTGTAGGCTAAAAGCACRTGGCAGCAATGCTGGCATCATTTTGTCTGCTGTTACAGCTGATGGGAAGGTCTGGCTGCTTTGTGATGTTCAGCTCTTTCTTCAGGCTTTGAACTATCCTTCTCATTTTTACCTAGTAATAACAGAAAAACATAAAATAAGATTTGTTTGGCTCCAGTCTTCTGGGTTTATTATTAAGAGCAAATGTTTAAATGTTCTCTCATATTTCAGAATTTAAAATGTTCCCTGGTCAGATCCTGCCTAGACTTCGGGAGCTTACTCCACTGCTGAGACAATTAGGAATTCCCCAGCACAGGAGCAGCATGGCAGTGGCAGGCCTGAGTCAGCCCTGCACCTCCCATGATGTAGCCACAATCTAATCAATTTTGGCAGAGCTTATACAAACTTTTTTTTTCAAAATAGCCCTCCGTAGGACTAAATGCCATTTTCTGAGCATCAGTTTGTGCTCCTTCCTGAGGAGTCAGCATTCAGGGAGTGCCCCGCATTGCGCTGCCATTGCACTGCTGGGCACAGCACTGCCATCCTCARTGCTCGTGGCTCCCAGCAAGCTCACTCCGAGGAGCTTGCCAGTCCAGAAACGACTAGTCAGAGGGAAGGATGGAGCTGAAAGAAGAAACACATTCTTGCTATTCTGCTTAATATACTGATGCGCACTACAATTGATGTTAATTACTATATTTTACATAGAAGAATAAAAATACCAGGTGGAGCTGTTGCAAATCCAAATCTGTCTAGTCTCAGACATGCATATAATCTTATACTACCCTAAAATCTAGATGGTGATGCTAGAGAGAAGTGCAACATCTAATCTAATGAGGATTTTTTGTACTGTATCTTGCAAATGGGCTCTTTAAGACATGCAAACAAAACTGAACAACGTAAACACTCCATACAACAGGGAAAGTAGTATCACTCCATAGTCCAGATGCCACCTCTTTTTGGAAGGAACACTTCAAATTTATCCCAGAACTGGTTTTAGCTGCCTGATCCTTGCTTCTGCTGTGCGGGAATTCAGCTGTCTAATCATCAAAATGGCTACACTTTCCTCTGCTTTTAACACCTTGTGCTAAATAGCCACAAATTACATTATGACTATCAATAGTTTTCTGCAAAAAAAGAGTAGTTCAAAGCAGCTGTCTAAACTTTCAAAAGATGTTGACAAATGAATACTTGGACTACTATGAAAGTGGATTCCAATAGCAATATTTTAATATTTTTAAATCTTTGTAAAATCTAAGCAATGCTGTGGATTTGCATGAAATATGGACTATTAAATCTGTAATTCCAGTGGTAGGAGATATGTATATCTTCTCTGTATATATGTATGTTTGTGCGTATTCTCGCATATATGTACACCCAAGTGCTTATTTCAGTGTATATAGTTCAGAAACTATTACAGAACTTGTAAAAACAGGATATGGCTGTAAAATAGCTAAACTTGTTCAGTTTTTTGCATTGGTTTGTTTGTCTTCCTGGAAGCTTTCTTTACAACAGAAAAATCATGATCAGCTATTCAAATACTTAGGCAAATGCACTGATGACTGATGGGTGCACAGAAAAATCAGCTTTCAGTATTTTGCTTTTCTATCACCATGCTTCATAAATTAAGTAGATGAAAGCTTACTGAGAATCTGTTCCCGGTATTGGGTTGTGTTTTGGAGTTCCCTTATTAGAAACTCTGCCAAGTACCACTTGAATTGTGAGGAAAGATCCCCATCAGATTACTGCTTTCTTTTAGGGGCAAAATGGGGCAGTGTGAAACTGTTAATTGTGGCTGGGGACTACTTTGATTTTTCACATACAGAAAGATAGATGTTCYATATTTTTTTGACTCCCTGTGGAAAAATAATTCAGTTTTCAGTTTTACTGTTGGTTTTTAAAGATATATGTGGCTTTAGTTGTTGCCTAGCATTGAATGACTTGAAGATATTAGTACTCTTAAAAAGCATATTTTGGATCCGTTTTAATTAACTTAGATTCAAGTCATGGAGGCTAAAGGCGGTAATGAGGAAGACTGATACTCCATCCTTTTGGATTTTTTTCTTGCCAATTTCTTGTGAGCAATTACAGCAGGAAATAATCTGTTTTGTGACTCCCAGCTCCTCATAGCTCCTTCTTGCTTAACTCCGTGTTTAACTTTGTTACCTGCTCTTTCACTGCTTGTCAAGTTAAGTGTTGACTGTCTGGTTACTGGTATTGTCTTCAGATCAACAAATCTAYTGAGTTAGGCTGTTACAGCTGGAAGGACTAGCTGGTATCAAAGCATTTAAAAGTAACTCTCCCATTAACTGCACATCCCCTCCATAGCCTTTTTTGTATGAATAGGAAGGGCTCAGGTGTCTCAATCTCCACTGCTGGCTTCACTGGAAAATGTGAACAGTACAAATGTTGGGAGTATCAGCAAGCAAGAAAGAAAGTATGCCACAGCCTGGAAGGCAGGAACTGGCATGCTAAGGCAACCTACCACCCCAAAGCTTAGCTCCTTGCTTTCAAGAATGTATAGTACCAGATTCCTCAAAGAAAAGCACAATAAACTTAAGCAGTTGTAGACTATCCACAAGGAAGTTGTCTTCCTGTCCTAGTGAATGTTCAAAAATGCAAAACACTGGAGTTCTAAGATACTTAGTTTTTACAACTTTGGCTTGCTATAACTATATATTATCCACACAAATTCAAAAGTTCTTTCTCCATTCTTCTAACCGTCAGAATCACAGATTCATCATGGGAAAAAAAAAAAGGGAGTTGTTTCCTTCACTTCGATGCAGATGCCTGATTTTGCCTACAGAGTATTTATAAAACAACAGAAATGTTGCAAGTTGGGGTGGAGGCACAGTGCTAGAATTGTCTGGGCACCTGACAAAGCAGCATGCTGCCTATGTTGTAAGGATCATTTTAAGTTGCTAAAATTACATGAAAAGATGCTGGTGAATCACCTACCCTGAGCAGACTATAGCCACAGCTTCTAAAATGTAAACAAGTTCATGGGTAGAGCTGACACTATATTTGGCTACAGCTCAAAACTCGAAGGCAGTAAAATGGAAGTCTTGCCCTTGCTCTAATATTGACACTTTGGAGAAAACACATGGTCAGCCTAATCTGTAGCAAAACTGACACTGGAACAGACCCGTTCCATGTAACTTGGTACAGGGTTGTAAGATGCACTGATGAGCTGTAACAAAGGATGCTGTGAATGAAGATTTCTTCCCTGTTTGTTTTTTACCCCACATCTCTTCACCAGCAGAGGAAAAGATTTGATTAAATTCAGTTTAAAGGCCAATTCTCCCAATTTCAGTGACTACAGCTGCTATTTCTGTATTGCTGCCTAGGGTACTTTCTAAAAATGTCGATGTGAAAGTAAGGAACTGCTGGCTTGCTGTAGCGAGGCAGGAGGACTCCAAAAATTCTTGCTGTCCTCTGGTACACAGGAGATGTTTCTATAAAGCCAGTAATACGGCAATGCTTGTTCTTCCTCTTGCCTCTCAATTAGCCAGTGCTGCACATATTGTTCCCTGTCAAATATCTTATTTTATCAGATGCCAGAGAGCAGTGTTGTTCTCTTTTCAAATTGTTGGTTTGATTTCTGGTAGTATTTGATTGCTTTAAAATGTGCTTTCTACATCCATTTTCCTCAATACTTAATTAACTGCAGAAAAATAGACTGAAATGAGGTTTCAGTTAAGTGAGTGTTTCACTTTTGTCCCTGCTATCTTATTCATTTATTTCCTTTAGCTCACGAAAAGARTCTCAGAGATTTCATCTTTCATTTGCAAGAAATTTTGCAGTCCTGATTCTCTCTTTAGAGCMAAGTCCCCAACAAACTGCAGCCAGTGCTGCAGTGAAGCAGAAAGGCAAGACTGATGAAGAGGTGGTGAAAAACAACCCAGTATCAAACTAAAACTGTGGYGAGCGTAAGCAAGCAAAATGCAGCTGGTCATGTGAGAAGACTGTTCAATGGACCACGGCAAAAAGCCACATGCCTGAAATACAGAGGCTGCAGTAACCCAGCACGAGACTTCAGTTAGTCAGGAGTCACAACGTATTACGGCAATAATATTCTTGTAACTGCAGCAAAGCGGCTGGTGTTACCATTGCAGTTTTAATCTACACTGCATATGACCACAGAAGCAAGCACTGCCCTGCAGGCTTGCAAATGTGACACTTCTAGCAGTGCTTGARCAGCACTGGGGTACTCTTGTATATGGACAAGAATGTCTTTAGGCATCTATAATGCAAGTAACTGCTTGAAACCTACTTACTCACCCCTTTCTCCCCCTGCCCCCTATGTGAGCTGATCTGTGGTAAGGGCCCATGGGAAGGTAAGAGCTTGCGTTCAGGAAGCTGTTGAGGAGCAGTAGCTCCAGGAACCGCATTGTTGCATGAAGTAGCAGCCTGCAGCTCATGTCCAACAATCCATGCTAGTCCCAGTAAAGCTGGGGAAATGGGTGCTCTCCTGTTTCAGGAAGGTGAACAGTGAGTTAGAAATGGAAATTAAAAGGAGCTCATGAGATGGGCTGAGCAGAGGGGACAGGCAAATTTTACTCTCCCATCTTTTTTTCAAGAGTAATGTGGAACAKCATTGCTATTAAATCACAGCTTAGGACTCCATATAATCCAAGGTTATTTCTGGCAATTGCACAAGTTCTTCAGAGGCAGGACATAGGCTTGAAATTCTAAAATTCACTGGGGGAAAAAAAAGAGGGGGGGGGTTCACAGGTTTTCCTATGACCCATGTGCTTATCTATATCAGCCTTACAAAGAAGCAATAGGGTTGAGTTAAATACATCTGTGATCCAGTATAATGGTAATAGAAGAAGAAGGGAAAACAGATCAAGCGATGAAATATGTGATCCACAGTTTGGATTCCAGCCAGCTAGGTGAAATTTTTGACTGCTAACTGTCTTGAAAAATAAGACTAAATTCTGAATGGCACATCATTTCAGAACGGTCTGAGAGGCCATGTCCAATGAGGTTTGCCTTGCTAAAGAACGAAAATACTATTACTATTACAGTAAGAATGAGTTAAGAGGAAAATGGATCATGGGTTAATTGATTAGGATTACTAGAGCTGCCCCAAAGAATTTTCCTTTAATAAGAGATAATATCTATGATTACCCTATAATGTCTCTTTTTGGTCTGTGCAAATAGAGCTCTGGGTATTTGTGACAAAAAACGGAGTCCAGAAAATGTCATGTAGAAGGGGGGGGGAAAATGGGGGGATTAGAAGCTGTTCAGCAGATCCCAAGGAATTTACTGGGAACATTTTAAGATTCAAGTACAAATTGAAAGTCATTGTGGTGGGCATTGAATCTTAAGCACTTTAACAGAAAACTAATTCTTCGTGTTGGAATATATTAAGGATGATGTATCCACTCTCCATGTGCTTCAAAAGTAACTCACACTTCCAGCTTAGCATGTTGGCTTAAGAAAGTATGGAGCGATCCAAAGTCCAGTGAAAGAGATCTAATCGATCTCTCTGCACACATGCTTTTTCAAACAGAAAGATGGCATTTGCAGTCTTTAATGTCAAGAGATTTGTTTTCCTTTTGAGAGGTTTATGGATTTGGTAGGCATTAAGAACAGTGAAAAGAGTAACTTTTGAAGCTATTCTTGTCATGTTTTTTGAATTAATCTGAAAGTTATTAAAACCTATCCTGCAAACTGCTCTTTGTAGATATTAAAAGATAATTTTGTATCTTACATATTTTATTTTGTTGAGCTGATTGCTAAAGGGCAAAATCCAGTAAGGTGTCGAAGGCTATGGAAGACTCAAGACTGTGAGAGCTTGGGCCCGGATCCTGCTTGGTGCAGATCTCACCAGTGCTGTTTCAGACTGATTTGATCCTGTGTTTTAACTATGTAAATGTGACTTGGGCCTCTCTTTTCCCCTCCAGATCTAATTTTGAAGCTTGATGATGTCATCATCAACATATAACTAAAGTATGACCCAGAGAACAGGTTATGTTTAGTTTTAGAGGCTAATCAAAGCTGTTAGACACTCCGGCATGAAGATTTTACTGTACATGTATCCTGTGACTGAGAGATAGGTAAAGTTCAGTGATCTTCATAACTTTATATTTTCACATATTTTTCAATTGTCTCCATATGCAGAAACTCTGATTTATACAAACAGATATCTGTATACTTGAAGAAATCTGTATTTGCCTCTGCACAGTCCCAGTTGCATGTGCTTATGAAATCTGAAGAACTGGAGCAACATTTTAGCGTACCCAGCTATGCAGTATATAGTGCCACAGCAGGCAATGAAATAACTATGTCCAGTTGAAACTTCAGAAGAAATTTCAGAAACTGAAATGAAACTATTCATGTCAGAATTTCTAAAAATATTTGCCATGCCATTTTGCCAAAGTACAAGGTTCCTACTTGAAGGCCTATGCAGAAGATAACAAGTCTCACTGAACATTTCYCTTCTGGCTGTGAATGGGCCACCAGGTCAGTATTGGTTTGGAGGGAAGTTTCCACTTACTGGATGACTGACATTTTCTTTTGTGAGAATGATAAACTCAGGTCCTGTGCTAATCTCAGAGCAGTGATTTTATTTTTTTACTGGTTTACATTGAAAACTTTCCCATGTGCAGCATCTAATTATGGTATATTACAAAAATCTGGATTTAAATGGTAACAGTGCACAACACTGAAAGGGACTGTGTTGGTAAATTGCTTATTCACTTTGATGATTAAGCCTGTAATTATTGCATTAGCATCCCAAACCACACTCCTCTGCTGATCCATCTCCTCTTAAGGCAATCCCAAGAGATGTGATGGGCTAAGTAGAAAGGGTACAGCACTTGAAGAAGGGAAGGGCAAAGAACATGTAGGAGATGGTGTCAGGGATTAAACAGAGATTGCTTTCTACAGCTTCTGGGTGTGACCCAGGATAATGCTGGGGTCTGGTGCATCTAAAGGATTTTTTGCATAAGAAATATAAAAATAGATCCTTTCCACTAGTGGCTATCAAAGAGCCTATGCCACTTCCTGCCAGGTCTTATTATCAATGTACTCCTACAGTAATCAAAGTAAATCATTCTGTTTGGTCTAGTGAGATTGCTCCTCAACTTTCACACCAACGTGGCATGCAGCTGCCTAGGCTGTTCTACGTATCTTGTCCTAAAATGTTTGGTAACGCTGCTAGATGCTGGTTAGCAGCTTTCACCTCCCCCTCTCCTGAAGTAACTAACTCCTGTGGTGCCTCTACAATACATTTTTTTGAGAGAGAACACTTTATGACCTCCCTAAAAGTAAAGGCATAAAACAAGTGTCAGATAGTATTTCATGTCTGCAGCAGCTTTAGACTTTATATGATAAAATTCCAGGAAATAATAAGTTACTTGGCATGGTTTTGTGGAAGACAGACCAGCMGTGTTGCCCCCAGCCCCTACAGGTGCCGTGTTAAGTCTCTCATTGGTTTCCTGAAAGGATACACTTACTGGCCCACTTCAGCGGCTACTTCAAGCCTGAGAGTGACATTTTCCACTCTGCTGGATTCTAAGAACTACTCTTTTACCTGTACCTGCTAGCAGGAACCAGAAATTTTTTCCTTTTAGGAAAATATTTTTCATGGAATTTATGGCTTCTTGAACTGAATCTGAGTATAAAAGAGATTTTTTGAGACCAGTACTCTGCGGATGAAACATCATCCATGTATTTCCAGAAGTGAAAAACTGCTTAACACTGTTTTTGAGCAAATGGCCAGATAAAAAATATCTTACAAGTATTCCTGATTACAGACCATTTCATTAGTATAAAAATGGATAACCTCTTTCTCTATATAAAAATTTGTTAGAACAAGTTTCCAGTTTCTTAAAAAATGTTGGAGAAAAAAATACAGTTTTAAAACATAAAGAAATATGTATGAACCTCCAGGGCTGGGTAGGTAAAAAGCACCCTCAGCTGAAGATTTCCAAGCAGACCATAAAATGCAATCTTCAGAGGTAGTAAAACAGCATGAAAGGCAAAAATAAATCTTGTCAGGGAGGAGCAGTGCATGCCTTCTCCTGGGCAAAGTTTGAAATTACATGTTCTAAAGCAAAGAAAATTGCTCCTCAGATATATCTTGATGAACTAGATTAAAAATTGCCTTGGGCTGGAGTCTAGTGAAAGAACTGCCCTCTGTGCCCTCACTTTACACCAATAACTATACAATCTACGTACCTCAAGAATAATATGAGGAGGAGGGTGCTAAATATTYTCTGTTTTAAAAGCATAGCTTCTTGTGTTTGAGACACTGTCTTCCTTTCCTCCTCGCATGTATCTTCCTGCATGCTTTCTTCTCACTCTCCTTCCTAGCCATGCAGTCACCATCTTTCTTCTTTAACCTAATTTTACACAATCAATCAATCTCTTCATGCTCCCCCTCAGTCCCCAATGTAAAATCTCTTCCAGTATGTACTCTTCCTCAAAGAGAGATGGTGCTACTCTCTTTTCCTGACACCTGGACAAGAGGCTGCAAGTACAAGCGAGGTACGTTTCCCGGTAAGCAGCAGGGATCGCTGGGGGCTGCTGGCTGGTGCTCGGCCAAACACAAGCACATGGAAGAGACATTGGGTTGGGCAATGCAGCCAGTTGGGTTTAAGCGTGCCAATGGTGCACGAATTAGCAGTGGGCTAGAGCAGAGGTTGGCTTTTGTGAACAGATCTCAGAAACTATCCTACATAAATAAGCGCCAACAGGGACTTGGAGAGTGCCCTGGTTTCGGAAAGCAAGTACATAAAAGAGCACAGCTCAGGGAAGCCAGTACCCAACTAGACAAATAACAAGTTGGCAGACACCCAGTGTGGGTAAAAAAAGCACTGCAATGACCTTGAAAAATGTTCCCATCTTACTATTTTGACTACTTYTTCCAAAAAACAGTGATAATGAACAAAAAGGCTTTGGTTTGAAGACAAACAGAAACTAAAATATATATATATATATATTTTGCAGGGCATTCAAGTTCAGCCACTATGAAACCCAGCAATTCAGCTTCCATTTGCATAACTGTTCCCTTTCTAATAACCCTCACTACCAGCAAGCTGCTCCTGATGTACATTATGCTTACTCTTCTCATTAACTCTTTACTTATAATACATATTATTCTTCCAAAGAATCCCTCGTTCTCCTTTGCAAGCTGCATCCTCCTAACACATAAAGGCAGCTTTGGTCTTTTTCCTTTCATTGCTGTACAACTAAGTATGTGACTAAATATGTGACTAAATACGTGTTTAGTGAGTATTTTTGAAGATAGAGGTTCCACGTTTAAATCTACAGAAGTGCAGAACAACACAAAGCTCAATATCAAATACTGCAACAGGATATACTCAAAATCCACTGCTGCTTAAGAACTCATATTTTAGAAGCACTGGGGTCCTTCTGGGAAGAATCAGGTACCTTTAATCTCCTATTAAAAGATTCTCAGCTGCATCTGTAAGGCACTCACCGTCTTGCAGGAGTCAACCTTAGATRTATGCTCAACATTCTCTGGACAGATGTAAATTACAAATCCTCTCAAGTTGAGGTACTGCTTCTAAATACTTTTTTTTTTTTCCTACAAAACCATCTTAAAATTACTAATTTCAGCTCAGATTGTTCCTCAGAAACATTTGCTACCTACTGACTGTCAGTCAGACTAGCATCTAAACAGATATGAAAACATCATTTCTATCCTAACTGAGGCACTTTGAAAGACAAAATAACCTTCTGCATTCTAGTTATTTTGTAATTCCTTTGATTGTTATTTATTCATTGTGCAAAGCATATGCATAACTCCCACATGCCTACTGTTGAAGAAATTATGATACCAAATGTAACACTGCTGTGTTACCTTTCAGAAACAAATAAGCAAAGGTAGCCTGTTTAAATGCCACACTGCCAGTTCCTCAGAAATGCTCCCCTCTGACTGTGCTGCAGCAGTATGAGCTTTAGAATTCAGCCCAAACCTCTGGCCAGTAATTGCTCTTGATCATTAAACCTAATGAAACTGCCTGGTACAGAAGCACTTGGGGCAGGTTTAGCTCAGTTGGTTAGAGCGTGGTGCTGCTAACGCCAAGGTCACGGGTTCAGTCCCTGCATGGGCTTTGCTGAGGGCTGGACTAGATGACCTCCAGAGGTCCCTTCCAACCTTACCACTCTATGAGCTAAGAGACAGTACCAGATGAATGACTCAAGTGCCAAATCCCTCCAAAGGCTAGAACTGGCAATCTCGCTCCCTGCGGGACACGGCAGAACTGTGGGAGGAAAGAGCACCAAAACCCAAACCCCGAGCTCTAAGCAGAGACCCTCCTACCAGCAGCTGGCAGGCAGCGCGAAGCGGAAGAACGTGCCCAAAGGCCTGTGCCCTCTGTGGAGCCCAGYGCACTGCTCTTGGGATTCTCTTCTTTCTCTCCTCTCTTTCAATATGGAGATTTCAAAGAAAAAGAAATTTATATTTGATAATCATGGGGAAGGAGGAAAAGCCAGTACCTTTTAAATGAGTGCTGCAACTCCAGCAACAATGCTAGTGTCTTCCTTTTTGCTCGTATTATCTTACCCAGGGGAACAATTTCGAAAGCTGGAAAGCAAAATGCCCATTTAGAGTATTTGCTCGTAAAGTGTGGGATTGGATTTGGGCCTCCCCAGTCTGGGGGAGGCATTTGAATCTGACTCCCACATTTTATGGGCAAATGCTTCGACCACACTGGATTAACAGAAAAGATAACAGCAAAGCCATACTGCTAACACCATTTTCCCTGTGAAAGACTTTTAAAAGGAAAACATTGTGTCCTAGAGAGATCTTTCAAAGAGCAGTTATAAGCCCTACTCCTACGAGAGGGCTCTAGGATCTGGCTTAAAACAGACAGAGGTGTGTTCATTCATCCTAAATATGATGCCAAATCTGCAGAGGAGAGACAGGAATGTGGACACATATTCGTGCCTGGCATTTCCTATCGTCTTTCCCAAGCCTGCCCCCTTCTCAGCAAGTGAGACTTTTAGGTAAGTGTTGAGAGGTGTATAACTCTTGGCAGGCACCACATGGGGAGCTTTAATGTTGAACTCTGTAGTTTTATATTCTGCTCTGGGGACCAAATTCCTAAAAGTGAGTTATTACAAAGCAAGGGTTTTTTACTGGATCTAGCCACAAACTACAAATCTCTCTTGTTGTTCTACTCCAGAAAAGAGCAGTTGCAGCAAAAAAGTGCAACAACAAATATTCTTCATAAATAGTCTTTATGTAATTAAAGCCATTCTGCACACTAAGTACATTATGCATCTTTTGGAAGCCTTATTAGAAAAAATATATAGAAACATACAGAAAAATCTCTCTTTAGCAATCCTCCATAGAAAACACTCTACTTGCTGCTTTTATTGAAGCAGTTTCTTCTCACCTTGTATTTAAATTGTATAGCAGGCAATCTGCCATAAATTGTTGCTCAGCACTGATATACAACATTTCTTTTGTAGGTGACAGAGAATTTAATAATAGACTTTTTTTGCTCACCTCATCAAGGTTATGCCTCTTACTTTTAATGTGCATTTGAAATACATCTTCTAATGCCCTTAAAAAGAATAAAAATGAACATCAGTGCAAAAAGAGACTATTCAAAGCCCATTTACTTCCAAATGAAAAATACCACTCAGTCTGTCTTTCAGATCACTAAAAATACACCCCAACTCTATACTTTTGCTCCATCTCCCCTACCATAGCTGTAAACAGATTTAAAAAAATAAGGCTATAATTCCAAGTGCATGCTGCAGAGGGATGGAAACTGTGATGGGGACAGTCTCTCATGTGTGGTATTCCAAACTACTCTTCCACATTTAATACAGTGTGTTTTCCTCCAAATAAAAGAGTGTTGGTGCTCTCCATCACAGTGCAATGATTTCTCTCTGTATTACGGTGGGGCCAAGTCCCTCTATTACCACATGTGTCTGCAAGAACCATTCCACCACTTGTTAACTGGGTGAAACTGCAGAGGGTACTGGGCAGTACTGTATGTAGCTTCCAAGACTCATTCATAGCATTAGTTCCTTTATCCATTATAATTCATTACTCAAAAAGAATTATTGAAATTGCCTCCAGCCAATGCCTTTAATCTCCAAAAATCATTTGCACAGTCTCTTTGTACTCGAGCCTACTTTTCAGCAACTTTTAAGGGAAACATTGAAGGTGGAACTTTCATGGTGAAATTTTTGTTAACTATGTGTACTAAAGACACAGGCCTTCAAAAAATGCTCTCAGAATATTTTTCATTATGGTTGCGTAAGTTGCAAGCAAAAGATGCAGTAATTGTGATGAGCATCTTTAAAAAAATAAAGATGTAACTGATCAGGGAAATTAGTTCTCCAAGTTCAACAATCATAATTTAGTCAAATTTAACCCAGTAATTATGTTTTCAGGCAGTCTGCAATGAACTGGAGGTCTCAGCAGGACTATTTCAGCTGTATATGGCATATTTGAATTGGCAGGCTATTTCTGGCTTTATCTGTAGAGAAGCTGGTCTAAATAAATAGAGGTCTTAGTCCTGCAGCACATTAGCTAAAGCTAATATAAAGTTGTGCCCTTTATAGTCCATCACTAAAATCTATCAGAAATTCAACTCTGGATTTAAAATAAAAGACCACCATTTGCTGGGGAAGGGGGGGGTCAGAGAAGCTAAGTTCTGTTATTACAGCCTGCCCAAGAAAACAATGGATTGTTTTTCATGTATTTTTAGTAATCTGTATTTTTTGAGTTAAAGAGTGTAGAGTATCTAAACAACCTCAAACCTTAAAATCAGCTGAGAGGTCTTTACATCTGACAAGCCTGCAGCCTGGACACCTTCATTCCTAGCAGTGTTCTGAGTTGGGCACAATATGGGAGCACATCCATAGTCCCTGCTGTTACAAGGTATTAAAGGTAAAAGTTTGTGTTCTTCTCCTCTCATTTAATTTTCAAATAGAATCTTTCTAAGATTCTATTTTAATGTTATCTTATTTATAATTATATTTATGGGCATGCATGATACTTAGCAACCTCTTAAATGTCTAGTAAGTCAGTATTTTTAAAAGCCAGTCATGTTCCTCCCAGTGTAACCAGAAAATTAAACATGAAACCTGATATATCTACTTCGAATTTGAGACTTTAGATTAGTCTGAACATTGCTATACCTAGAAGGAAGGAGGAAAATCAGTATCTTTAACCAATTGCTCAGAACCACTCCCCCCTCTGCCCCAGCCAAACCACTCATGTTTACAGCTCTTAACAAAAAAATTTAAAAGAGCCTTAAGGACTTTAACTGAAGTTCTCCAGATTGAAAGGGAAATATCTCAATCTGATATCAGAACAAGTCTGATTGATTTCAGGGCTCAGCACTCCACATCCTCAAAGTGTAGCACTCGATGAAGACTAAGTCTTATACACTGGGGTTAAATTATCTCTTAAAGGAAAAGCGTCTCCCACTTAAGATGCAGGGCAGGAAATGCTATAGAAAAGGGAAGATGCAATAGTGTAGCTTTTAATAGGCCTACAAACAGACCTGTGTTTTATCACAGCCCTCAAAATATTACCTATTAGAAGTGTGATAATGGGAGTACATGGTGGTATGTGGGTGTGCATGAGACAGGATTTCACATATAGAACAAGAAAACATTAAGGGATGCTGCAGTTGTTAGACATCAGCACTATCTGGTATATTTGACTCTAGTCTTTATGCCTGTATCTTACAAGAAAGAATTAAGATTTTTTTTTTTTTGCCCTTATATTAAGGAAAAAGAACTCTGAAGACAAACTGTGATGCACTTTGCTAAGGAAGACTCATTGTTGTTCCATAGTTTGTTAGCTCAGAACTGACTCAGATAAGAACTAGAATCAGACTACTGCAACAATAATATATATCACCATAAGGGAATGAGTTTGAGAGGAGAGTAAGAGAACATAATGTTTTTATGCTTCTGCTAGAAGTTATTGGGAAATATGAAATACAAGGCTCACTGAAAATATTTTCTGTTCAGCTACACAGCTTAAATCACGACTACTATAAAGTGCAATCACAAAGTATGCATCAATTAGTCTGATTTSAAGTTTCACTTTAATCTCATTAAAACCTCCAGTTCTTTACACTAATGGAATGACTGGTCAAAAATTCTTTAGTCAAATGAATAAGAAATGCCAAGTACTTACGCTTTGTGATAACATCTTCTAACCAAAATATCGTTTGTCAGATCTTCAAGAAAACAAAAATAGTCTGCTCTAGAGAAATACACAAGCTGTCAGCATCTTTCTTTAACATTCACAGAATACAAATAAGGTTTAAATATCTAAAACCATCCCAGGAGGATTTTCACTGGAGTGCAATTTCATAGCAATTAAACTAATTCAAATAAAGAATTTTGCCACTATATTCAGAAGTGATGAATCTCTTTCTTTTACTAGTCTGTATTTTTTACTATCTAGGATTATACTCTTTTAAATTATTGATTTTCATAGCCCTATTGGTCAGCTTAATAATTACTTTTTAATCAAGATTATCTGTCTTTTATGAATAATCAATTCAAGAAAAATAGTTGCAATGGACAGAAAGCATAGGTATCACGAGATAAACCATTACTAACCTTTTGGTTTATGAAAGAAATGACACCTATTTAGTTTGCCTACAGTAATCATAGAATCAGTAAGGTTGGAAGGGACCTCTGGAGATCATCTAGTCCAACCTCCCTGCTCAGCAGGGTCACCTAGAGCACTGGATGCCATGACTCAGAAATCTCTTCCAGTCTTCCGATCCCACAGCAAGTAGCTGAACCTATATCCTTAATAGTGTCCTTTTGCTCACCTTATACAGTCTGTTTGTAATTAATCTGTTCTTCTGCCACATTTCCAGTTTTCTGTCAGGTTCCTACTTTAACATTTTGATATAAAACTTAGAAATAGTTAAAAGGGAAAACCAAATATTTAACTTACTTTTCCTGAAGTTGTGATCTTGGAGAAAGTGACATGTTAGAATCAGTAAACCATAATTCATAGTTCTGCCACAAAMAAGTAAAGAGAAAAAGTAAATCCTAGTAAAAAAAAAAAAAGTAAATCCTATTTGTATTAGTATTTTATATTTCCATTCAGAGCTCTGGGGGCAAATGATCTGATTCCATAAAATATCAAAATCACAACAGCATCATACTGAACTGACAGGCCAGCTCATCTGAAACGAGTATCTCAAGTATTAATCACTTGTATGAACAAAGAAAAAGCGTTATTAACAGGTGGATTCATGTTAGGAAGAACAGAAATAAGATACATAATCTCAGAAAATTCATGCAAACATTATAAAGGAAATGAGAAATTCTGAGGGGAGACATTTGCAGAGCTCATTAATAAGAATTTTTTCTTTCAAAGGATATGCAAAATACATTTTTATCTTTGTGAAGGCAGATACAAAGATACAAAACATTGATATCAAAGTTGTCTTTCAATGTAAGATATATGAAGATTWGTAGATGGAAATAGGACTGAATTTAGGAACTTCTGTTATTAATGTTGTAAAATGAAGATTTTAGTGGTTGGATTAATGTATGGAATAGAGCCAGGTAGCATCAGGCAAGCGCAAATCAAGCCTAGAGTGCCCTGGTTGAGCTGTGTAGAGAGTCAACATAGGCCCTGTAAGGGTTTGGCAGGTCAAAAAAGATCACACAGAACCTCTCTGTCATTCTTGGCTTTGGCTATTGCTACCCATCTTATTTTTAAGAGCACTAAAATTCATTGACTGAATCTCCCCACCATTTAAAATTTTCAGATAGCTAATGGAGTGCAACTTCCAGGCAAAGTCATGTACGACATACTACTGTATTGACTGTACCCTGAGTGCTTACTACTTTGGAAGCTTCTGGGCTCAAGTTATTACTTGGATGGAGTGAAAAGTCAGTAAATCAGCCACAAGCTCACATGATTTCTTTAAGTAACGATGTTAGTCAGGTAGGAAAAAACTTTGCTTTCAGAGGAAAGCAGATTTTAGATTTGTGTTTGTACTTTTTTTCATACATTATAATGCCTATTTGTGTTTTCCAGGGAGATCAGTTACTTTACCTCCTATGTTATTCATTGAAGGCTGTTGATCCTATCTAGCCACACATACTAGATTTCTCCATTGCAATTTTAGTAACTTCTCACAATACGATTTCATTTTTTGTTTTTGCTCTTTACCTATATTCCCCAAAGACCATTAGACCATCCTTCTCTTATCCACAGAACCAGGATAACTTTTGTACATAAATAATTGTCTCCATTCTTTTTCTTCATAGCAAACCGGGTACACCAACCTCAACTGGCTTCTCGCAGAAGTGATTCAGTTGTGGTCTCACAAGTGCATCTTCTAAAAAACTGAAAGATTAAAAGCAAAATGAAAACCAATTATTTCAGTTTAAAATGATGTTTTTGAAAGTGAAATCATTAAAGTTGTATTACTTAACTTTCAGCATTGATATATAAACATAGTAAGTACCTGCGTAAATCTCCTTTCTTTTCACTGTCAACATCCACTGATTTCAGTGATGGTCTGCCAGGTGACAAGTTTTTCTTTTCATGAGGAGGATTATAATATCTATGTTTTACAAGAACAGACTGGTGTGATCTCTTTAAGATTCGAGGAGTAAAATGTTTTTTTTCTGTGAAGCAAACTGAATGTTTGTCAAGGAGGTCTCCAGAGTAGGTTTTATTAAAAGAATTTTGAAATGTCTTTTTCCTGCTGCAACTGCTCACACGTATATGAGACGGCCGGAGTGGTGAAGCAGATAATCTGCCTGTATTAGCTTCATGAACATGAGTTTCAGACAAAACATCCTGAGCAGGATTTTGGATAGTTTTTCTTGCAGTAAAAGCTGGTGACAGAGTTCTTGAAGGGAGCTTCTGAAAAGGCACAAAGGGAGGCTGCTCTCTCTTTGTCAGGGAGCAGTTGTTCTGACCAAACCGCAAACACAGATGACTCTTTGCCAACAGTGACCTACTTCTCTGTAAGATAAAGAAAAAATTAACTTACAGCAAAATCACAAAAGCAATTCACTGAAGATAGCGTCTTCTAAAAATTGATTCATTCAGGAGGAAGTTTAAGAACCTGCCATCAAACTTACTGCCTTAGCAGGAACCCTGCAAGTATCACTGTCCCAAGCAGTCTAAATGACTCCTAGAGCTTTAGGAACTGCAGTAGGAGTAAAGCTACCTTGTCCCTTGTCTAGTTTCTTTTTCCTTCATTCTCTTTACAAGGTTGAGTTTGATAATGACAAGTAGTCTYGGGGAATTATAGAAATTCCATTATGTTTTTGAGGGCTCAAGGAAGGAGAACAGAAGATTTCTCCTTCCTTGGACTTTATGCATTCTCATTTATGGAACTGATGTCTCAACAGCAACCTTGCAGCCCCTCTTCAAAAACATTGGGATGGCATCACAGCATCACAGAATGGTTGAGGTTGGAAGGGACCTCTGGAGATCATCACATCAACACATTTTGGTGTCTTTCCACCCTATATTGGTGGCAAAACTATGAGTCAAATATTATCTCCATTTGACTAGAACATAAAAAGCCATGTTGAATAAACCTGCAYTTACTGCTGTGTTAGAAGCATTCCCCAGTGCTTCAGACTACAGCTAAGGTGAAATGGGTCTCTTCCACGTGATTCTATGGTACCTCTGTCATGGGTCCCTCACTTTCAAAATATCACTTACCTTCTGCTGACCTGGAGAAACACTTCTAGAGTTGAAGGGTGAAGCTGAAAGACTACGCACATGATCCTTCTTATAGTTTTCAAGGGCTTGAATCAGTCTGTCTCTTTTCTGTTGATCATTGTCTGCACATGTAAAAATGTAGATACAACCGTTACAAGATTAAAGCAATGGCCAAGTAGCAGAGTATTACTTTTCATTCTTCTTTTGCCCTCTAAAGACTCTACTGTTTCCTCCTCTTAATATCAAATAGCATACAAATATGACAATTATTCTGCTTTTTATGGTTGGCATGAGCAAGTCCTTCCTGCTTCTCAGAAGTACACATCCTTATTTGAAACAAAATTCAATCCAGGACTCCCAAAGTCATTCACACAGTAAGTAATGAGTTGTTGGAGGATAATTGAAGATGACATTTTGCTCCTGCCTCCTGTCCACTCTCTTTCCTCTATCCGAAAAGATCAGAGGACATAGACAAGAGGACAGTAGCTGAAGCAGGTCAAAACAGAAGAAAAGCAGAGGTAATCAAATAAGGATTCAAATCTGTATATTAAGAATTGAGTTGACTGAAGTCATTCTGCCACTGTGATCTGTGCAGACTGTAACGCCAAGGAAATGTGTTCTCTGTATTAGTCAAACACAGGCTGAAAAGAGAAGGGCCACACCTTTGCTGGCACTTCACGCACTGAAGGAAAGAAAAAGACCCAGTGCTTTGGATCCTGTAATCTAAAATGAAAATATGCAAGCCAAGAAGAAACATAGGAATAAGAAAGGGATATGAGCTACCTAAGACCACAGAGGTTCAGGGAGGCATCCTCATGGATAATGCAAGGCCTCATGACTCTCTACCCTTTGTCAGGACCTTACTTTCAGCAATGCAAACAAGAATGGTGCATGACCAAAACTTTCAAATCTTTTAACCCTCCATGTTCCTTTCAAGCACAGCTCTAGAGAAAAGGGATATGAATTCTTTGTGACATGTAATAAACCTTTTTGTAAATGTTGTTTAAATTATAATTGCTGCAGCAGTTCTAGCTAAAACTAACAATCCACACACAAAGTATACATAGAGGGGTGTCAGCTGTGGTCCTGCAAGCTGCATATGGCTCTTTTTGTGTAGGAAATGCAGTTCCTTCAATATTTCCTTGCCCTGTGGCAAGGAAATATGCCTTTATTATTATTATTATTATTTTTAAAGCATCTGGATACTGCACTAGACAGTCTGCCTTAGAAGTTTGTGATTGCTTTTGTATGGGGCACACCACCTCTTGACAATTTTCCTGTAAGGTGATCTCAAAACTGTGGCCTGGGCATTGAGAAAACACAGATTTCAGTAATAGCTAGAACAGGGGAAACACAGTCTCCCAGGCATATAATCTGACTTTCCAGGCTTGCATGGACATGAGTTCATAGCATCATCCTATTAAGAAAAACATGTTGGCAATGCTAAATCCTATTTGGATGACTGGGAAGCAGGATTATACAACTCACTGGAACAAATAACAAAATGTACTTGCTCAGTCGCTTTCATGGAGAGATTAATACCTTCACCTTTTATCTATGTTTGTACAGTGCCCAATCAAAGTAGACCCCAATTCTGATTAAAGACTTTGCATTCTGTCATTGCAAAAAAATAATAGATAAAGCAGCTTGTTTCTGTGTCTAAGCAACAGTACTGATAATAAGGAAACCTGGCTTATTTCATGGCTGTGCCAACAATTTGTTGTGAGGCCCTGGGAAAAACTCACTTCAATGCTTCTCCCTTCTGCTGCATGTGATGTCTGGTTTGTGTGCAGGTGAGGCAGGACAGCAACTGTCTATCCTAGGCATAGCTGAGCCTTCACCAAGCCTTATCAAGGACAAGAAAAAATCAAATGTTCCAGGTCAAAGAGCCACAACCTTTAATCAGACTTCATTTAGTATTTCACTAATATTTTTACTATAAATAAATACATGTAATTAATGTTCCACCTGGCTTTAAGCCTATTCAAAGAACTACCATTGCACTGCATTATAGTTTTATTTTTTTGGAAGTCTGTGAAAACTCCTGGGTCAGACTTTTTCTTAGCAGCTCTCACTCCCCTTCCCTAACCGACAGCAGGTTTTGTTTCCCAGACTGTCAGGTTTTATATGCGTCCCAGCCACATGAAGCAGACTGAGGGGTCCTACAACACATGCAGGTTTGCTTTTAGCTTATTATTTTTTCAGAACACATTTTTTTTCTTTTCACATGTACTCTTTACAGTTCTGCATGAAAGCTGGTTGCCAGCATGTCACACTGAGCAGCTTGGGCCAGTTCTGTGTATTGCTCATAAACACAAATTACCTAAGGACAAAAGGATCACCTTCCCGTTCTTCCTTTCACCAAATAACTAGCAGTGCCCAAGAATGAAAAAGACACTAACATGCAAATTCTGTATCTCAAAATACAGCTGTCTTTCTTTTTCCTTCTTTTGGAAGAGTAAAAATTAGACATCCCTTGCTTTCTGATCCCATATCCTAAATGAAGCGTTTAAGGACTGGCTGTAATATATGGCTAAAATCAAAAGCTCATTCATAGAAGAGTATCATGATTCAGCAGTTTTCCCAAATCCCCTTACAGGATGTGACTGTTTTTATCCCAGCAAGAGCAAGCATCTCTTGGCTACTTATTTGCTGCCTCTCTGTGAATACAATCATGTGGTATGGCCAGTGCGGCAGCTATTTAAGTAAATGTATTCGAGAGTCTTCCTGGTAAGCTTATTTATTTGCTGATTTATCATCTTTCCTCCCATGGCAGCCATTAATTTATTCAGTGTTACCATACAATTTGTCTGGCACTTGTACTGGTATCTGGTACTTGTCAATGCAACAAGAAAGAAAGAAAATAAAGGGGATTTAGTTGAAATCTGGTCCTTTTAAAAACACGGTAAGATTCAGGTGCCATAGCTCCCACTCTGTTTTCCTGGTAATTCTTGTTGCTTTACATTTAATAAAAAAATGTAAAAAAAATCTTCTCTCCTTTGCTGCTGTGTGAAAAGCCCACGTACAAAATAAGCAGACACTAATTTACGTAGTAGAAACAGCTTAGCAGGTAATAAAGTTCTATCAGATCTAAATGAACTAAACCACTTTTTAAAAAAAAAATTTAGCCTTTTTCTGTTCTACTCATCTTAATTTTAAATTGTAAGGAGAGCAAACACTTTAGCGTGATTCCTCAGCCACCTTCTAAAGGCAGGTTATATTCAGAACATTATGGYCTGAGTATGAACCTGGGATAATAATGCCACAACAGGCTTCCCTTAAGTTGTTTACCAGATGTTACAAAACTCGGTGACTGTAGTTAGAAACAGCATCCACACCTTGCCTCATGTCTTCATTTTTGGCTTGCTGTAGGCCTTGTTAACTTCCTAACAAGTGTTATAAAAGAGCTGGCTGATATTTAACTTTTAATGAGTTTTGAAACAAAAGGGAAGTTTCAAATAGCTGCTGAGAAAAATAATAGCAAAACTGGTAAATGAATTCTAGGCACGTTAGACCAACATCTGTCCTGAGCGTAATAACTCAGTGACTGCTATAAGACTCAGTTAAGGTAAATAATATAAGTAATGTCAACCAAAAAAGGTTTATGAATAATCATCATGCTAACTTGATCAAAAGTATGAGATTTTATTTGTGGTTGAGTGAGATGAAACGYTGACTTAATTCTGCAAGCTATTCAGCTTTCTTCTGCATGACATTTGGACTAAGAAATCAGAATGCTACAAAATTAGACATGTTTAAAAAATGCCTAATTGGCAGATGTGACAATGTAATTAGAAATGAGGATTCTTTGTAATGCAGGTGTTTCTAATGAAGGATCATTTTTGATACTACTTTATTAAATTATTCTCTTCAGGTATCGGAAAGAAAATATAAGATCATTTCTTAAAAAGCCTAAACGATTACAACTGCGAAATTTGTGAACGAGGAATGGTTTGCTGTAACAAAGGGATTTGCATCTCACTCAGAGAGGTGGATATAGGGAAAACAGTAYATGTTTCAGCCTAGATAACTGAACATCTCAGTTCAGAGAACCCAGACTATTATTTATAGGAGGTGAGTCTAACCTGGGAATCAGTCTCATGTTGCTGAAAAACACCTCTGTGTTCTAGTAGATGAACAGCTGCCTGTGATCTCCCACAGTGCTGCTGTAGTCAAAACTAGTATASTATCATTGCCTATAAGCAGTGGAAATCTCAAGTGTAAGTACAGTGAGCCTTTAATGCTGTTCTGCTGGACAGGTGGATGACTACTGCTAGACTTGTATGTCCTACTCTAAAACTCTACTATTTAAGAAACATTTATAAATCGGGAAAGATGCAGAGAAGATCCATAAGCATGACAAAATCTGGAAAATATGCTTCATGGTGAAAGAGTAAAGGAGCTTAATATTTGCAGTTCCCCAAAAGGATGGTTAAGAAGTAACTTGATTCCTTATAAGCACCTATAGACAGAACAGAAATTGAACTATACAGTCTGTCAGGCAATGATTTAACGAGGCTGGACAAATTCACACCGGAAGTAAGGTATACATTCCTCATAGTGAGATATATTAGCCTTTGGAATAGTTTAATGAGAAGTGGGATGAAAATACATGAGGCTTGGACACCTTTCTAAAAACCTCCAAAACTCTGTAAAACAGGAATGAATGCAGGGAAGGATAAAAATCAGGCTAGATAACTGCAACAGTACATTCTTACTGTATCTACGAAACTCTGACATATATGTAAGTTATCATGGATTACCTATCAACTTACTTGAAATTTCATTTTTCAATTTTTACTGCTATTGTTAACTAATATCATCTCTGATTTTGGGGCAGTGCAATACAAAAGCATACAAGGACAGTTATTCCTGTTCACAGCTATAGGCCAAATGCTGCAGTCCTGCACTGGTAGTAGCTTGTCTGGTGTAGAGATTACAAAATTTCACATTTCAGAGCAAACAAGACCATTTCCTTCATCAGAAAACAGTGGCAAGTTAGGCCGTAATGGTTAGATTTTATTTCAGATGCTCTTTGCTATGTTAGTTATTGCTGTGAAAAGCCTGTGTCAGCACATTAATCTACAGTGCGTAGGTGTTTTTTAAGCCCAAAGCTATGGTTCAGCATTACTTGTTTTCATCAATATTTAAATGCTGCAATACTATAAAGTGAGTGGAAACAATGATTTTATAGGGGAAGAAAAGCCTCTAAAATGCCAGATATACTCAGTAAATGCTCCAAAGCGACACTGAATATTGCTATTCTCCATGTTGTTTTCTCACCCCATGCCAAATTCTGCTCATTTTACTAATGTCAGTGCTCACAGAGACATGAACGGGAATTTTCCCRGGGGGAAGGCAAGAAGGAAGCAGCTCTCACTAACAAACCATTCAACCCATGAATTCTGAACTCCTTGCAGCTTTCGGCCATAACCCATATCCACTGCAACTGGTTCGGCATTGTTAACAAATTCATGGGTATCTATGGAGCTGACAGCATGTGACACAATTCCTTCATAGACTGTAYCAAAATAAAGCAAGAACACACTCTCTCCTCTCATTCTAGCACATGATGACTTGATTTGGCACGTTTTACTTAGGCAGGGGAAGTAGTTCATTTTTCTTAACCTTTCAACCAATATAAACTAGACATATTCAAAATACAAGGTTTACTACTCCGTTACTACAACCCCCTCTTAACCAGTAAGTATTTACAACTTTCCATGTAAGCGAAGAGGAGCAAACTCTGACACACAGAGCACCTCCCATTTTTTCAGCCTATTTCTCATCTGAAGCATACCTCAGCATATTCCTGATGTGAGAAGCCAGATCTCCCTTCCTCATGTATGAGCACAAATTTACAACAGTAATGCATACCTGTGAAAAGTTGGCCCAACAGAAAAATAAATCTAGCATCACTGCTCTTGGTTTTTCAAGATTCTGATCTAAGTGACTAAAAATTGGTAGAATCTCTTTTAACCAGATTCTCATCACTGAATTGACGCCAAGAGGGAGTGGGTGAAGGGATGCTCAGTTGTCAATTCCACTGTATGCCAAGGAGCAATAAAGAATTCATCCTAGAAGTTTATTATTTTGGTGAACAGAATTTCATATAGCTACGTCACTTGTTAATTGAACTAAAACTATGTTTCTCGTGATTAAAAAACATTCCTCATAGCTGGTAAGACTGGAAGTAGAAGTCTTATTTTTATCCGTAGATTGCTGACAGGAACATTAGACCTACTAGAGAGATAAGGGCAGTTCTTTAAGGATTGGCAGTGACTTTATACCAACATTGTAGCTATGGTGTGCATGGAGGAAAGGAATTCTGAAAGCTAGAGTACCGGAGAAATATCATGATTTCTTCATCCCTGTTTTAACTACCAAATGTTTGCTGAAGTATGCTGCTTTCCCCTTCGGTAGCAGAGTAGGAATGCAAAATTAAAACAGCATCGATGCACAATGGTTATGACAAGGCTCCTGTTCTTTGCATACTCCAGTAGTTCCCAATACCTTTTTCGTCCCCAGTTACAAAAACTTCTTTCAACATCACTGACTCTGAAATTTCACCTGTGGAAGATGTAGTGAGGAGTCAGGTGCCTGGCAGAGTATGTGATAGCACCCCAGAGGGTGCTCTCTACATGCTGACTGAAACCTGTCAAGGCTGAACATACATATTCTGTTCTGGTCAACAATGTCCAGCTGCTTTGCAGCCAGCAGCTACCCAAGGTTAGCACAGCTGAGATATGGAAATAGTTATAGCAGATTTCAGGGGGCCTTACGATAAGGCCCTTACAGTAAGTTGAGTCCTGCCTAGGCATCAAACGTCTGCATCCAGCAGCCTCCCCTCGGCGACCCCTCTGCACGGTTCCTGGGGCTCCTCATGCAGCTTGGCRTAAATCCTTCATTAAATCTATTCTGTTTGAACATCTCTCTACGCCAGTATCAGACCCTCCCCTTCCCACCTTGGGATCACAGATGGTTTTGTGTTTAAAGCACTGAAGCAGGACTCAGAAAACCATAACTTAATTCCTAGCTTTATAATAGGCTCCAGTGTGATCACAGGTACGTTAATCTCTTGTGCCTCAGTCTCTCCTCTCTAAAAGAGTATAATAACACGTTTACTTCTGTTCAATCTGGTGTATAACTTTAGGCAGAAATCCCCAAAGACAGTCTTTAGACTTTGCAGCGGCTACCACAAAGGAACTCAGATCCCAAATGGAGCCTCTAGCACTAGCAAAKAATTTGAAGTGGGAGAAGAATAATTTATGAACCAGACAAGTTGGTTAATCATTGATAGCTGAATGATGCAGTGGAGTCATACATTTGACCAAATTTCATTCTCTCATTGCATCTCCCTTTTAATATTGATSTACATTTCTTTTTTACAGTCTGTAAAATTTATTATTAAAAACCATCTCAGTAATGTTCCATAAACTTGCAATGTTTGCATATATAAATACATTAATTTTCACTGATTTGCTAAATGATCTGTTCAATTGCCCAAGATTAGTGACAACTAAAATTTGTACATCCTATGAAGATAAAATTATGTTTATATAATTGAATGTGTAGATTATTCACACAAACTGCAATTTTCCTGAGATAAAATGCTGCAATTTCATATTTTTTTTTGAAATGTTTGGAGAAACAACTTGTTCTTTTTTACATGTGGTACTGTCTCAAAAGTCACACAGAAACTTAGCTTTAAAYTGTTTAAAAAACCAAATGAAAATTATTATTTTGACTAATGTCTATCTCATGAAGAAAATTAGAAATGGAAAAGCACAGTTAATAAAAAAACACTGTGTGCCATATCTAAAAACTAAAATACACTATTGGGAAAAAGAAAAATAAGACATCTTCAAGAAAGCTAACATTTCTTTTTCCAGTTACTAAAGCATGTACATGTGTCTGCAAACAGTTATATGWATGTTTGGGTTTCATATTTATAAAATTCAGTGACAGCATATAGTGTGATTATATAATCAACATCCATTAAATGTGTGAAGGAGAAATAGTGTGCCATATCCAGCTTCATTTACTTACATATAATACTATTTGTAATTCATATGGAGTAAAATGTATACACTGTACTCCTAGAAGGGCAAGGGAAAAGGGAATGGTGCAGAACACACAACGGTGAGTAGCTCATCTTCAYGTAGTGGTGGACCTTGGCTTGGCAATGAAATCCTAGCTTAACAGAGAGGAGAGGGAATGCTTTTGTCCTGATACCAAGGACTCGGTGACCCAAGAGTGTATCCAGAGAGCCAGATTCATTCTAGGTTTTCCATCAGGAGATTATTTAAATTGTGCAGAATGAGCTTGAAGCACCTGACCAATTCATACCAAGGCTTCCCACCACTGACAGTGCTGGTGATCTTATTTTGCTGGACTGCCATCTGATATGGCTGATGGAAGCACAGCAGATAACTGTAAAACAGACAGAGACCATACAACAGAACAGGCCTTGGTGGATCCGCTCTCATTCCTGTCCTGGAACAAATGAGGAGGAAGAGAATTGGGGCAGGGTGCCCTGGATAGCCACACTTTCTGGGACAAGTAGACTGAATCTATGATGGATCCAAAGAGCTGAGCTTTAGCAAGCGATTTTCAGAACTGCAGGACTAATCAACTAATGATTTGGGTGGCTCATTGTCTTGTATGTACAGTGAGTTCACCTTTATGAATTCTCCAGTTTAGGAATGGTTTTGATCAATCTTTCACAAAGTGTTAAGTTTTTGCTAGTTTCCTGCCAGCTCCTGTGGGACAGCTTCACATGCAGGTCAGCTAAGGTTTCTGCTCTTCTTACTGAGCTGATCAGCCTCAAGAGATCTGACTCAAACTTGAGATCTGTGGATTTTAAGCTCTGGGACACAGAAGTATAATATCATAGAAATATTGGTCTCATGCTTCCAAGYACCAAATGTAATTCAGCTGTAGCTCTTAATTCCTAATAACTGAGAAATCTTTAGGATTTCCTAGGAGTCACAGATAATTTTAACTCTCAAATTTGTTTAGAAATAAATTGTTTGATTCAAAACAAAATGAGTTTAGATTTCACCTTCATTGGAATAAAACATATCTCATAATATCTCATAATGCAATTAAATTTTTTCAGGACTTTTGCATTTCCTTTGCAACAAAAATTCTTATTTTTCATTACTCAGACTCACTTATGAAAACTGATCCCTAGTGGGTTCAGTGGTACCGTTTATCTTCTTTCCATACATCAGATGCTTTTTGTAGCAAATGTAGCTTCTGCTGAGAGTAAGAAGAGTAAATGTACACCTTGTTAGACATTTTCAGTAYTGGGCTGGTCACTGAATCCCCCATGCCACTTTTATGACTTTTAAACAGCTCTGCTTAACTTCTTCTCCACAAGAATGCTTATGATGATGATCTGTATCTCCTATATTCCTGATCTCTGATGTATCTCCAGCTAATACTTCCAGTCATAAGGCAGGGGACAGACAACATGTTTCTATCATTTGATAAGAACTGAAAAATTAGCATGAGAGCACCAGAGATACTGTTATAACAAAGCTAGTTACATGCTGGAGAGAGCAGATTGCTCAGGAGGCCTTGTGTCAGTTGTTTCTCTAACTTTTGTTACAAGATCATGCAACTTCAGCAGCAAGATATACTTGAAGACATGCAGGAGGAAGTCTTATTCATTGCATGTTTTGCATTTTGTCTGTATCTTCTTATATTTTCTATGTCTATATCTTCTATATAGTTCTTAATCTAAAGTTCAACAATACAGACATCTGRTAAATTTTCAGATTGTCTAATTGCTTACATAGTGCTTTATCGGCAGTGTATTTACTCTGAAAATGAAATAAAGTACTCTATACTGTATTATTTTTATCTTTTAAGAATTAATCTGAGCAACTGTTTGAATTTTTACCTCTAATAGGTTTGCACRTTTGCATTATTATTGAATGACCTGAATATTCTTCTGGTAGCCCACTGGTGAAAGAGGTGGTATCCTACACAGGTCATACATTTGGAAAGCAAGAATACTTATAAGAGTGTATGCATTGAGAACTGGTAAGAAAATGTATCAGAATGTGCATTTGTCAAAGTTCTTGTGCATTCTGATAAATACTAAGCACATGATACATAGTAACTAGTAGTACCAGTAATGGGAGAATTTTACATGAAAAGAAGAAAACGCCATAATCTTCTACTAAGCAGAAAATTAGTTTTGTTTTCGTATTATTCTACTAGGCTGGCAAAATACCCTTCATTTATTTTTTATCTTTGAAATGCAAACGCTAAACAGAAGCTAATCTGTCAGAAAAAGGGCTTAGCTGATACACAGTATCTTTCAGTAAAGATAAATATTAAATTACAAAGATGACTGGCATTTCCCTAGTGACATAGTATATAGTTAAAAGACAAAAATGCTAATGGGTCCAGTTTTCGTTCCTCACTTCCTCCAACTGATAATCTTACATTAAAGCTTCTGTTAGTACCAGGAGCCTTGTACTCATGTAGGTTTCTAAATGATACAAAATCCAAACACAACAATATGGTTACTACTTAGCAGTAAAAACGCAGTATAATACTTTCTTAAGAAACCACATTAACCATATTTCTTAAGAATAATATGCCTCTACACATTCATTGTAGAAAAATAGAAGCTTTCTTTTTTCCACCTTGTAAAATTTGATTTAAAATGTCTTCTACGTAGAAAATGTGTTTGCTCCATGTACACAAAAAAATACAGAAGTAGAATATGCCTCTCAACCTGGTGAATGAAGACGTCTGCATTAATTCCACAGCAATCTGTTTCCAAGGTAAAGGATGGATTTATTGCTTTCCATCAACATTTCTTCCTTTCAAGAAAGGAGAGGAAGGAAAGAATCTACCCACACATTGGCTATTGCAGGCTTCAGCCAACAGGTGGCGTAAACGTGCAGTGCAATCTTCTCTCACRAAAAGTCATTAATGTACCGAAAACTATTTCAGCTATGATATGCCTGGTGCCCAGGGATACACGAAGCACTTAAGGAAATGAAAAATATAATGCAGATTATCACGGAATTCAAAGGTCCAGTGGGTTCTGGAGTATACACACAGACAATATTTCTGAGTTTAGACTGGAAAACTAAACAAGCAATTTATGTCTCAAACAACCATGCTGCTTAGGATTATATATATTAAAGATATAAGGTTATATATATATAAAAACATATACACACACACACACATATATATATATAWAAAAGAGTCTCAAGGTCTGCTAGTTACAGGTTAGTTACAGGTATACTATTATTTTAAACACACTTGGAATGATGAATATTTTTGACACACATAGGCCACTTCAAAACACCTTCAGCAAAAAAGAAGACAAATATTTCCAAACCAAACAGATGAAGCCAGACATGTTTTGAAAACAAAATAAAACTATACTCACATTTAACACTGGTATGCAAACTCTTTGGTGCAGATGAATCAACAGTAGCTGTATTAACAACAAAGAAAAGAACGATTCAGTCCAATGAAACAGTGACATCACAAATAATTTTACTAAAACAGATAGGGATGAAAACTGATCAGCTCAGTGTTGAATTCACAGTGGAAACGTGATACCATTCTGCATAATGTCAGTATTATTCATAATGCATATTTACAAACAACCAAATCCTACTTTCCCCCCATTGATCTATACTATTTTCTCCCTGTTCCCTGCCATTATCTTGGCAAACAGTCAGCTCTCATGAGGTATTGTAGCTTAATTGGAAGAGGAAGTGGAAGAGGAAGTGGAAGAGGGGGCAGGCTACTGGGGAGAATTACAGGAATGCAGTCAGAGTATGTAGAGATGCTGCGAGGAAGGCTAAGGCCCAGTTGGAATTGAGTCTGGCAAGGGATGCTAAGGACAACAGGAAGGGCTTCTTCAAACACATCAGCAGCAAGAGGAGGACTAGGGAAAATGTGGGCCCACTACTGAATGGGGTGGGGGCCCTGGTGACAAGGGATACAGAGAAGGCAGAACTACTGAATGCCTTCTTTGCTTCAGTCTTCACTGCTAAGGGCAGCCCTCAGGAAYCCTGTAGCCTGGACGCGAGGGAGAAAGTCTGGAGAAGGGAAGACTTTCCCTTGGTTGAGGAGGATAGGATTAGAGACCTTCTGGGCAGGCTAGACATCCACAAATGCATGGGCCCGGATGGGAKGCACCCACGRGTACTGAGGGAGCTGGTGGATGTTGTTGCCAGGCTGCTCTCCATCATCTTTGAAAGGTCCTGGAGAACTGGAGAGGTGCCTGAGGACTGGAAGAAAGCCAATGTCCCTCCAGTCTTCAAAAAGGGCAAGGAGGAGGATGCAGGGAACTATAGGCCAGTCAGCCTCACCTCCATCCCTGGAAAGGTGATGGAACAGTTCATTCTGGATGTCATCTCCAGACACATGGAGGAAAAGAAGGTGATCAGGAGTAGCCAGCATGGATTCACCAAGGGGAAATTCTGCTTAACCAATCTGAAAGCCTTCTATGATGGAACAACTGGCTGGGTAGATGAGGGCAGAGCAGTGGACGTTGTGTACCTTGACTTCAGCAAGGCTTTTGACACTGTCTCCCATAACATCCTCCTAGGCAAGCTCAGCAAGTGTGGGTTAGATGAGTGGACAGTGAGGTGGATTGAGAACTGGCTGAAAGGCAGAGCTCGGCGGGTCGTCATCAGTGGCGTGGAGTCCAGTTGGAGGCCTGTGCCTAGTGGAGTCCCCCAGGGCTCAGGACTGGGTCCCGTCCTGCTCAACTTTTTCATCAACGACCTGGATGAGGGGACAGAGTGCCTCCTCAGCAAGTTTGCTGATGATACCAAGCTGGGAGGAGTGGCTGACACACCAGAGGGCTGTGCTGCCCTTCAGAGAGACCTGGACAGCCTGGAGAGTTGGGTGGAGAGGAACCTCATGAGGTTCAACAWGGGCAAGTGCAGAGTCCTGCACCTAGGGAGAAATAACCCTGGGCACCAGTACAAGCTGGAGGCTGACCTGCTGGAGAGCAGCTCTGCAGAGAAAGATCTGGGAGTGCTGGTCGATGACAGATTGACCATGAGCCAGCAATGTGCCCTTGTGGCCAAGAAGGCCAATAGTATCCTGGGGTGCATTGGGAAGAGTGTTGCCAGCAGGTGGAGGGAGGTGATCCTGCCCCTCTACTCAGCCCTGGGGAGGCCACATCTCGAGTACTGTGTCCAGTTCTGGGCTCCCCACTACARGAGAGACATGGAGCTACTGGAGAGAGTCCAGCGTAGGGCTACGARGATGATCAGAGGGCTGGAGCACTTGCCCTGTGAGGAACGGCTGCGAGAGCTGGGCCTSTTCAGCCTGGGGAAGAGAAGACTGAGGGGGGATCTTATCAATGTGTACAAGTACCTGAAGGGAGGGTGTCAGGGGGACAGAGACAAACTCTTTCCAGTTGTCCCAGGTGACAGGACAAGAGGCAATGGGCAGAAATTGAAGCACAGGAAGTTCCGCCTGAGCGTGAGGGAGAATTTCTTCCCTGTGAGAGTGACGGAGCACTGGACCAGGTTGCCCAGAGAGGTTGTGGAGTCTCCTTCTCTGGAGATMTTCAAGGCCTGCCTGGACGCAACCCTGTCTAACATGCTCTAGGTGATCCTGCTGAGCATGGAAGTTGGACTAGATGATCTCCAGAGGCCCCTTCCAATCTTACTGATTCTATGATTCTATGATTCTATGAATTGTACTGAAGTGTGGTGAAGTCGGTTGAGTTATGCTGTATTACACCAACTGAAGATTTGATAGCCTGTCGTCAGTGAGGTAAAAGCTTAGGATAAGTGCCTCCGCTGTGCTGTTGCTGTTTCAGTCTCAGATCTGTGACTTTAGCCCTTCTTTATTTAGGTATAGAAATAACAGCTAGTAAAGCTAGCTTTACAAACTTTATTGTTAATTTTGAAGATAAGGAATGTTCTACATATTTTGTATCAGCATCTATTGCTATCAAGAAAGTTTTTATTTCAGGGCTGAATGATACAGAAGCTATCAGTCAGGGGAAATGGTAAAGATATGCTGTAACTGGGAGATTGAGGTTGTCCCCAAGCTCAAGGTCATCAGTTCTTTACCACCTCTCTAGCAATGAAAGTTTTTTGATTTTGTGATTACATAGGCAGTTTTGCACACTGCATTTCCTCTATTTGGTAGTTTTGTTTTCATTTTAGAAGGTTAAATCAGGTGAGCTTCAAGGAACCAGGCCCCATCACTCTATTGCTGCACTCTTCAGTAAATCCATGCAGAAGATGGTATGGACCTTGAGGGAGCTATATGCGTGATTCAATATATCTGAATATAGCTGCAATATGTGGGGAAATACTATTTTTAACTGTTGAGGAAAAAAATAATCACTTAGGGGAAGTTCAATATTCCAGTTCCATTTGAAGGGCAATGGCTACATTTTCATCCAAGATACTTAGGCGACTATTGCTAAATGTCACAGCAAATCTCAGATTGTGCAAGTGCTCCAAATGATGTTTCAGACTTGCAGGGGTATTTGCATTCTAGCTGCTGACCGGAGTGAGGTCAAATAGATTGTATTTTAAAAATATTTGAGAATGTTTAGAAGGCTACTGGAGAAGGCCTTTAAACAACCCTGATCAGATTTTTCAGAGGCACAAAATCCTATTAACTCCTCCAAGTGGAGCACGTGGCAACTCCACTCTTCTGAGCACCAAGACATACAGAAGAGAACTTGGACGCTTCATCATCCCTTGGAAGTTGGCCCTCGAGAACTAGTATCATGAAAATAACTGTGTGACTATTTTATATGATTAAGCAGAATATCTTTGTTAAACCTTTACTTTACAAGAGGCTGTCCTTGCAGTATTACATCTTTTAACATTTTTCTAAAAGTTTAGCCCCACAAGGAAAACATGTAAGGAATGATGAAGCATTATAATAAGTAGAGTATGTGTTCTAATATTACAAGTTCCTTCTCTAATATACTCCAAATCCAATTTTTGAGAATTATTACTTCAGACAKTGAAACACCTGAGAATTAAAAATTTTAGCTAGTGGAAATTTTCATTAGAAACCACCGTGAGAAAATCTTTCCAGCTTGACTGAACTCTGCTAGAGACAAGCTAGGCTGACATTTGAAAACAGAAAATTGAAACTTGCTCAAAAACAAAGCAATTGGCTCCTTTTATGCCAAGAATTTCTTCTGTRTGTTTTCTTTTGATCTTTAAAATACAATAGATAAAATATTAAAAAATATCTTTGCGATTTTTATCTTCTTTTTACTTTGGGAACTCACTCCCTCAGACACCACTAAATCAAGATATCTGGCTTCACCAGTTCATAATAAAACAACCCTCAATTATATTTATATATTTTATCTGTATATTTAAGAGTAAAGCACTACGATTTGAGTTTTATAGTCCTAAGTATTCACTGTTTCTATGACATTTGCTATGCAAGAGCAAAAGTCAATTTACGTGGAACTGTATCCAGCCAAAAGCCCCAAAGTGAGTGGGATGGTAATGAACTACAGTAAGTAGCGTGCAGCTTTTAAATGRTGGTTCTGATACAATAAAATGATGCACTGGATTTGAGCTAAGTAGTTCAAGATAGAGTACTTSGCATTAAAAAGTGCTGAAAGGATTGAGCTCCTTGGAAAAGATGGCAGCAGCAGCAATTTGATCTATTGTTCAAGAGGTATGTGCTGTTATAAGGCTCACTGCATGTTATCAGTGAATTGTTTGTTTAGGAAGCCTGGGAACCCAAGGACCTGCTGTAATGTAACTATGGTTATGGCCATTCACTACAGTTGTTTCCATCTGCACTCAAAGCATCAGGAACTTTACACAGCTCCAAACAAGACCAGAGAACAGGTAGAGGAAATTCCTTAATCCYGCGTTTTCCTCCTAGCAGTTTGCAGCTATTTACAGAAGAGACAGCATTTGAAGAGCTCTCTCAAAAATAACTTTGAGTTTGCATGCTAAGGGAATTTTCTTCTAGGTTATTTAGTACCATTTCTGCAACCTTCTAGATTTCTAAAGCAGCACCTTCACTACTATTATTCCACAGGATTTGCCCCATTAAACACATACCTGGGCTTACTCTAATTTTACTTTTCTTATTAGTCAAATGTCATACTCACCTAAACACTAGGAAACCATTACGAAAAAAAGGCAAGGATTTAATTAGTATTTCCCTTCCTGAAAGGAATATGTCATTCTTTAGAACAGTTTGACTCTGTAGACTTTATGTCTCTCAATAGCTAGGACTGCTTTTACTAAAACAAGGTTACAATTTCAATCAAGTGTTCTCTACGTTTTCTCTTTTAGAATATACTATATTACGCTTCAATTTTAAATTTGACTACACCTCTTGACTTAATGAGCAGGAGAGTGGGGAAAGAAAGGAGGAGAAATTCAGCAGCCAGCCAAAAGTGAGGGCAACCAACATACCTTTGACTATGATTTCACCTACCAGCTACATGGATGTTGTCATTATTAAAGATTTTACATACCTTTGGCAGACATTAGTTTCCTGTAATGAGCAGCCATGTGATCTTGAATGATGTACTGATTTGAGAGCTTGCAGGAAGATCCAGGAGAAAAAGCTGTGAAAGGGAAAAAAAACTTATTTCATTCAATGGGCAAGAAATGTCACAGGCAATAATAGCTCTAAAAACATTTAAATAYTTATCCTCTCCTGCGTGCAGTAAAATAAAGTCAGTGTCCTTTCATTTCTTTTAAAAAGTAAGTAACAGAAAATATGACAGAATTAGATAAAAACTGTATATGAATACCTTACAGCTTGGTAACACCAGCCCTATTTCTACCACTCTATCGTGAAAAAAATGGACTGAATATAAACAAAGACAGAACTGGGCCCAGAAAAGAAGCTAGAATGTAGAACAGAAATGCATTATGCATAAACTGAATATGACACTCCTCTAACTCTGTGACCTACAAGACTTTGAAAATTGTGAGAAATTTGTCTCTATATCTGACTGGTGTCATTATGTGAGTTCAGAGAGCTCATTAACCCAGCAAAAAAGTCAAGAAAAACATAAGCATTTATTATTTCTTTTATATTTTAAACTGGTAGTGAGGCTAAGATGCATGAATCTATTTCAACCTGTTTCTGAACAAACATAATTCCTGGATTCCTACTCAAATGATTAGACAAGATTTGTAGATGGAAAGTCAGCAAATATTATTAAAAAATAAACAGAATAATGTAGACTATAAATCTAACTTCCTTTTGGCCTTTCATCTAGATAGGAATCAGTCCCTACAGTGAGACAGTCAATCCAGCCTACTCAGATTTGGCTCTGTGATACAATGAAGTAAATGACAAAGTATTTCACCCTTCATCTCCCCAACATACAATATTAGTTAATGCCTTGTTTTCAAATTTTATATTGAATTTTGAAAGAGCAGGAGGTATTGGGCTGAGAGRCTGGGAATTACTTCTTCTAACCTTGGTTCAGCTGCTTTCTTACTATGTTTTTCCTTGTCTAAATCTCTTGCCTACCAAGTGAGAAAGTGCTACAAACTATTTTTCACTGCCAGGGAGTGTGATTGCATTCAATTTATTGTGTCATTCTTTGGACAAGCACAGTAAGAAAGAGTGGCAGAAAAGACCTAATGCCATATTTCTCTACTTTGTTTAGTATTAGGTAGCAACATGTTCCTGCAAATAGCTRAAGATCTCCTAGAAGGGCATCAGCATGAAGCCCTGCTTTCAACAGGCTGTCCAGGTGCAACATCACATCCTAGCATGATCAGCTGCAGAAAGATGGTGTTAACTCACCTCCTGGACCATCAGTTCTGACTGTTCATGGAACATGTAAGCACAGCTAGAGTGCTTACCACCACGAAAACATGTGCAGAAGTATCAACAGAAATAATGACTGTACGCTTGTTATAAAACAATGGAAATAGTGCCAAATGTTGATCAAATTGCATTTCTCTCCTGTCACAATGAAATTTACTATGAGTTGTACAGGTACGACAATGGGATCTGATATTTGAAGCAGACAAATACAAAGCTCATAAACTTTATAATCTTGAGCATTTACAATGAGTCCAGTTTCAGTCAGTAAAATGAGTCACAAGTGTTAGTACCACACAAAAGAAATCAAATAGTTAAAACAGTTCTATTTTGTTTAAAAGATTTTATGTGAGACTGGGGAGAATTATTCATTGCTCAAACCTTCAGAAATTTTTTTTCATTCATTTTGCCAATTCTTCTGTAAACTCCAGTTGGCAGAAGTAACTGGACCAAGATCTTTAGTAAATATCCAGCAACATCCCTAGCTGGTGTAAAGTGTGGCAGCTCTGCTGAGTTCAAATAATAGCAATACCCTAAATAACAACAACTAGAGAGTTTTGTCTCTTAGGAGAAGAAAATAATATTTTGGGAAATGTCCCAAATCCTTCCCTGATCTGCAATTTCAGGCTTCAACGTATACAGTGAAAAAGAGAGCATGACAGAACAATGTGATAATCCAAACAATATCAGAGGATTAAAACTGGATGGAAAATCCATTTATAAAAAGAACATTCTTCTCAAAATGAATTACAGCCTTAAATTTGAAATGCTGAACATATACAAGGCAGTAGTAGTTTCATTTAATTTTTTTTGTCTTTCATAAAATCTAATTCCATCTTGGGTCCAGAAAATTACTGCGTTGTGCAATAAACTACACTGTGGTTATTTCTATGTAAGAAAGAACAATCAAGCTCTTTTCTTTGCCAGAGACTTTCTGTTGATCCTCGGCAAGTCATTTAGCCGCTCTCTATGTCTCAATCTCTCCTCTGAAAAGAAGACACACATCTGTATCTCCAAGGAGATGTTAAGAGGATAAAAAACATTAAAATGAAGGGGTCATCTAAATAGCATAAAGGGACTGTAGAGAGAGTGGTCTTATTTGAGCTCACCGACAAGTTCCCACTTTTTAATGGATTTTCATTTTATTTTACATCTTTACATAATATGTTAAAACGGGGGAAACTGTTAGAAATACTCTAGGATTTTACTAGCCCTGTATGAGGCTTTGTTGATACCATATGGGTCAAAGATATATCAGTTCAAACTTAAACAGCCCTTTTGTGTGCTATACAGAGAGGCAGATTTCTCAARCTTATATTTGAGCAGAATCAAGTTTCTGAACTTTCTGGTGTCCAATATAGGACTGAGTTATACACAACATTCAGCTCGTTGCTTTACCCAAGACTTTCAGCATTTAAGAATTCCAACATTTTCTGTGTTTGAGTACAGGAATTCTTACAGAAAGCTTCCTGCTTCTCCTAAATCTTTCTGTAACTTTGTGTACTATTGTATCTTCAAAATGATGTTTACATCTTGCTTCTACATATCAGGAAAGATCTCCAGGAAACACATATCCACAAATGAGCTATAAAGAACAGTGACAACTCTCTCAACACTGACTCTTTTTATTTCCTATTTTGTAATGACTTCCCAGTAATTTATTGTAGTCTTAAATGTATAGTTATGTGATGAATAATCTACCTAGTTTCCACTGATTGAATTGCAATTATTTCTGCAAATCATGTCTAGAGGATATATCATGTCCAGAGTTATAATCTCATATCATAAATCTAGTAGTAGCAGTATTAAAGTTTGACTGATACACAATGACAGTGATAAAACATGTCTTTTCTATGTAGCTGAAAAACAACAATATGCTCTGAAAAACACAAGAGGTGACTTTCCTCCTCACCAGACTGTTCATTGTCAGCCACTAYTTCTGGCTTCTTATGCAAGTCAAGAACACGTCGACTAATTTACTCTTTAAAAGACAACTGTAACTGCAGTGTTGCTATACTACAAATAGTTTATCTTCATACCATTACCARCTGTTCATTCCTACAAAYGAAAATTTCACAACATGGTGGGAAAAATTACACGTTCATATAATCAATATGTAAAAATTATGTTTAGTGATAGTCAACACCTCATCTACTGTGAGCCTCGGGAGCTTGGGAATATGATATTCTGAGCCATTTGTCACATTATTAGTAAATGGAAAACAGCTCTGTAATGTGCTTGGCTTTGCCTTTTGTAAATTTATAGAACAGAAATATACTCTAGCAAAGCAAGGAAAMAGCTATCTGGTGTCATACGCAGTAGTTTACAGTCATGGTACTGCATGTGTGTGTTTGTATCCATTTTGTGGTYACAGCCTAAATTTGGGGCAAAGAGACATCACCTCTTCACTCTACGTTTCATGCTTAGTAAGGTAGAACATTTGCCCGTATCTATGGTCCCAAATGCTTGCTTCAGTACAGATAATAAACAGAAYCAACGTGACAATCTCCTAGCAGAGYGGCCTAGTCAATGGCTAACAAATGTGTTGTAGACCCTCTTCGTTGGTTTGCTCAGATGCGTAATTATCCCGAGCTGCTCTCCTATGAGTAAGTATTTCTCCATATTTTCAGCTAGAGGAAGCACTGGCAGGCATTGAGCTTTGGCTTCTACTTTGAGCATCTAACAGAGGTATGTCTCTGTTGCCTTTGGAGAACACATATATATCACTTTATACAGGTAACCAGCACAACAGACTGCTGTGGTGGGAACACAGTAGCTGTCCTTGTCTCTGTCCTTCTGGGATCCTTTGACATGGTAAAGAGAGAAGGAAGGTAGGAAAACACCCTCTAGATATTGAAATGCAGCACTTTTTTAGAGTGAAACGCCTCTGACTGTGCCTGGACTTTGTACAAAAAGATCAAAAATGAGGGATGTTTTTGCCTGCTTCTAAGCAAGGTCTGAAACTATATGGTTTTGGAGAAGGCATGGTGGAACAGCATTTCTGAGAAGGGAAGTTTCAGGCAGGAGAACAACTTTTTAGTGGTTCTTCTACAGCTGCTTGGCAAAGATCCTGAATGGGAAAGCTGGTTGCCTGAATGAAGCAGATGAGATTTTTGTAGTAACAGGTATTATAAGTACTTAGCTGCTTTATATTGTTTCAATTATAAAAATTGTATCTRTAATAAACATGTAGAATTAAAGTTGTAATTCCAACATTGGAGCATGCAGGCGCCTCTCAAGTAATAGCTTGAATACTTACGGCTACTTTTGAGACTCATGTGTCCTTTGAAAGGCCCCATCATGGAATATGTAGGCATCATGGCTACCCTTGGCAGGGAAAGAAAATGTCTTGATTACATATAAAGGAAGTATTAGGAAGTATGATTAATCTATCTCCTGGCTCTTTGGGGATTACGGAAGAGTCCTCTCCTGGCCAGAATGCTTTGCTACAACTAACACAGGTATTAAAAAGTTGGCACTTCTGAGTTTACTTTCCCTGTCAAATTATTTTTGTTTGCTTTGATCCCTACCAATTAGTATGGCCTTTTTGACCAGACACTTATTGACCAGAAAATTCCCTGCTGCAACAGCATCTACTGGGCCATTTTCTGCAGGCCACAAAAAATGAGCCATGACATTGCGCAAATGTCACATACTTTGCAATCTAGAAGATCACCTTTGCTAAACATAGATCTTTCAGGCAAAAGAAGGAGCAGYTCAGCATGCTACTATGCTGCTTGTGTCCAGCGGAGGTAGTGCAGAAAAAAAGACACAGCATAAAAAGATTTTCTAAAGATACTTAACAAAATAATATAGGCTACCAGYACAGAAGTCAGACCTAGAAAAGCCAGACACAACTCAGTAAAGCAAGCAAACAAGTCCCCACTTCAAATAAAGGGCAAGCTGCAAGTACCGAAATTCCAAACACACCAAATTCCATCACTATTATGAAGATGTATGTCCCACTGCTGCGAGTTGAATTCATCTCAGAAGAGCTATGGGATAAATTTACAGTATGCCTTAACTGCATAAGGGGCCAAGTCTCAATTTCAAAAGGAACTGCTCCTGTGTTAAGAGTCTTGACTCTTGGAACCTTTACTTTTGTTCTCATACACATATTTGAAGGCAACTTTTGTGTTTCAAAGGCATTGCCGCAACTTCACTAACCTKGTGTTATACAGCTAAAACCAACACATACAGGACAAAATTTTACAAAGTGACGGTGAGTTTCATATCTCAATTTGGTGACAACTGAAGAAGAATCGTTTTTTTCAGTGCTTGGAGAAAAGACTCTCAATCTTTTCTGAAGTTCAGGCCCCACCATTGGTAACTCAGTTTTAGGCAAAACCACCTGTCTTGGACAGCCTTTCTAATGATAAAAGATGCAGAGAATATCATAATAGTGTTCTCAGAAAACAAAAGCTAGAAAGGCTATGAGAAGTACTTTTTCAGCTGAAATTCTGTCACCTTAAAACACAGGCTAAAAACAAACAAACTTTGAAATAAATGGGAGCTATATGAGTAAATTTTATTKCTTTTCCTCTCCGCTCATATTTCTAATTGTCATGTGTCCCTAAGTTAATAGAATCATCAAAAGGTCAGCTTTTTTTGTCTTATGGAAACGTCCCTTTGTAGTCACAGCAGGATATAGACAAAGGAAGCTACCTCTCTAAAATCCAAGGTAACACACTAAAATATTTGATTTTTTAATTTAGATATGTTCCTTAAATATTTTTATTCATTTTTTGAAAATTAGTAGACAAGTAGATAATACCCTCATATACTGGCTTAAGGCTTAAAAGCATATGATTTTATTTTCATGTCACTGTACATTAGTTCTAATCATTTGGACTTTTTAATATATTTTGAAATACATTATCTCTGGTTAAAACTTCACTTCTTTYGGCTTGCACTTTATATCAACTATCTGTGAAAGACATGACAGATATAAGGATATTATACTGAAGAAAACTCTTAATAATGTACAGTTTTAAAATGGAGGCAAATTCTGAATCTTCCTGTGTCCAATCGCACAACCTTTGCTCAACAACTACTCCACTATGATTTCAAGTGGAAACACATTATGGAAAACTGCTCTGAGTGAGGACTAGATGAAAATGGMACAAACATCTATCAAAAGTTGTATTTGTTTAACACACTTAAATTAGTAGCTGCATGCAATGTGTAATATATGACGTAGGCAACAAACAATTGTTAGGATTGAATACAGTCACAATAATGGCAGACCTTTAAGTAACTAGTCATCTGCGTGTGCATTTAATGTAYTTAGTCATGCAATCATGCTGCTATTGCTGTTTGAACTCTGGTGACTTCTTGAAGTCTCAATCARCTCACTGTCCCAGGCTTTGTATAAATAAACAGTCAGTCAAAGAGTTTACAGTTTAAGAAGGCAAGCCAGATAAACAGCAGGCRGGAAAAAAGCACTATCTTCATTTAGAGGTTGAAAAGAATTGAGATTTGTTCATTGTAACAAGGTCAAAAAAGTTAGTGGCAGAGAAATGAATACTAGATTTCCTGAGCACCAGACCAATGCTTAAAATCACAGGACATTTTTCCTTCATACACCTTTGTTTAAAAAARCCTAATATGCCAGTCTCTTAAAAGCAATAATTTGACAATGCTCCTTAGCATAAGCTTATATCCTGTTGACTCTACACATAGATTGTAAAACCATATTTTAATACCATTGCTAAATAATTCAGCAGCTGTTCAGATACTACTCTGCTTGTCTTTTCTTAGAATGATAACAAATAATATCACAGCTTTTGAAGGAATGCTGTTAATTTTTCTGAAGCTTTTCATTTCAACTGTAGCAAACTGTGAAAGAGCAGAGCTTCTACCTTGTCTCTACTTAAAAAGTATGCTAATGGAAGTTCCTGTATTTTGTGATAATTTCAGAACGGAGGACTTCCCTGAATCTGCAACAGTTTGTGACTACCTCTGTTAGTGTACCTGCACAAGGCACACTAGAGAATCTACATTGCATACTCAATAACTAACCTATCCATCTGGAAACCAAACTACGAAGCCTCAATCTTTGCAGTCATCAGATGAGGGGATAATATGTCCTAGATCTAGCAGAGGCTCATTTTTATTTAATGACGTGGTTTGTTGTCAATATACTGTTTGGTTTCTTTGTGTTTTCTGCATTTCTATAATACCYGAACCTCTCTTCCTACATAAATGCTGTAGCAATTGCTCACATCTATGACGAACTTCCTCAATTTTACTACATTATAACAAAACAATTCAATCAATAAGTGTGATACTATGCTATTTCACATCAATGCACAGTTCTTTTAATTGAAAATTCAGCCTATAAATTATATGGAAGAAAAATAGGGTCTTTTTTATAGCTGATAGATAGATACTATAATGCTACACAGGGAATTGTTTCTATTAAATATAAAACACAGCAAACCTAAAAAGGTGGCAGAAAAAGTGCTGAACAGAAGTTACAGAAAGAAGATGCACTCTTTCAACATTCTATATAATAATAACGCATAGGTACAACATGACATTGCTAATGGCATCCACAGAGGAGGTGAGATAGACTGTGAACATTTTGAGTGATGTACAATGAAAGAGATTAAAACATAGGGCTAACCAGCTGCTGCTGTGAGAAGATCATTCTCCATGGACAAGAGGTTTGATTCTGTAGCTTGGTCCTTGTCTCCCTTAAGCTGCTGAGCAGCATCAGCTCTCAAACATCAGCAGCATATATATCAGAATCAGCAGGAACTTACAGTGCCATGTGTGTTGCAATACTCAGCTCTCAGTGCAAAAGCTAGTGACAAATGTAATCTTTAAGCTGGCTCCACCATCAGCCTAGTCTCTTGTACTACTCACTAGTGACAGAGTATCTTGTTTCAAATACTTACATTTAAAAGCTGTATCAGTGCATACTATACTGTGGTTACAAATTAGCCACATATGAGGCTGCTCCTATTGCTGGAAATGTGCAAAGTTTAATATAGCTCTAAAGCAGAAACAGATCCAATAATACATATTTAGCAATGAAATTTGTATTTTTTCTATTGATTGATAGAATAAGCTTGAGTAGAAGAGTGGATCTTCATTTACAGRAATACAGAACTATAGCACCTGAGAYGCACATACAGTATTTGGCACTTAAAACTGATTATTAGATACACAGTATTTGTCWGCGTACTAAAATCTGCATTAATTTCTGGTGGACTGGAATCACTCTGGGCTGATATGTGAACAATTGCAGGAGCCTGAGTCCCTAGTCAAGTACTAGATACAGACGCAGCATACACAGACCTAATCCAGAACATTTAAACTAACCAAACTCTACGGTTGCTTGTGCAGCACTTGCAAACTGGTTGGAAAYTTTTCAGCAGAAGAGGACTTTTGGGGAATTTTTTGTTAGTTTGTCAAAATAGGATCACTTCTCAAACAGATGGGTTTCATCAAAATGCAGACAAAGCACAGGCAAGCAGTCGCGCCGGTTCACCTGGCGGGCTGCTGGAGAGCGTAGGCTCCCAGGACAGCAGGCTCCGAAGCAGTCCCATGCTGCAGCCCGCCCCTCCGCAGGGGACTGCAGCGAGTCCAGGGCCTGTCACTTCCAGGCCAGCCTGCTTCATGGAAACAGCAGGGCCATCCTCTCTCTGTTGTGAACCTAGAAGCTAAATGTCACACTTTGCGTCCCAGTCGAGCAGCAGGTAACATAAAACCTCTGAGAACTCGGGTTATGCCTCGGTGCCATGAAACTCAAGGCCTAGACATCCTGGGGATCCTGCTCTGCTTGGGGTTTCCTAGGATTTACTCTGATAACAATAGCTAAAAACTGTGAAAGCTCTGGGATTTGGGAACCTAACAGACAATTCCTCCAGACTCAATCTATTAAAAAAAAAGAAGAAAAAAAGTATCATTTTGATGATCTAAAAACCTTTTACCATTTCTTTCCCTATATATGAGGGRTTCTGATATGCATTCTAACATGGCAATATTTATTTTCCTTAATTTTAGACCTTCCTATGGAACAGAAATTCTGTTATTGGACGAACTCTACTAAAACCTGCCATACTTATATTACATGAACAGTCAGTCAGATGCTTGTACTTTGTGGTATTTAATTACCTGGTATCTTTGATGGTACAATTAAAAACTTGAGTCAAAATAAGCAACTATTTCAGTTACATAAGTGATACCCTGGAGAGCCCAGGTATGAAGATAGCTATGAACCCATACCCCGGCCATACTCCCACTGATCAGCAGGTGCCAATTTTAGCAGTGWGCTTGACAGTTGTAAGGCCCCTCAGTGCTCAGTGGAGCAAAGATATTTCTTTTGAAATGCCTTCTCTATCACTGGGTGGTTTCCACTTGTAGCTACAGAGAAAACATGGAGAAGCAGGGAGAGACAGATGAAAGGAAGAAAGATCAGGGGAGTCCTTTATCAAATCTCTTTGATGTGAAAGGGAGATGTTACAGTTTGGGTATCTGTATAGGCATAAAAACAAGAATGGAAGACAAATAATATGGCAACCATGAAAGTATGGGGGAAAATTAACTGTGGAAGCTGACTGATCTTTATTCTTTATCTCTTCTCATTAAAAGAACACCATTTAGCTGGCAATAAATTTTAGAAGGTTGTCTTTCTCTTTCCAAGAGCTTAACCATTTTTTCACTCACTTCCGCATGTCAGCTCTGTGTAGCTGCATTTGTATCAATTATTTCTTCTCTAACCAGAACAGATTCATAATTGCCTAATACCACTTTCAACTATTTTAAATAAATAGAAAGAGCTCCACAATTATATCAATCTTTTTATCCCAAATAAATAGCTGAGGGTTGCTCAAGTACTGATTAACCTTTACTCATGCCCTGCAGGATGGAGAAACACTGTTTTTAGGCTTTCCATGGAACAGGGAGCAAAGCTCATCTGAAAATTGTGATCYTTTACACAGTATCTAGATGAGAGAACTTCTTACCAGTAGGGAGTCTATTCATTAATATATAAATCCTAATTGGTGAAGAACAAATGACTTGATTGCCTGAGAGAGTAATCRACCTACCTCTCAAGTATGCAGCCATGCTGTGGAAGCTCAAAGGATTTCTGTGGGCAACACAGTCAAGAACTTATTTCAATAAAGGCAGGGACCCTTTTCTGACTTTCTAAAATAAGCACATTGTAATTGAAGCACTTCACATTGCATTTATCAACACAAAATATGGCCCCATCCTAGGCAAGTAAAAGCAAGATATAAATAAATTTATGCTGTCTCCTCTGATGGAGAGGAACCTGCTGCTGGTACATTACTTATTTTAGACTCCTTTGAAAATTCAAGCCTTAAAATCACTTCTCTCCCACTCCTTTCAAAAATCCTTTTTTCCCTCTCTATAGTGAGGATATGACTGTGGCAGGAGTTACAATACAGTATCTCCTTTCTTCCAGTGCCCAAGAGGAATGTTAGGCACCATCTACTGATTGGAAACATCTCCTCATCTCCTTTCTCTACCAGCTAGGAGGTTCGTAGCATCATCAAGCCAATTCAACTAGCATGCTCATCTCTCCCCTAGAGTAAGCAGAGGTCCTCTCAGAAGCCTSTTCCCAGTGAGGAGGGTCTAGTGCTGTGTCAGTGAACACTTCTCTGSGCTTCAAACTGGAACGAAGGCTTTGGCTGCCCTGACTCTGCAGCAATGTTCTTCTACCAGACTGGTAATGACTTCAGAAATATGTTTACAATTAGTGTGTATCTTTGAGCAACAAGGACCAGGATGTGTACCTTCTTCTCTTTCACCTCCATCCGTCTTGTTTAGTTAAACTAGAGGTTTAAAGGTTCTCAGGGCAATGGTTGTCTGTCACTCTATGTAGATAAATGTGGCTTACACAGTGAGACATGATCTGAGCTGAAGATTTAAACACTAACATAACACTGTCAAACAGCAAGTCATGAGAAATAATCTAAGTTCTAATAGGCAGTGAAACACAAGATGGATGGTTAGAAAAACTGAGGTTTATGTATCCMCCTCACTGGTCAGCCAAAGATTGAAAACACTTTCCCCAAAGGCCTGAGAAAGAAAAAAGACGATGGCCAGCATTAGGGGAGAGCATTGTACTCTTGCCCTGTTCTCACACTTTCTAAGGCAGCTGCTGATTGCTGTTACTGGAGACAAGATATTTGACCAGAGAGACCTCTAGCTAGATGCTGGGCAGCACTGGTAAAAACTTCCACCACTTTACAGGCATCATTACTTTTGCTTCAATAGAAGTTATAAATTRGAAAAAGTTATTCAGCCCCAGTTTATTCTATCAGTACGGTATGGCCTGGTAACTCATCTTCATTGCTCTAAGCAAGAGAAAGCTGCAGACTGCATCAGGGCACCATACTTCCACCCAGAAGTACCACAAACTCTACCGGTGTTGCATATTTTCTTTACCACTTGGGCTCCTCTTCTCTRTAAGAGTTGAAATTGAAACTAATGGCTAGTGAAAAGAAGAAGAAGACAAAAGGCCAAAGCAAATGCACCAGCAGCTAACAGTACTTTTATACCAATATTTACTGTTAATTTTATCCTAGGATTTAGCTGCCAAAGAATGACAGTGCACGTTCACTTTGAATTTAACCATACTCATTTAAAAATAACAGTGTGCATTAAAACAGACATGAAATCAAAAAGATGAGAAAGAGTACAGAAAAGAATATTTAACCTAAGGATCTAATTGCTCTCTGTCTCTTCTGCCCTGAATTTGAGAGAGTTTTTACTCTACTTGACTGGGTTTCCTCTGCTTATGCTTCACAGTTTTGCACATCTACTTCTTGTAGCAACACRACACTGATGTGTTATTGCTTGACAAAGCAAGAAATTTTAAAGCCAATTTCCGTTCTATACAGTAAAGAATTACTGAGTTTTTCACCCTTTTTGTCAGATTCAATGTGTTGCCCAGTGAATGAATGTTCAGAATAGTTGTTGAATTATAATGTTACACAAATGAGCTACATGAATAAGTCTATCATTTCTGTATTTTTAAGACTTCAGTAAGATAATAATTTAATTCCATTAAATTATTATACTATTTCTTATTAACCTATTATTTCTGTTTTCCATTTTTACACGCACAGGACTTTGAATCACCACTGATGTGGCATGTGGTAGGTCAAAGGGGACCATCTTGAACATAAGATCTGCACAAGAAACTGCAGTTCACATTTGAAGCCTGCTGGTTCACAGCAGTTAGTTATAAGTTTGAACAGTTCACAAAGGTAATACAGTCACTTCTTGTAACAGCTGCAGCACAGATAGAAATAACAGATAGATGGTTGGAGGGGAGGAGAAAAATATGAGAACTTTTTCTTTTTTTTTTTGTTTTTTTTTTTGTTTTTTTTTGTTTCTTCAGTGGCATGCTGTGCAGTGGGCCAGGCTGCCAGGAAGCTTATTACAGTACATCATTCTCTACTGGGGAGGAATAATCAGTGTCATTCTCTACTGGGGAGGAATAATCAGTGTAAAGTGTCCCAAAGCAAACCCACAATCTGCTATAACCCTTGTTAATTCTACACTGTAACAAGTGAAAGGGACCATGAAGCAGTGGGTGCTAGTAAACTGGAAATTCCACCAGAGCTCTGAGTGGGCAGAAGTCTGTAAAACAGCTCTGCTCTAGCTATTCATAAAGYCTCTAGCATAAGGACAGCAGGAATAATGACATGTTTGTTCCTAAAYGTAAAAACAATCCAGGGACAAGGTACCAAGCCCAATGCAGTGAACAACTACAGAGACAATGTGAATCACTGAGGGTATGACCACAGCTAGTTCAACAGACTGAGCTTTCGGTAGCTTTTTGGTGACACATGGCAATAAATCGATTGCTCTTTTGTATCAGAACTCCAGTCCATCTAGTTCAGCATGCGACCTTCATTTACGGCCACTATTTCCCAGGAAGCTGAAAGAGCCTGTCATTGGATATACATAAAATAATCTAATCTTTCCTCATAYTGGGCCTTCTGTCTCCAATCTAGAAGTTGCCTTTGGAGTAAAGGAAGACATTGATTATTCTTCCCAATAAATCTATTATAATTCATTACAGAACAGTTGACACATGACAGTTTGTGTCTTGTCTACACACAATCAAAAAGATGAGTAACAAGATYTTAGTATTTATCAATACTCTGTAGTATTATCAATCACTTCAGCAGTTCACAGAATCATAGAATCAGCAAGGTTGGAAGGGACCTCTGGAGATCATCTAGTCCAACCTCCCTGCTCAGCAGGGTCACCTAGAGCACGTTAGACAGGGTTGCATCCAGGCGGGCCTTGAAGATCTCCAGAGAAGGAGACTCCACAACCTCTCTGGGCAACCTGGTCCAGTGCTCTGTCACTCTCACAGGGAAGAAATTCCCCCTCACGGTCAGGCGGAACTGCCTGTGCGTCAATTTCTGCCCATTGCCTCTTGTCCTGTCACCTGGGACAGCTGGAAAGAGTTTGTCTCTGTCCCCCTGACACCCTCCCTTCAGGTACTTGTACACATTGATAAGATCCCCCCTCAGTCTTCTCTTCCCCAGGCTGAAGAGGCCCAGCTCTCRCAGCCGTTCCTCACAGGGCAGGTGCTCCAGCCCTCTGATCATCTTTGTAGCCCTACGCTGGACTCTCTCCAGTAGCTCCAT
>NW_028185706.1:726283-782954 GCF_003343005.1 Rhea americana | reverse complement strand
ATTGGCCTTCTTGGCCACAAGGGCACATTGCTGGCTCATGGTCAATCTGTCATCTACCAGCACTCCCAGATCTTTCTCTGCAGAGCTGCTCTCCAGCAGGTCAGCCCCCAGCTTGTACTGGTGCCTTGAAAGCATTTCAATTGCTTTAAATCACTATGTAGTATTAATGTAACATTCGCAAATATTTCAAAYAATCCTTCTATTAGTTCAATACTGTGATACTTCAACTAATGAGGCCAAATTAACAACTTCCAAATTTTAAATTAAATAAAKACAGCTACTGATATCTAAATCTACAGCCAAGATTGAGACCAATGAAAATTATTAGTTGCTAAGTTAGTATGACTTGTATATTTTTGTCTTGTCTAATCAAATACTGCAGGATGAAAAAAATRATACCATAATGCTTCTTTCTTGAGTGACAGGCATAAAAACTTTCAGTGAGAATTTATTTCACATACAGAATGGGTTCAAACATAAGTAACTGTAAATAACTAAAAGAGAGTTAATAGTTCTCAGTATACTGAAGGTTCAGATTGCCAGCTCTGGCCAAATTTTTAAGTTTACTCACATATTGCGCCTTTATATTCCATTGTGTGTCTCTGAAAAGGTCTCAGGCCTCCACATTTTGGGATAACTGACAGGTATTCTTACATGAATGAACATGTTTCCATAACCTAACATATGCAAACACTTCTTTTATTTGGACAGGAACATTTTAATTTTATTGTGATTTCTTGATATTTCTCATATTACACTAGTCAAGAAATCAGGCCACCTTTCTACATATTTTCATTCTTGGCAATTCATTGGAAAAAAAAAGGCAGGAAAAAAATTTAAAATGTTATCATTTCTATCTTTACAAAATTTCTAGGAATAAATGTTGGTCCAGTAAAATAATCAACACATTTATAACTACTRTAATAAGGAAGCAGATTTTAATCTTGGTTTTCAATCACTGTTACAGTTTGCTTGCAATTCYAGCCCCCAGTGAAGTCAGTGATTTTGACACTGACTTTAACAAGGGCACAATTTGATTCTCTTTGCACACATTGCCTTGAGAAGCTCATAGGTGTTTTTCAAAGAAAAAGCATGCAGAAGGGTGGGCAGGTAYGTGTGTGTTTGCATGACAGAGGCCATGCCTCCTTCTTGTACTGCGAAGCTATGTACTCAACTAGTTTCTTCATATTCTATGAGGGAATAATTGAAAAAGATTTTACTGATAAATAAAGACATTACAAAATAACGCCTCCAACGTGTATAGCAAAACTAGAYTATTTCAAACAAAAATTCCAGCTTCTGAGAACTGCTTCTTGCTAACAGTTCAACAGCAACAAGAAAAGTACCTAAGTCTAAAAAAAATCTCTCTGAAGAGGGACTGGGAAACTTCATATATGTGAGCATTTAGAGAGCACTACTGGCTATGCTACTACCTTTCAGCTCTTTTTTTTTTAAAAAAAAAATTAATTAAGCAGCTGTTCTCAAACTTCTTTTCCAGGAAACTATTTCTGGGTGAAGAACGTGGGCYGTCTTTATCAGAAATACTCAGCTATTCTTCCTAGCAAATAAATGATTTATGGTGAAGCAGGAAAGTTCCCGATACGTCTTGTTTCCTCTTTCCCCCCCTCTTTTTTAGATGACAGAAAGCACAGGTTAGATCACAACGCAAGCAGAGCACGCAGCGGGGCAAGACCTTGCGCTGACAGACCTTGCAAGCACTCGCTTGTTTCATTGCACAGGCAACAGCGTTTCTCTTAGCAGCAGACGCCAGCTAGGAGCAGGATCCCAGGGCCAAGGAGGGGGCCCTGCCGGCGCCTCCGAAGGGCGGCGGGCAGCGGAGGGAGGCCGCGTTAAACGCAGCTCCCCGCCGGAGCCTCTCGCAGGCCTCGCCACAGCCAAGTTCCCCATGGGGCTCCCCGCGTCCCCTCCAGGCCTCCTCAACTCGCCGCCTACAGTTCGTCTCCCCTCCCGCCCCCGGCTCCCCCTCTGCTTCGGTGCCCGGCAGGTGCGGGGGAGGCCGCGGGGCAGGGCCCCTCTGCCTCCCCCTCCGCCGGGGCGGCGGTTACCTCGCAGGCGGCGGCGGCGGCGGCAGGGAGCGCGCCGCCCGCGGGGCTCCGCCTGGCAACGGCCTGGCCGCTGTGGGCATGTCCGGGCCTGCCCCGGCGCGGCGCGGCGCGGCCGCTGCCTCTCTCAAAGCCGTGGCGCTGGCAGGGCTTTATTTTGTTTGTTTGTTTATTTATTTATTTATTTATTTATTTATTTATTTATTTATGGTGAAGGCTTTTAAAGCGACTCCTATTTATAGCTCGCCCTCTTTATTTTTAGCGCCGAGCCTGGGTTTTGGCGACAGAGGTTGGCAGCACGGGCGGCGGTGGCGAGCGTGCCTCTGCCGGGTGCCTGCGCCCGGTGCTGTCCAGCCGTGCGGTCAGTAAATACTGAGTGGCAAAACGTGTCACTTCATCAGATAAAAATTAAGAGTGTCGGAGTGGCGGTGGGGCTGCTAGCAAGCGCCGCGTTCCCGSCGTCTGCGGCCCAGGCTTCAGCGAACTGCAGGCTGAAACCTCAGTGGAAGGTTTAATACGGAAGAAGGATGAAACAACCAGCAACAGCAGGTCAAATATTTACGGTCAGGGCAGGGCAACATACCTGGAAATGCATATTTTAATGYTTCCTAACTGTATTTCTCTCTAAAGGTGTTAGAGGTTTTGCACTCCACACATTTAATGTTGAKATTGGATGGGTAAGGAAATAGTAGAAAAGCATCTTTCTGTGCCATCAGAGTAATATGTTATTGATTAGGATATGAACAATGGAAGAAGATAAGTCAGTCATAAAAATGTTTAGTGGTCAATATCCAATCTTYAACATTTTAGAAGTAGACTTAACATTTAGAACTAATGAACATTGTAGAAGTTCATTAGCTTTTTTTGAGGATGTGCATTCACTCTGAAGGATATGCCCTCCCTTTCCCTGGCATGTTAAATTCACATTTAATGTAAAGGGAGCTGTATGTGTGTAATGAACCAGCGTATAGCCCAGGGCAGGCACATTCCATCACCAGSGCCCATTATGTGCATCCCAGAAAAAGTGACCAAAGGGTAAATTAGATTTGTTGTGAACTCAAACTCTACAATGTTTTCTGCAGTTCTTTTAAAGATRTGTTTATCCATACTGTTGTGTCTCCTGCCTTTCAGATTATGTAGCCCCAAAAAAGCTGTTAATACTCTATTTCACAGAGCAAAACTGAAACCAAAGAAGCTACAGTGGAAGAATTAAAGTCAGCAGTATTAAGAAGGAAGGTTCAGGTACCACAGGCCAAGCAACTGCATAGGGTCATGTAATTTTGAAACAAATTCTTCCTTAGGTTATTAGCAGGGATTAAATCTATCTTTTTCAGAGCCCAGATAGTTTCTTACTACTTAACCTAAAGGAATATTTCAATTTGTTGCTGATTATACACTCTTATCCACTGTATTCTAGCTACTGTACAGGAACATCTCAGATTTAGCTAGTAAGTTCGACCTGCTGTTAAATAAGAGATGAGGAAGGCACTCTGAGTAGAACATACTGATCATTGATGTTAGTTGTGAACACTTAAAGACACTAACATAACTATAGCATGCTCTGGAAAAATAGTATAAATGGCAGAACACAAAGCAGTATCTTGCTATAAATTTTAACACTGCTCTTCCTGATTCATCTGAGTGACACCCCCTGTCTAAAGTCTGTCTTGAGCCCAAGTGTCATATAGGAGAAGAATGTATATAGAGGAAAGCAACAGCTATACAGGAAGAAGCTTAAACTTGCAGCTTTAGAAAATTTTCTTTAATCTTTCCTGCGACTTTAAAACAAAATATGCCCAGGTAGCAAGTAGAAAATGTAATTACTCTCCTTAAAAATCTTCAGACTAAATCATGCAACTCARCATTTTTTATCTTCTAGTTTCTTGTCTTCTGACAGATCACTACTGGTGAGAAATGTTCTGAAGGACAAGCTATGTTTTAAATTTCACCTAGTCAGCTAATTTGCATATATGTAAGTGATTAGTCCTTTAATTATCCCATAGTTGTGTTGATGATGGACAAGAGTTGTAGTTTGTATTCCCTTGGTTACGCTGGCGTAGCAAGAATAACAAGTAACCTTAAAAAAAGTATTTTTGTTACTGAAGTCAGCACATGCATCTCTGAATTCACACAGGGAACAGATGTGGTAAGTAAGAAGATACCATTTGTATGCACTCGCTATATGGGGTTGAACTAAGCTTAAGAGAAAGTTGCGTAGCTCATAAGTCTGCAATCAAGAAAAAGTTGTTCTTAAATGTGCTGATTCTTTTAGAGCTGGGACTAAGCTTTCAAACMGTCATTTTTTCTCCTATCAGTCTTTCTTTTGCTTGAAGAGAAGGAAGAAAAAACTCACACCTCATGRGAAGATATAGAGCTATTTTGAACAGCTTTTACAAATGCTTCTCTTGAGACCCAGTCTCTCACTTAGAGCAGCTCTCTGGTCTGAGCCATCCTTCACTGTGAACAGGTAAGTCCTGATGCTTTTATTTTCTTTTAATCTAAGGGACAGATTTCTAGTTTGTATTTAATTAACATATTTTCCTYTTGTGCTGGCAGTCTTGAAAAGGAACAAAAGGCTTTTGAAAGCAAACTCATAAATTGAGAATGTTGAGGAATAAGCACAAGAGATTCAGGAGGTCAAACAGATTTTCTAGTTATCCTCAGAAAGAAAGAAAAAACTGAGCGTTGCTTTTGCTTGCTTGCTTTCCTTGGACTTAGCTGCTGCTTTTGTTGCTAGCCATGATAAAGAGCTTCGCTTACAGCCTCACTCTTGTTTTATTCATTAACAAAGTGTCTTGATGACTCTTTTCAGCAAAAATAAGGTAATGCTTAGTGAATATGTGGTGTCTAATTTGGTATGTTTCTGAGCACTATTAATCGCTTACCTGAAGAGAGAAATACAGTCTTTTCAAAATGATTTGATCAAAGCTACAAGCAGTGTTTGGTTTTGCASATGCAGCTCAACATTAAGTAACTTTTTATTTTGGCTTACAAGTGGGAATAAAAAGGTTTGAACTTTAGATATGATTATTGTGACATTTCAGATATGTTGTTATTTGCCTTTTTTCTAACACAACTTGATCAGGAGACAACATATGAAGAAGCAACAATAAATATCAGTCTGATTCTTTAACTTTTACTCAAGTGAGTAATTTCACTGAGTTTGGGGGGACTGGTACTGCTATAGGAATCACAGTTATGGGAACTTACTTGGTTCTAAAGGGCTTAAACATTTAGTGAAATATAAAGAAGATGTCTAAGTCCGTGTTGTTGGACTTTTCAAGAGGCACAGCAACTAAACAAACAGTTGAATTATCTAGCAACAGCAGGAGACCTGCTAATGCAAATACTTAGTGGAGTGACTCATAAAAACAAGCCAAAAGAAAAACATTAAGCAGCTTGTTTTTTTTTCTTTTTTTTTTTTTTTTTTTTTTTTTTTTTTTCTCTCCCTCTCTCTTAGTATCTTAAAAGCACAAGCAGATCAACACCAAGGAATGTCTTCAAGCAGAACAGGCAGCTTTGAACACAGCATATACACTTAGTTTTGCTATGTTTATTTTTCACTACTTACATATGGTACATTCAAAAGAATTGGTTGGGGAGGCAAAAGTACATACCATTCCTCCTTAAAACCTAAACCAATCTATGAAARTCTCCCTTCTGCTCAGTCACAGAGAGAAAGACATCTAAAGAGCTTCTTCAGCTGTCTGAGTGTGCTCTTAGATCACCATCTTGGTGTATGAGGCTACTCTAACCATGGCAGATAATACTGGAGTAGAACAAACATTAGGACTAAGACTTTAAATGTAGTTGGCTTTAGGGCCTAATTTTCAGAACTATAACTATCAGCAACAAGTAGAGATTCCAAGCCTTTGRAAATCTTAATGTATCTGTGGGATTTTCATAGGAATTCATGTTCTTTAGTGTTACACTTTATTTCCCTTGGTGTGTTGTTCTGTGGATATTGTTGTAAGTTAGTCTTACTGACATGTATTTAAAGTCTTCTGTGCARTTTTCCGTAGCTTTGCTATTCTAAATTTTCCTTCCAGGAAACTGCGATCRCATGAATTTAGCCAGCATACTTCTTACATTGTGAAGTATCCATATAAGTGAAGGATCCAATTTGAACCAATGTGACATTCAAGCTATTAGGTGAAGGTTACTTGTAGTACATGAATTTAAAAATACTATTGTCTGTTGTTGCCACGTACAAATCTATGCCTTAGAAAGGAGACTGTTCTCTTAGGGTGCTCTGTAATGAAAAAGCATTACTTCTTGAGAGAACAAGCCAACTACCAATACTTTCTGTGAACATTAGTGGAGTTGTGCACCTTGCAAGTTCAAGCACATCATAAAGACAGCAGAATTAAGCTGCTGAGGTTTCTTCATCATCATCTTTTTTATTTTTTACAAACTATATAATGTACAAAATCTGCATTCTCACTCATAACCAGTCTAAACTAATTGGTAAGTATAAATGTACTTACATTGCTYATTTATCTCAAGAGTAAGTCTTAATGGCAAAATTACAAGTTACTCTTGTTGAAATTTTAAAAAGGAATCTCTATCTTTTTGTGTTTCTAATATATAAATAGCCTGGTGTGATTCTTGGAAACCTTTAATTTCTGGCTGCAATAAACCGGTGGAGGAACACATTTCTAAAATACATGCTTCCAACCACTGGAAGGAAGTCTATCTTACTAGTATCTTTATCATTAATTTGCAGTAATGATCCAGAAACTCATACCGGCAGGAAGGATAAAAATATAGAGACACGCCTTAAATAGCCTGTTGACAGAGAAGCTTTAGAAATAAGTTTAACCTCAGTCTCAGCTCCGGTGACCACTTGCCACTCTTCACCTACCGCACTGTACTCCTTTTTGTTATGTAAGCGGAGCAGCAGCCTGTAGAACAGGCCCAGTCCCTCCATCCTTCATAGGAGGCTGCATGGGACTGAATCCTCCACTAAATCCTTCACTGAAGGCAGGATTTGGGAGCTGGTGCAAGAGGTTTGTACTGTAAGCCTTGTTTGAGGGCTTTGTAGCTTTACTCATATTGTAGAGTTTGGAAACAGGCCTGGTGGATTCCGTAGTTCCTGATATGTTGAAACTAATCAGACATTACAGTTATTAAATACCTCAGGCTGGATCAATGCATCCACCTGCCATGTGGAGCACTGCAGTAATTTAGTCTCTGCAGTGGCACTCAAGATCCCCATTTGCATTGTGATAGAGATTAGGCCCCATGTAGAGTTGGGCTGTGAAGGCTTGGAGTGGAGGATTTAACATCTTCAGCCTGGGACCTTGTTGCCTGCTGAGTATTGCATTTCTGTGTTCATTACAGAATATACATCTGTGCAGCTAAACAAAGGTTTGACATAGATTTGGTCTTTTGTAGAGAAAGACAAGATCAGATCTGTTTTTGCAGGTTGAGTTTCACCTTTCCAAAACGGAATTCAAGGCTAGTTGAGTTCTAAGTATTGCTCGTTCAGAGGAAAATGACTAGTGTAGATGCTGATAGATATCTGTAGGATTTAATTCACTGACAGCAATTCACATTATTACTGTCATTGTTTAGTAATGCAATTAACTATATTGTTAACTAGTTTAAAAATAAGTAGCAAAATTAAAGCAATAACTGGCTTATAATGTTTTCAACAAATCACTACCTGCATGCAGATGAGTGATCTCTCATGAGGTGARGTACAGGTATAGCCATTAAAAAATTTGGTTCTTATTACAAAGATACATTCCATGGCATTGCTATGTTACATGTTACCTTCACTGTAACATTATGCTGCCAAAAGTACTATGAAAGCCCTCCTCATTGCATTGTGCAAGAGACCTGGTGATTGCTTCCCAGCAATGATGAGAATGAGTTACGAGCCTCTCTGCCTCTTCCTAAAATAACAGGGAATGAACTTCATGTGGGCAAACACTTGACTCATTCTTCTTGGAACTGATAGCTTACCACAGGACTTGGAGGCTGCTCACTGAACCAGTCCATGGTTCACAGGAAGAGGACGCCTCCAGAGGAGTTCAGACACTCAAAGAATAACATTCTTGACCAAAAATAACCCTGAACACTAAAAGCATTTTGAAAAAAAAAATCTTGATTTACTTATAAATCCATTGCGACAATAATTACCTTCAGACATATCTGAGAGATGAGCTTCTTTCTCTTTTTACTCTTCTGCTTCCAAGTAAAGCTTYTCCTTAACCAAACCAAAACAAACCAAATGATTCATGTGGCTTGTAATCGTGAGTCACATGAGCCCCAGTGTCACTTGGTGCTGGGGAAGGCCCTGGTGCAAGATACAAAGCAAAGAATGGTTGCCATAGCACAGTTGCAATGGTACCATGGTGACCTCTCCTCCATGGAGGACCTGAGAAGGACTGGAGACTTTAGGAAATCCCAGAGCTGTAGTGATGATAGTGTGAGAGAGGGACAGTCAAATGCATCATACTGAACAGGCAGGAAGGGTAGGGTCCACTCTAGGTACTTTCCAAATGAACATGGGAAGGATGATGGAATGTGTGAACATGAATATGAGAGCAAGATGCATTCAGTGCAGGATAAGCAGTGTATTTCTCCTCCATGTTCACACACACATGAGTGAACTGGAGATCACCTTTTCTCTCTCACATCCTCCACAGCTGCTAAGTGTTTTTTTCCTCAGTTTTGCAGCTGCCTGGGGGGATGGAATGGCCAAAATTGAATATACATATTTTGACTGGCAGACCTTTTGCAAACTCCTCAGCACAATATACAGAATGGCCCACTGACAGCAGAAAGAATATGCCCATCTTGGAGATGTGAATCTTTTCTTGGAAGGAGGTGCTGTGTACTGCCAGCTAGTGTTGTTGTTGATTATTAAGTTTCCAAATTGAAAAATGATTTAACTGTACATGAGGCAGTATGTGCTGTGAGATGCTATTGTGCCATGGATCTTTACAGACTATTGCATAGACCAGGGAACCAAAACCAAACCTGCTACAGGCCTGTTTTCTTCCTTTTTGTCTCTTTACCCAGCCCTTGTGCAATGTCTCCTCCTATGGCTGGCAGCCATAAAACACTCTTTCCTCCCTCGCAGTTTTAAATAGGGAAATAAAAACAGGGATCAACCTGCCAAGAGCAGTGGGAAGGGTCTGGATCCAYTGGTTGTAGTGGGTAGCAAAGGAAAGGAACTGGTAGTTCTCCAGAGTCATTTCTTTCCTTATGAAGATACATAATACCAGTACTTGTACTACAGAAAGAGTAATCTTTCCCATCTCTGGGAAAATTTCAGGAATGCCTGCTACAAGAATTACACTTAGGATCCTCACTTGCCTGCTGACAAATCATTCTTCATCCGGAGATGTCATGGTTTCCAAGGAAAGAGTTACATTCCTTTTTTTTTTTTTTTTTTTCCGAATATTGGTGGCCTGGGGCTCATCTCCATGAATTGTTTACAACCAAGGCTCCTGTGCACTGGGAAATGGCATTCATGTTAGAACATGAGTGCAGGAAATTAGTGAGGTAACAAACACAATGTTAGACACAACTGTCTGTATTTGGAGTTGGGCTTTCATTTGTGCTAAATCTTGTTTGTCAAATAGGAACATGTAAAGGGATCTTGAAGTGAAAATAAATATTAAGAATCCAAAGTGTTCAACACAGGATTACTCCAACTCAAGGAAATACATTTAATGCAGTTTACTGCTGTAAATGGAGAGGGAAACAAGTAATTTAAAGGAGGCTAGTGTAATTATCTTAATGGTTGTGATGGCTTCCTTTTGATGTTGAACTCATCTTTGATCTCAATAACAGAAATGGGCAAAATAGAAACCCKTATAAGCATCTTTACGAAAGAAATGAGGATCATATTTTTACACCGGTCTGTTAAAAAAAAATGCTTAGGTTTGTTACATTTATCTGTAGACTTTGGTGTCAATAAACCTAAGAAAATACTAACCACACCTGCCAATTCTTGTAGAAGGACAGGAAGGGTCACTTAAAAATGACAGATGCAGCTTGATGTGAAAATCCCGTTTGCTAAATGTSTTTAAGAAACATACTGCCAGTGTTCCTATCCAAATGCTGTTTTTGTTAGTTCCTATGCATTACTAGAGATGCTTCCTATTATAACGCATTATATTTGAACAAAAATGGGTTACATTTTCTTTCTGTAAGTACTAGCATATATAAGTACCTGTGATGGATTTGATGAAATTATAATAGGACTAGAAACATTAGACAACAACTATTTAATCCTGCAGTTATTTTATTAATATTTCTTTGTTATTAAGGTAGTAAAAATAGTTGAAATATTAATCTAGGATATTTGCTAAGGCATTGTGCCTACTCTATATTCTATTCATGTTCCAATACTGTGGGTTAAAGATGGTTTCGCTATTAGAAAAATATGAAATTCTTGGATCTCAGCAGTTTTGACTTAATGGATTGAATTGTGTTGGTTGTAGTTGTCTGCCCACAAGGTGTAAAGTGATGATCAAAAGGTTGGCAAGCCTTACATGATTTTGGTATTATTGCATGCTAATAACAATAGATCTGCAAAAGCAGGAACTCCTCCAAAAGTTAACCTACAGGGTAACTATTATAGCAGGTGGTGTAGTGCAGACATAATAAAGCTAATAAAGGTGTGACCTTGGGGAATGCTATACTTGGCACTTTCTGATTCAGACTGTAGATGCTTTTGTTTTAGCATGGATATAATTGCATGAAGTATTTTTAAAAGAAAGAGATATACATAGTAAAAGGTGGAAGATACTGGTATTATTTTAGTTCTGTTTTCATGCTGCATAGAAAGTAAGATAGTATTTTGGGTATCTTTATGAGAAGAGAAGCCAAGTACTGTTTTTAAATCCTGATACTGACATTTATACAGAGCCGGAAAAAGTGAGACAGCTCCAAGACTTATTACTAAGTTACCTGTAGTTACCCTATTTTCAAAATCTAGAAACAGTGCTTATGTTACAAAGATTAACTAGATGGCGTATGACAAATTACTTTGAAGACTGAGTACAGAAGAAATTGCAAAATTATAAGTAGTGCTCAGTATTTATTAGCTTATCAGATAGCTGGCTCCTGCTCCCTCTGACTTGCAACAATTTTGCAATTTGTTTTAATGAGGGCAAGACAAGCCCCAGAGTTTCTACAATTTTATTTTAAGACTGAAAGGCCTGGTCTAAATGACTTTTTGTGTTGTCTCAAACCCCAGCTGCATGTAACTTTCAAAAAACTCCTGTGGTAATTTAAGAAACAAAAGAGCACCTTAGACCGTAAGATCCTTTAGCATTTGTGTTTTGTCCTATATCTAATTTTCAGCATTATGTTGGATTTTCTTCTCCTTTCTTTCCTCTTCATCTACTATTTAAAAAGAAAGCCAATTGTCTTGCCAGCTCAATAGTTCAGCATGCATGTATGATCAAAATGAAGTAATGACAAATAAATGGTATAAGGCCAGCTTAGTGGTACAATTGTGCATAGTTTAGGAAAATAAATCTTGTGCTCACATTCTATATTTGGACAGGAGAGAACTATTGCTTTTTAAGAACAATTTCCCAGCTGCAGGGAAATAAATTTAAAATTCCTGGTATATCTCTTTATTTGAAAATTCAGGGGAGACATATTGCTGCATGTGAAATTTGTGGATCAAATCTGTCTCTATGGAAAGTAGAAGTGTTGGTGAGAATAGATCAAGGTAAAACAACGATGACTCATCCATATAAAACAAGGTAACTGCGTTGTAGAGAAACTGGGAGGATATGTCAAGATAGAGAATTTTGTGCCTRCCCTGATCTTGTACTGTGTTCCATGTGCATACTTCTGTCTGACATCAAAAGTAGATACTGAATTAATTGGACCTTTAGACTCGGCTGATGTGGAGGTGCTCASGAGCTGTTTCCTTTCTCCTCAGTGTATAGGCCACACTGTATGCCACTATTTGATGCCCTTGACCTGATGGCTTCACATCAGGAGCAGTGGCCAGTGATAGTGGTCTCAGACACTTTTTGCATCAGCTGGTGTTAATCTCATGAAGCTTCCTGGTAGAGGATGAGATTTGGCCTTCTGCCACAGGCACCACTTTAAGTCCCCCAACTCACTGTAGGTGATGTAAGAGCACTCTTCAACAAGAGTGCTTGAACAAGAGCACTCTTGAACAAGAGCTTTTGGCTCTTGAACAAGAGACGTTTTCACATTTCAGGTGCTGGGAAAGCAAAGGGAGTACATTGGCCAGTTTTTTTCATATGTCACTGCCACATATAACAAGTAAACAGGCCATTATGTGACTATATTCKTGCTGATGGACACGGGGCAGTGTAGGAGATGTCTTCCTTCCCCAGTGTAGACACAGAGATGCTCTTACATGAGCACTTATGACTGTTGCTGCAGAAACTTGTAGGGCCTCAGCAGCATTTAAAGTTTAGGGTTGCTCGGACCCCTGGCACAGAATTTGGTCTGTGCTAGGTAATTGCATTGAATTTGGAACCTGTTGTTGACTCACATTTAAACCAACAAACATGTAGCAGAAACAATTAAATATATTGCTTGCTAACTGCACAAAAGATGTATGTGTTCTATTACATCTCATTCTATTATTTTGTCCTTCAGTTAATAAATATAATAAACATGCCCAACTTAAATACGTTACTGCAGGATGCTAATATACTGAGGATATTGAATATAATAGTTGTCCTRGAGAAATGATCCAACAAAACAAATAAAAAAAATACATAAATAAGTTGATATGATTTGATGTGATTATTCTGYCTTGAATTTTTAGGGACARTAATTATCGCTGTAATTTCTTTCTCAGAAGTATTAAATAGCAAGATAGAGAAATAAAGGGTCATCACTGGAGTCACAGACCAGTTGCTTTAGCTTATCCCATCTATGGTGGATTCCATTCCAGTTTATTTTAAACAGTCTAGTGTTTAGCATACTTAAGGGACTCTCTCCTAAGTGCACAAGTAATATTAAGRAGTAATATATTTGTGCTTTATAGATGTATGTGTTCATGAACATAATACGTCTGATCTTGGTTAGACTTTGATTGCCTATTATTTGTCAACAGACTTGTGCTTATTTATGAAAAAAAATGTTTTATGAGAAGTAGAGTTTTTAGGGAATAACAAGCCTGCTACACTTTCTTTCCAGTGTAAAAAAAAAAAAAAAAAGAATCTACACAGTGCTATTTCAGTGAGCTTTCGAGCACACAAAAATGTTGAACTAATCACTCAACGTTATTTTTTGTTCTTTGACAAAGGTTACAACTTTGCAATTGAAATCAGGAGGGTACCTGTGCAATGCTATTTTCGGGGAGATTCCAACTGAGCCCTGACCTGTAAAAAGATATACTTAAAATAAGTTTCTATTTTTACAGTGCAGGTCCTCAAGGGTGGAGTGAAAAAATGAAATCAAAGTGCATCTGAGTGCCTATTTTTAGCTTCGCATTTTACTTGGCCAATTGGGYCATAAATATAGTGCGTCAACTCTAGAGGAAGAGTGGAAAGGTAGACCACAGATAAATATTTCTGCAGACAGCTCACAATTTAATAGATACTGCTGCTTCTCTTATTTCTGCATATACCAWGCTCTGTGGATTTGTTCAGTAAATAAAAAAAACCCCAGGATACAGGTGATGCCGAGAACCTTCTGAGTCTTCACATGTCCTTGCAAGACCAGTGCAAGAAATCCTTTTATTGTGTATGTTGTTTTTCTGATGTCAGTCACATCGTTCATACCAATTGCTCTAAAACCTTTGTAAGGAACTATTCTAGTCTTTTTTTGTTGGTGATGTACCCCTATAAATAGTATTTCCTGGGCTTTTGTGTGGTGTTAAAATGACAGACTAAATTGAATTTTGGTTTTAGACTGTCATCTTGTTCCATTTCCAAAGTATGATTGAAAGAGGCTGGTATTCTAATCTCCATATGATTGCTGGGTTTTTGTATTCCAAACACCCACCAGGAAATCTTAGCGCAATGCGTCTGAAATGTGATCTATAGCTTTCAGCAAAATTTACACAAAAATTCACAAATATTAATCATCTTGGGGCATGGTATTCATTTTAATCCCAACAACATTTATTTGTCAAATAATTTTATTTCTTTATATTATTAACAATTATTTGTMTCACAAATAATTGCAAAACGGGATGGATGAGTACTTCTGTGAAGTCTCATATCACTGTAAGTTTGCTGCTTGAAGACAGTGCATCAAAACATTTTTGTGCATCATTAGTTTATTCCTTGCCAGACTGAGTGATACCCACACAAATATTACCATCTGGTAACTTCTGTTTAAAACAGCTGCTGTCAGAATATTCCAGATTTTTAATCATTATCCAGATTTCTAAATGCCAAAGCCAAAATACCTTTGTTCTCATTGCAAAGGGAATTAGATTACTGGGCTGCACTACAGGTTGCTGATCTCCTCCCTGAACCCTATCAATGCGCAAAACAGTCACGTTTCAGCTATAAAATCCCAGACGACTTACTTTAGGAAGACTGTGTGAACATCTGAAAGGTAAGTAGACCTTGCAAGTTTGACTTAAATCGTATGAAAGTGGACCTTGCAAGTTTGACTTAAATCATATGGAGGGAAAAAGGGAGTGGAGAATGACCGTGAATAATATTTTTCCACTGGATTGCCATGGTCTAGAAGTTGTTTGGGTTCTTGGGTTTTATGGCAGTATGCAATTGAAAACATGGTAACTGTTTGTTTTGGTGTGATACTTCTTAATGGCCATGGGTTGGTAAAAGCAGCTATTCTTAGGTTTTGGGAGAGCTCGGTCAGATCACAATTAAATACTGAAACAACTTTGACTAAAAAGAAATGAATCTGGTATAAAGCTTTGCAAATAATAAAAACCTAAAGGAGCCAGTATACGTTGTGTTTTTTCGCAGAATTATTCATCATTTGAAGAGAAGACCATAGTACAAAGATGCTTACAGGTAGCAGGAAGAGGTCTTCTATTGCTGACATGTAACARGTGTGATAATTTTATCCTCCATATTCTTGAGTCACCAGAGAGTTTAAGTTACAGGAATAATTTAATAGGAATTTCTTTGAGATACTGGAGCAAGAAGTAATATTGCCTGGTCTGCAGACAATGGACTTGTTTATTCCTTTACCAACAGAAATTCATATTTTCTCCAGTATTACTACTTTTTCTTTCCAATCAGTGGAGTTTTGCCATTGATGCAGCGTGTAATGAGTCATGACCCATAAGTTGTAACTMTAGAGAAGAACTGGATATTGCTAAAAATTACAGTTCCTACTTGGAGGAATTATTGGGCAGGAGGAAGATTGAGGGACTGGTTGCTATAGTAGTGGGTAAAATTTAGCCCACAGTATATTCTTGTTATAGCTGAATAATTCTGGTGTGAGATTTGTATGAAACACAGCAGAATGTAGGTAAGAAATCAATGGGTACATTGAAAGGAAGTTTAGCATGAAAGAGTTCAAATATAAATTCTCTRTCATCTCATTTTCTTCATTCTCAAAGCAAACAAACRAAAACCCACTGCCCTCCAGAATTCTAAATATAGTATCTTATTTACCTAAGCCACCTTCAAAATCTGTTCTGTGCTGGAAATCCTGTCCTTTCTGGCATCTCCCTTTTATACTAGGCAAAGATGGTATTTGTATTTGCATGTAGCACTTAGAAAAGACCAGTTGCAAATTCCAGGGTGCTCTGCCAGAAACTGTGCTGATATTAATGCCATGTTCTAGGGAATGCTCTTCAGAAGTGTTTTGCAGTGTGGACACTGGTGTGTACAAATATTACAAAGACAGAGAAATACTTCTGCTCTGCAGCTTCTCATTGCCCTCCTTCCCTGTTGAATTCTTATGATTAACATTTTTCCACACCTSTGGTGGCTGAGGAAGGAAAGATACTGTCTAGAGTAGACTTCTAATTGTCCTGTGGACTCTCGGAAATAGGTGGAGTACTTGCCTCTGCAAACGTAGTATAGCTGCAGACAGAGTGTGTATCAGTCTCCGTGTCTTCTRTCATTGGAACTACATATTTTCTTCTACTTTTAGTAATCTCCCTGCTCGCTTCTGGCAAGGTGACCTGGATAGCCTTTCAAACGAAGCTTTACTGCTTTTCGACATGGGATTGAGGGATCGCATTTCAGTCCCAGGTTTTCACACAACTGTTGTGGCTGATTTTGTTCAGAGTAGAATATAATTTATTAAAGAGCCAAATTTGTCCCTTGTAAATAGATCCACAGAAATTGCACATAAGATGAATTTGGATGAATATGCTGAAAGATAGATGACATACATTTTCTACATTACAATGGGTTATGTTTAATGTATATTATTTATTTTGCAAGCACTGACAATAGAGCAGGTTCCTGTAAAGCACTTTGGTTTCCCTTTTCTCTGTCTTTGCTGAAGGCAGAGACATGCTGGAGGGATTCACACTCTTTTATGCATATCTACTGTTGTTCATCAACCAGAAAGCCACAATCAGCTCWTCTAGGCACTTTGCAACCTTTGTAATGTGCAGGTGCTGGTGATTTTTTCCCCTTCCAGCATTAATTACTCAATCCCTACTTTATCATGGATTTAATAAAATGTATTTCTTGAGCATTTAAGTGCTCTTGCTAAAGTACAGCTATAGTTATTAAGGAAAGTCGTGAGTTGAAAAAATGTACTAAGCCTTGTTTTAAAATAATATTAGCAACAAAAATTACATGAAGCTTGAAACTCAACCAAGATAAAACAACTTAAAAAAAGACTAATTTTTGGAAGACTAGATTTTTTTTTTAATGATAAAAGTATTGTGTTACAACAATGCTGATTTTGAAGAGATAGAGGATTCAGATTGCTTCGTTCTCACAGTTGAGTAAATAAAAGGTGATTCCATTGGAGCAAACATAATTCTGCTAGTAAAAAACAAATCTAAAGAGGAGGATGACCAGCCTGGAGGATGAAATCTTACCCTTTGGAAAGGCCTGTTCTTTCCAAWGTCTCACATGTTAAGTCTCATGTTTTCTGTATAGTGCCTGCGTTGAAAAATGCACAGCAAATTGATCTCCTATTGATTTATGTCATCAGCAACACAGGAAAGTGTTTGGCGCCCCAAAATTTATCTCAGTATGAATTCCTTGTATACGTATGTCTTACCTGTACTAGATATCACAGCACATGTCAGGGCATTCTACTGCTGCTTACTTCTCTGGCTTGACAGGCTGGAACCTGTGAGAAAGAGCCTTCAGAAAGCAATGCAAAGCAAAGCAATTTTATCAGTATCTGGCCTCTCTTAATGAAATTCCTGATAGATGGAACATAAACGATAAGCTGTATCTTTCAAGAACAATTTAATATTATTGAGTTTGTGCTTGGTGCACCAATAGTATGCTGCATTGTGCATTAGAAATAGACCACRAAAGTAGCCTGATCTTATCAGATCCACTTGTGTAACATTTGTATCTCTGTGGGTTTTAAAGGAGATAGGGACATACAACTTTCTGAATCATGTTAGACTGTTGACTGATCAAGTCAGATATCTTGCTTCTTACAATGACCATGACCTAATACTTCAGAGGAAAGTAAACAGCGATTTATATATATATATATATATATATTTATGTATTTTTATATAAATTCATATAAATATATATTTATATATGTATGTATATATATAAAATGTTACAGACAGAAAGTAACTTCACAGCTTCAAAAATTTAAATAAACTATCCATATTAATCAATTATTAGGGAACATTGTCTTAAAAATCTAGCTCCAAATATGTTTGAATTTATATGCTTCTGTTATTACAAAAAAAAAAAAAAAACAATTTAAAAAAAAAATCTCTTTATAAAAATGAAAAGGCACCTGTTGTCTTTGAACTACAGGTTAGGAAAACAGTAAATCCTCTTCTTCGCTTGCCTTCCATAAGCAAGATAATGAGCTCTTAAATGAATCTCAAATATAAGAGGAGGAAAAACTGTAGTTTGCTGTGTAAACACTACTGATGGAACTATTCCTGGTAGCAAATTTTATTCAGTTGTAAATCTGTGTTAGCTTGAGCCCTCAGCCACCAGCTATGGATTTAATCAATGTTTGGAGCTGGATGAATAATTCAATTTGAGCTATTCTCTTTCAGCTTGTGAAATCCATTTTCAGGTTTCATCTCCCTCATGTATTTATCCACAAACTACCTGACTCCTTTCAAAGCTGTTCCTGTCTCCATTCAAGATGATGGTCCCAATAGCATGGGCTGGCTCCTAGTTCTGCAAYGGGAAATCAAGGAGCTGTACAAGGGCAAAACTGCAAAATTTAACACTGATATTTCAATCTCTGGGTTAGATAGATGCATAGGTTACATTCTAATAATGCTAATATAAATGGCATAGTTCCACTGACTTCAAAAAGAGCGTGGTTTCAGATTGTGTGTTGATTCTTACATGTGAAAATGTAAAATTCAGGCCTGCAAATGCAATTTTGAAATGTTTTCTATGACCAGCTCTATCAAATGTCTCTTTTCAGTTTGAAGAAAAGGAATGGAGATCTGATTAATGTTCTTGCATTATAAATATTTGTATGAATGTTTATTCAGACTCTTTCATCAATTTTCCTGTGCTAAAACTTCAGGTTGGTGTGGTCAAAATCTTAACTAAATTATATTAAAGAGGTCACATTAGCATTTCTAATTTGGATGATCTAGAATAAATGACTACTTATGTGCAAGAGAAGTTTGGTGAAAACGTGTTTTACTCATGGGGATTATYGTTTGTTTATCTGCAAATTTAGAAAGTCCTTGCTGGAGCAATTGTCCTATAGCAGACCTATTTCTGGACTAAAGGACCATCCTGCATTTTATAGTGTTTATATTTTGGGCTCTTTTGGTTCTGTTAACCTCCATTGCATTATGGGTTCAAGTTAATGTGCATTATGTCTTCCCCCCCCCCCCCATTAAACATCAGTGAAAGCCAAGGAGCAATATTCAGTACAACCTAGTTCTAAAAGCTGAACAATGTTTCCTTTTTTTGATGAACCTAACAACTTTAATGGAGCTGTTCCAAGGTAGCTTCCATCCAGACCCCGCTCTTTTCAACACATTTGGATACTGACATCAAGACAACAAAATTACACATTTTAAAAACAATCAAAGTGTGACAGTTAATGGCATTGTGATGAACTAGGCGTAATGTGACTGTATTTGGCAGCAGGAGACTGATGTTCTTAATGATTCATTTTCATGCTTTTAGATGCTTGGATTTTTAATGTAATGCAATAGGTACTATTTTATCATGTTACATTTAGCAGCTTCAAGTAGATTCAGGAATATGTAGGGTGATTTGGTGGTTTGTTTTGGTAGTCGGGTAACACTTGGGTGAAATGCAGAAACTGTGTAAAATGACAGGCTGGTAAGAAGGAAGGTCAGCTAGATAAAATTTGCAAATCAGTGAGAATCAGTGGGAACATGTAGGCTAGAAAAAGTTGGAGGCTAGTTCTTTTATTTGCTTGTGTTGTGACAGAGCTGCTGCAAAGCTTTTCAGCAATATAGAAAATACTTCGTTCTGTCCCCAAAAGTAGGAGCTGGGCCAAGGCTGGAGTTGGGCAAACTTATATTCTGATAAGAAGTGGTGACAAGAACATCTCTGTCTTGTGCTTGGTTACGCTCTCTTATTGCCTTCTCAGCATGTTCTCCAGCTCTCCCCTGAGGATGTTTGCAGCCCTCCTAGCTTAGAAGGGCTCTGAGTTAGCCAAAAAGCAGGAACATTGTTTTTGATATTTTTGATATTTTTTTGATATTTTCCTGCCCTGCACATAAAAATTCTCCATTTTCAACTTGCTTTTCTGAATTGCTGCAGTCTGCGTAGCAGAGATGGAGTCATCCTTTGTATTCATTCTGCATATATTTCTTTGTTCCCATCCAGTCTGATTGTTGCTGGCCCTGTGTGACCCAGGGGTAGAAGGATTCCTCCGTGTTCTTGTAAGAGCCTTTTCTAGCTGGAGAATTAGCATCTGACAGTAGGAAGTGGAACTAGGATCTATTTTTTGTATTATTCTTCCCTCACCTGGTGAATCAGCGAAGAATAAAGTCTCTCTCCTTCATCAAGCATACCAGTCAGCAGCATCTTACTGTCACACTGTGGAAAAAAATCCATGCTCTAGACAATCCATTTCTATAAACCAAATCACAGTAGGAGCCCAATTACTTATGAGTCTGTGGAAGAACTATACAGTTTACAGCAGCTTTGAAGTACATCGTCCTTTTGAGTAGTTTGGGTACAAAATTAAAGAATTTCAGCTTTTAGCAGTGAATCTGTCCACTTTTTACAGAAATGATTGGAAATATTTCTCTTCTGTCTTCTGGGCAAAGATTGTAATAAGTTTTGGATTATGATCTGGAAGTATCTAATGCCCTCTGTTTAAATGCAGCAGAGAACATTTTGGTATTTTGGCTACTGAATGTTAGTATGGATTTAGSAGATCAGTTCTAATTTATTTTTCTGATCATTAAATCTGACATATGTACTCCATGGGAAATAGAAGTCATTTTGTTCCTCATGCTTGTGAAGTCGTTAGAAAGGCTGAGGTACATCTGTAATGGCTGTCAATTAATATAATCATTACCTTTAATAATGGGCAACTTGCGAGCTTGGATTTCCTTAACATTGCTACTGAGAAAAYTTAGTTGTTCTGAAGGAGCTTTTGCCTTCCTTCAGATGCATACTATATGTGCTATTCATGACGCTCTTACCACCTGAACTGGAAGTGAAGTGTAACTATTAGACTAGCTGTTGGTGCCTCCTATTCATGTGTTGATGTTTCTTGGGTAAGATTCCTTATCTCTCCATAATAACAATGTAGATATGAGTCTTATGACAGAAATGTTGAGTGGTGGGGATATGAGCAAATTATGAAGTCAGTTCTGCTCCAGAGTTGTTACCCGGATGACAGTCAGACTCATCAGAAAGGCTCATTATCATTTCCTAATAATTTCCTAATTCCGGTCATCAAGCAAAACAACTTCATCTAATGTGACCGTCTAATCTTAATCTAATGAACAACAGGTACAAGATGTTTGAGTGTCTGGTGTCAAGTATTTGATTTAAAAACATTTAAATACTAATTTATGAGTTATTTTTCAAAAATGAAGTTCTGTGTTTTCCTAAGACACATGAGACACATCTACCTCAAGTATATAAAAGTACTCTTATTTTCTAAAACTCTGGTGTGCTTATGTATAATCGAAAGAAGTTCTAGCTCTTTTCTGAAAAATGACTGTACATAACTCACCTAATTTTCTTGCTAGGGATATTGAGYGATGCTGTCTCCAGTAACACAGTCTCACAGTCTTCAAATTAATCCTGTCTATACAGACCTTTGACCACAGTGAGTTACTGCAGGTCTAGCCATAGACAGCATGCAGCTGATTCTGTTGATTCAAGATGAACAGGATCCAGCTCTTAAAATCCTTCCTTGGCTGCACTGGCTGTATTAAAGTTGGCAGTTTGCAAGTGTGTATGAAAAGAACGGCTGCTTAAGGAAAAACTGTTTTTATGTTCTTTGGAGTAGGATGATCTTACAAAAAAAGAAAAAGATTAAATACAGTACACAGCTGAAAGCTGCTATGCCTGACTAAGACGGGATGGACTGGAGTCAATGGTGTCCCRAATTTCTCTCTTTTCACGTGCCATTCTTCCCTCCAAATTGGCAGCTGTTTTCACAAACAGTCATTCCTTCCCGTAGCTGTTGGCTAAGATGCCATTTCTAAGACTGATGCAATATCATTCAAGACGAGAGAGCTTTTCTTAGAAATACAGGTTGTTGTCATTTTCCTATCCTTTCCCCTAGAATCCAAATACTATCTGTATCCACACTATTCCCTGTAAAATGGTCATAACAGTTCATTTTTCCTTACCAGACCTTTTTGTAGCCACAGCATAAATGTTATTTTAACATCAGCTTTCTGACTGCCAATATAGTTGTCTCACAGTGGTTTAGATTTTCCATGAAGACATGGGGCATCCTTTCATTGGGGGGAACACCACCCTAGCAAGGTAAGACTGCCTTAAAACTAAAAATGTGCTAAACTATCTTATTTCCTTATACTTTAGCCTGTTCTGAGTCATCTATTATTTGTTCTCTTTGCCTTGTGAAGTAATGAACTTATACTTGCTTTGTTTTTCACTTAATTCTGAAATATTAATGGAACCTTTTCATGTTGCTTTGATGATCTTTACTTTTAAAACTCATTTTGCTTCATAGCCTTTCTAACTTTATTATTGTGTTCTTCTGGTATTTCTTTACAATCATTCTTAATCCTGTGGACTTTTTCACAGTTTTTATGTGATTTCTCATCTTCAGTACTAATAAGGGGAAATTTGTTTTAGAGCTGATGCAAATTATTTCATTTCTCTTTGTGTAACTTATGTAACAAGTACATAATTCTGTATATTCTTATAAATAAAAATATTCACATAAATGTCTAAAACCCTTTGAATCTTGTACTTTTCATTCAGAGTGACAAGACTATATTTTCTCTTCAGTTTTGGGTTCTATACCTTTTACTTYCACTGAACCTGTGGTGGTGTGTCCATACAGTATGATATTCCTACTGTGTAAAAATGTTCTTGTGCTAATGCATGTACAAACATATCTGTGCCTTTAAAATATATTTTCCATCTAAAATCCACAATTCATTTGCTGTCGAACTGTTTTTCCCCATTGCTTAGCTGTAAACAAAATCATCATCATAAATAGTTCATTGTACCCTGGGTCACTGGTGTTATTRACTTAAACTAGTATGGTTATGCCTGTGAAGCTGTTCAAGGTACGTGCATGCAAACTTTTGCCTTCCAGCAGTATCAGTAGATACACCTTTTCTAGGCATTGTGTGAGTTTTCTGTAATTGATATGTAACTTAGGAACTGAAGTACAGAGCAGGRAGTGTTTTATTCCTATTTCTTCCAGGTCTGGCAGGCTTAGTATCTGCATCTATAGAATAGCTTAGAATCAGTCTTAACCTAGTCAAATGATGTAAGATTGAATAAAGGCATTATGGAAACTGTAAAGAATACAGAAYACTGGTTAGGTGAAATTTCTATGTCTTTTAAAGAAACAATTTTGTTTTGTTGATAGAAAAACAGATTATGTTTCTAACTTTTGCTAAGTTTTGTATGGGAAACTTTTCCAAATGCTGTTTTGCCATTGGTTTCAAAAGGAATGGAATTAATCTGGTATGAAGGGTTTTTTTTTTAAAGAAAATACTTAGTTTTAATATTTTTCTGATGACATAATAATGCCTCTCTTTCACTTTTTCTTTATAAATGGCATAGCTGGTTTAGATATTAAAGTGACATTTTTAAGAAATTTATATATTTGGAAGGCAAGGAAGTTGGCATCTTCAAATTAGGAAAGCATTCAGATTTAAATATTCTCAGATTCAGTCAGAGTCTTGGCTTTGGTTTATTTACCCAAGCTCAGTAAGGGCTTGCTTACTAGCATGCTAAATTTGCATCTGCACTCCGTGGGTTAGCACATTTTGCGGTCTATAGCACTAATGTCAGGCAGTGTGTCTGGAATGAAAACTGATAGGTAAGAGTTGAGGTGATAAGCAACAGCTTTTTAAGAGCTGATTCGCTGTAAGTCAGTGTGCGAGCACTCCTCAAGCTGTTTCAGGACGAAGTCAGACAGTTCAGGTAACGTCAGCTCCCGCGCTGCCTGAAACTTGGCTGTTCAGYGTTGTGCCAGAGCAGGAAACGGGCACACCTTCAGGTGCCACCGAGATGCTTTCAGAGGCTGCTGTGGACAGATTTTTTTTCCTCCAAAGTGGATTAGCGGCGTTGACAGGGGGAAGCAGGCAGACTTCAGCAGTTGCTGGAGCTGAGGAGCAGCTCGCAGGCAGGCTCCTGGCGTTGCTGCTCCGGTGAGAGCCCAGATGCACGTGCCGCGGGGAGAGCGGCGGCGGCTGCGCCGGGAGGCTCAAGCGCGCCCCGGCCCCCAGCGGCGTTACCTCCGCGTCCGGGCGCCGAGCCGTGCTGGAAGCTCAGGGCCAGAGCAGCCGCAGCCGGCCTCAGGGGAACTTTTTCCCTGTGGGAGGTTTGAACCTGGGCCACGTTTGGACACGGGCCACGTTCTCAGGTACTGGGAACTGAGGCCCATTACTCCAGCTGCGGAAGTAGGTGGATGTGTTCAGCCCGGCATCCATAGCAACTCGGTGGTGTTAATTGTCTTGGGATGTGAGAAGGGGCAAGCGTGTATTTTCTGCTCCTCTTTTTTGGTAGTTTGCCATGGCTTAGGTGTGAGACAAAGATCTGAACTCTGTTGAACTTTGTAAACAGGAAATTACCTTCTTCAGGGAAGGGCAATTTGAGTAATTTGTTTTATTTGCTATAAGCTGTCAACGGGTTTATGTCTGAGGGTAGAAAACCAAAAAGGCATTTGAAACTTTGGGTGTTTTCTTATGCTGTCTTCTATCAGCTAGTATAGCACAATAAAAACTTTTTCTGATGGCAGGCTGACAAATGCTATTAGGGGAAAATGCTATTCCAAGGTCAGGCGTATATTGCTAATATGCTTGAATGCATAGATTACTAATGTATCAGGCAATGCATATGAGAGAGATCTGTTTGTGTTAAACCATTCAAAATTAACTACATTTTTATAATTTAAAATTAAATCAAAAAGAGAAACTTGGAATTGATTGATGAGATTTTGATGGAAAGGAAAAAAAAAGAGATAGTGACATTTGGAGGGTTTAAGAGTGTTGTTAAACTGTATTTGAATGAATAATTCAGACCTTTGGAGAATACATTCACAACTGCAAATTGCAAACACACAGGGAAGAAGAACAAATAGGTGGTTTAAACATGGAATCAAGCAAAAAATACACTCAAACAATTTCATAAAGCAAGATAAACTTACAAAACTAGTTATTATTATTTTTAAATCAAAAAGGATCTTGTCTGATATGAAGACCTTCTGAGCTAGCTGATATAAGTGGTTGGAGGTAAGAGGATAAGGAAAAGAAAGAGAAATAAACAGTGAGGACAAAATAAAAATTAGTATAATATCTTCTAGCTGTAATATTTTTTCAGTTTCTAGAAAAGACCAAAGATTACAGATTATGAGACATGGTATGAGAGTTATGGATATCTTTAGGCTACAAGTGAGTTTTGCATTGTTTTGTGCAAAACCAATTTGATATGTTCTGTTTCTCAGTGGCTAACCCAAGCAGAATTCCCATTCACCAAGAAAACCTGCTCATTAGTCCCTGAATCACAGAGCCTGAATCTTTCTCCATCCTGGATTTAAACTAGAAGAGCTTCACTATCTGCAATGATTTCATATTAAGTGAATWTATTTAATACTTTCCTAATTATTGTCAATACTCAGGTACAGGCGCACTAGATTTACATAGAGAGTTGTGGCAGTTCCTCACAGAAAGGAATTATACAATTTACAGAAATGAGAACAGGCAATTTGTGAGCTTGTGTAATAATTAAAGGATCAAAAAATGTCTAAATAAAGAGAACTGATCATCTGAAAGTGTTTTCCTAGATATGCACACCAGGAAAATATTTTTACTTGGAAAAGAAAAAAAGAAGCCAAGCAATCAAAACAGAATTAGAGCAGAAACACATGGTATATGGAAAATCTCTCCTGATAATTTATGCTTCCAGATCACAGTGTCAGGCTTGTTTTGACCATCTGTGATGCTTCTTATGGTTCCAATAACTTCTTGCTTATTTTGAACTTAAAATTCCTGATGCTTCGTTTTCTGCGGAGTAGATTCTTGTTGCTTCTTTAGCGGCAGCTTTTAAATGTTTGTTTTTCACAGAGAGACAGAAAGCTGGATCAAAAGGTCTGTATCGCTTCAACCTAAGTGGGAGCATAGGGGCATTGTGTATCAGAACTGTTACATAAAATAGCAGATGATTTCAGGGAAGTTGGGATCCGATACTTTAAATACTTCTGTCTCTAATGGCTCTTAGTGGCTCTAGTAAATAAGAAATAGTTATAGCATAGTTATAGTCTTGCTACAAGACAATTTTTCGTATAAAATGTAACTATATCTACATCTTCAACTTACCTGTTCAAAAGTTTAGCTGTCAGATTCCTGGTAAGTATAAAGTCTTACAGTTAATCAGAAATACTATAGGATCTTGTTTAATTTCATCTTTCTCAGTTGCAATTCACATTGCCAGCTTTTCACTGCACCCCAAAGGTCAAGAAATCAAAGGAAAAAAGCCTGGGATTCTAAAATATTTCCCTGATTTTAGACATCAAGACTTTAAGCAAAATATTAAATATTTCAGAGCTCCCAATGGAAAGTTGTGAGAGCTGGTTATGTGAAACGATGGAAGTATCTACCATACTGACTCAGGTAAAGCACATCTCCATAATAAGAGGCTTTATGAGGACCTTAAAAAGTGAACTCATATTGCTGGCCGTGAGCACTGTAATTGCTTTAATGCTGTCGCGTATGGGTCTGTTTCCAATACTGGGCCCAGCTTACCAAACTGTGAAATGAAAAACGTTCCCTTTCAGTTGAATAAAAGTAGAATTGAGTTCTCTGTAACACAACCTTCAGATGAAATACTTTCAGAAGACTTTCTCTTTGTCTGGAGGAGTTCATCAATTGGCCATAAAAGATACAGAATTATAAGTAGTGAATCAGAAATCAACTGTGCAGAAGTGAGTGGCTACAAGCCACAGTCCCAAGGGTCAAGCCAGTTTTTCCTACACTGAACATAACGTTCCTTTGTTTGCAGATAGATGTCTATATTTACAAGTGGATTACAGCACTATGTTTAATGGATATAATTACATTCATTACCCTAAAGAAGCCCATTTATTCAAATATTTAATATGATATATCAGAAATTACAGCGTAAGTTTATATGACTGTTGCATCACTACATTACTTAGAGTAGCAATCATGTGGCTGCATTCTGTTAGGCGATTCTTATGACAATTACATTTTCACAAGTGTTACAGCAGACAGACCAGTTTCTGCAGATTCAGCATAGTCTAACATTGAAACAACTTGCTGTTTTAAGTGTAGATGAACATCAACAGCTGTGTGATGTAAGATTCCTATGCGATACGACTTTCCAGAATGTGGAATAATGTGTGACCTATATATATTTTTTTTTCCAGAGGAAATAAAAAAAAAAAAAAGCAGAGTGTATCTCAGATCACTGACATCTGAACTTGGCATCTGTGTGCAACTGAAGCTAGAAAATCACTTGGGGTTCTTTTTAAAAATTTATAATTGAAATAATCATAGTATCAGGACCCATGAGGAAGAAGAATGGGTTGGAGAGATATCAAGAATTAATTTTTAAAAAGGGTTCAGAAAGTAAAATCAAATACTGTAAAGACCATGATACTCACTCTCTCCCCTAATCAATGACTATTGACAGAGTTGAGAAAAGATACTTAAAAGCTTGTGCTAATTGGGAATCTCATAAATTGAAAACTAAATAGTAGCAATGTAAAGAATGAAGCACATGATATGCTTTGAGGCACACCTGACTTTATGATGGGAATCTTTCAGCAGCAACTAGATTGCATGCTGCATATGCATGTTTTATGTGAATGATACTTAAGAAACGAAGAATTAATAGGAGCACTGATTTTGGTCTGTTCATTCATCGTAAAGAAGCTGTGGTCTTTTAAAGCCTTCTGGAACATTTGAGATACAATTATCCAGTCTTTTAAAGGACTCATGATAATTTTGGTTCAGATTTTTTTCTAATCTGTTCAATCAGCTGTCATTTATAAGGTACTTTGAAGATGTAAAGCATGACATAAATGCCATGTTTCATAACTAGTAACTCACTGATTAACTTTTTTGTGTATATTGAGTATTTTGGACAGGAAATACAGAAACAGAACATATATGCACTTTGGAAGAGAACCTGTTATGATGAAATGACTTCTTCAGAAGATTACTTAGAGAGAGCCATAAAGGAAATGCTTTATCTAAGAACAAAAGCATGGTGACTTCTGAATATTACATCACCAAATGAGGAACCCACAAGCAAGACATAATTTCTACTGTAAGTACCATTATTATAGACAAATACTCAAAAATTCATTTAATTTAGTTGAACTTTATAATTTGTAATCAGTTTTTGTGGCTTGAGATGATGGAGTAGAATGTCAGATTACATTAGATGATTAATAATTAACTGAGAGAAAATGCCACAATGACATACGTATCAATTTTAAATATAAATGACTTTATTTAGTTTATCACCTTTCTTTTGAAATATTTATCTCATATTAAGGTCTATTTAAACACAAAGGTTAGTTGGGAAGTTGTAGATATCCATAACTTTGATCTACTAACAGATACCTCTGAAATATGATGCATATTTATTTACATATAACAATGTGATGATTGAGGTTGGGAAACTGTTGAGTAGTCTGATCTTTATCCAGTAAACCACTTAACACATGCCTTCATTTAAACATGTTAGTGTAAACAGTCGTACTGTAGTCTAATATTAGAGATGCATGTATTTTTTGGGGGGGGAATTATCAACAGGTATGTAAGTTTTTACTGGAAAGTTTCTCAGTCCTAAAGGAAAATCATAGCCAAAATTTGAGAAAGAAAAAAAAAAACCCACTATTCTAGTGCTTTAGACTGTATGAGACAGGAAAATCTGTTTTCAGAGATCTGTACTGTTTGATTCAGACTAGGGACTTGGACCCTAGGTTTCTATTTCTTTCCAATGTGAGGTGTGCGTGGTTTTTGTTTCTGAGCAAGGAAATGTGCTGCTGCTGTTTGGTTGTCTGTAGTCCTCATTGAGCATAAAGCTAAACTTGAGTTATCTTGAGTAATTTTGTTGGATTGGGGATAAACTACTTACCACCTTCACAACTGAACTTTTAGTACCATGTAGTGGAACTCTATTTTTAATGCAATTCTGTTGTTTACAGAGTTATGTCTCTCCTTTGGATCACTGTTTACTGTTTAACGTATCTAAAATTGTGCTAAAATATCTTCATTCTGCATGCTTAATTATGCTCAAATTACACCATCCAAAATACTTAACACTTTACTGAAGTACCAGATTTTCTTGAGTTAATTGAATCCTTTATCACATATTCCTTTTACTGTTTTAAGATACGTAATTATCAATGTAAACGTTTAGACTGGAATTACTGATTAAAAAGTCCAGCCTACGGTGATTTATCCTTGTTTTTCTTTCTTTCCTTCTTTGCCCTCTCAGGATATCAGTGATTACATACTTTCCTATAATATTATTTTAATATTGCTTTCTGAAACAACATCGGAGGCTTTAGATAATCTGTCAACTGCTAGCTCTACAGCTGAAGAATGAGTAGTTTTGAACTTTAGGAAACTAACAAATTCAAACATTTAATTTTAAATTTTGGAAACAAACAAAAACAAACAAACAAACAACTTTTATCCCATGGTCCTGAAGAGGTTGGAAAGCGACTGAGGTAAGTTATACAGAGGCGCTAAGATTGCTGTAGCACCCAGACATTCAGGAAATGTGGCAGCTCTTCCGTAGTCTGCAGCAATACTTCAAACTGCCCATGACAAGTGAAGAATACATTTGCAAAGTTAGAAGGACACCTTAGGCAGGCAGAATGTAATTACCTAACTAGAATTTAAGAAAAGCCTCAGGATGACCTGGGAGGGAAGTTATTGCTCGCTCTGAGTAGGGTGCCAGGCTCTAAATGTTCTTAGAATATTTACTACACTGAGTAACCCACAATACAGTCATAATTTGAAGTGATAGCACAATAAAGAGAAAAATACAGTGTCAGTAATTTTCAACATAGTAATGAACCATAATGGAACAGAGCCATCATGCTATATTGTACAATCTACATTTTATAAAATGTATGAATATAACTTCAGAGAAGATATTTACTGTCTTCTGGGTGAAATCTCACCAACTTTAGTATTAAGAAAAAACTTTTGAAAAAAAGGAAGCAGCTGCTTCAATCCTTCTCTCCGAAATAGAAGTTTCACRCATGGACTTGGGTTAAGAGGATACAGTCCTTTTCAGTGTCTGTGGCATTAAATCTGATGGGTATATTGCAGTACATCTTAGAGGACAGTTGGTGCACCACATGTAAGAGGAAGGTGAAAGTGAATATTAACCATGGGCTGTAGCCCAAAACCTTATCATATGAAAAATAAATTTAATACTTATGARCCAACCAGATCAGACATGATTTGCTTTGAAGATGCCTCTAAGAGACTTCTAAAAAGTATGTCTTCAGGGCTGTCGCCTCTGTTTCTATGTTTGCAAGACAGGTTTGCCAGGAAAGGCATAATCTAAAATGAGGCARGTGAAGTTAATAGCAGAAATAACGGAAAATCATGACAGCTTAGTACCACAAGCAGCACCTCAGCTTCATTTTCYGAGGATATTGGAGAGGCTGAGGTAAAAGTCTGTTAGAAAAGTAGAAAAGAGAAAGTAACATATTTCTGCTGTTTCTGAATGCGTTGGAAATAGCTATTATGTTTGAAATTGAAGGAGAAAAAGTACAAGGCTGTCCCAGAGCTAGCACCAGTTGTTTGACCAACTGTCTGCTTTGCAAATATTTTTGGTACTGCCTAGATGCTGCCATTTGGATGATGTTATATTCTTGTAGCCTTTGTTCCATTATGCCACTGTTCTTCAAACTTTCAAAAGTGCTTCAGATTAGCTAAGGGGCTGCGTCAATAAATATAGTCAGGTATTTCTCAGCCCCCTGTGGCTGTAAGGACTTAAGTTTGCAGAGAATATTTAAATTTGTGTATGCTGAGTTTGCATGCTTTGTGTTTCTTCTGGCCTTTAGTGAGAATGCTACTATGGTCAAGATTTTAAAATGGAAGTGTACCAAGTGCAGGACAGAGGTAAGCTGAAAATTGGGAGAAGAGGATGGGACAGGGATTGAAGAAGCATGAGCAAAAAAAATAGATGGAAATTAATTCTTAACAACTGTAAAGTATGATGTTTAAAAGATAAACAGTACTGACTAAGCATGTCGGAGAAGTAGAGAGGCATCATATTGAGGTGAAATAGATTTTCCATGTTCTTCTTATATTTTAATGTGATTGATTGCCATAAATGAAATAGATAATAGATTAATTTCCTCATACATATAACCACTTCCAGTCTTAATTATTTTGTATTGAAAAGATAAGATTTACTTCCTACTTCCTGWCTGGAAGAGAGGGGAACTGGTCTATGCTGGCAGGCAAATTCATGTAACACTCAACGTGGTATAATGCTGAATCTTCAGTATGATGTGGTAAACCACAAAATAACATAAAGRCAAATACCTTTTCTTGGCATCTTTCCACTGTAGTATTTATTGCGTCCTTCTTTATTTTTGACTATCAGAGAGGAAAAAATACATGATTTAATGTAGTCTTGACAACTTACTAGCAATTTAGTGTTTTGAAACAATACTTACTACATAGAACAGTATAGTAAATACATAGAGTTTTCCATGCCTGATTTTTGAGATGYTCAGCGAGAACTTACCTTTCTTACAGGAGGTCAGAGTGGGCTGGGAGAGGGATCATTTTATTCATGCCATATTTCATATAAAGATAAAATGCAGGTTAACAGCAAGAAGTAATTCAGCAAATAGACTGTAGCCCAGGATTCCATAAGAGTCTAGCACACATTTGCATTTTTTTTCTTCYTCYTCTTTCATATCCCCACRAGTTTAGGCCAAGATCTAAAAATTCTTTTCCCAGCACATCTCTCTGCACACTTTCACTAAAATAAAACTCAGTATACTACAGTGAAAGATAGAGTAGYTGGAAATGCGTATTTGCAGGTGGACACTGATCTCCAGCTGTGCAAGTCATTTAATTTCTGTTACTCAGTACTCTGTGWATAAAATGGGATCATCATGGTGACCCTTGTTTTCTCTTGCCTTTTTTTCTTGTTTATCTAGCTAGACTGCAAAGTCTCCATTGTTTCTCAATATATTTTTAAGAACTATCTGAAATAAAAAGGCTTTTCAGCTAGTCAAGGCCTCCAGGTGCTAATATGCAAAGACCTACAAATAGATTAAGAGAAAACCAAATTCAGCAGCATACTTCATTCTACAAATCAACCTTACCACTGCAGCTATGAGTGGGAGTCTATGCTTCTGTGTCCATGCTGTGGTCCCTAAGATAYGTGTGGCTCCTGTTCCTTGGTAGTATCGCAAGAGCAAAAGTGAGGGTGTGCTGAAGGGTGGGCAGATGGTGCTGGTGGCCCTGAATTCAGCCCAGCTGTGCACTCATCTCAATCCTTCTCTGAAACATGAGGGAGGCTCTGGAAAGCCACTGTCCTTTCCCACCTGCGCTTTCCTCCCAGAGYTCCAACTCTTGTTAATCTTTGGCCAGTATCTTGTCTTCTCAGTCATATGAAACTTCTGGTATCTGCTTTGTAGGGTCAGCTACAAATAGAACTTGGTTTAGCTAACCAAGCTCTGTTCTAGGGCTTTAAGAGAGACAACACAGAAGTTACACCTCAGAAGGCATGAGGTGGTTTTATTTTCAGCTTTCCTGATCCTGGACTGCTCTGGGGATGCCGGTATTTGGGTCTGTCCATTCTCAGGCAACTTACATGGAATCCATAAGATCTTGGCAGGTTCTGGTTCCTGTCAATACAGACAATCTCAAATGTTTGGACAAAGGAATCCACTGTGATTTTTCTGAGTAAGAACTGAGTAAAAATAGCTGTGACTTTGAATTTGGCCTCCTGAAGCACTCTTAAAATMGCAGTCTCCAAAATCAGTGGCAAATGTTGCAGAGCATCAGGCAGTCTTCTTTGTTCAGCTTGTGTTCATTCGTGTTTTGGAAAGAGATGGGGATCAGCTTTCTTTGGTCAATATTTATTCTATGAAAAGCACTTAGCAGATAAAGCAGGTAGCTCAAGTTTGCTGTAATTTCTATAACTGATAGTTGAAATGCTGCTATGCAACAGTGCAGGGTTTCGCTGCTGCAGCAAGGGGTTTTAGTAACAAGACTAGTGGCTGAGAGCTGCCAGGGGTGAAGCTCTAAGTGCTGAAGGAAAGAATATAGCACTCAGCTTGCATGTTTTGGGGAGGGAGAGAGAAGAACCAAGTACTGATCCAGGCAAGAGACACAGTTCTCCAACAGAGGGAACCTGCTGATAAAGCTTTCTGCAGAGAACTTTTTAACTGTCACCTCYATCTAACTAGATCAAATTAACTTTAACATAGCTCTGTAACTTTCCATTCCTGTATGCATCAAAGCTTTCTTTACTTACTTAAAGGAATTACACTTCAGGAAAATAAAAGTAAACTCTGACAGACTGAGTGCTAGATTGTTACTTTAATCCTTTTGCTGAAACACAAGTAATTCCTGTATTTACAGAGCAGAGTTAACAATCAGTCTTTTTTTTTTTTTTTTTTTTTTTTTTNTTTTTAATATAAAACTGTGGTAAAATCTGCCCTCCAAAAGGAATAATGTCTTTTAATTCTGGCAATAAATCCATTGCATTGTAGGGACACTTAACTGACTAAATAATCTATATATATATTTTTTTTGAAAAGTGCTCATGCAGTCTGTCTCTTATTAAGCACTTTGAAAAAGATGAAAAATCACTCTCTAAAATATACTTGCATTTTGCAAGAATGTGCATTCAGAGATCTATAAAAACACTCTGTTCTTAAGCATAAAAGCAGAGTTCCTTTGGCAATTCATAATGTTTTAAGCAGAAGCAGTATTCTAACTACTACTTTTATTTCAGCAAAATATGAAATTAAAAGCAAAACTTGGGATGTGCTAACCTGTATGAGACAGCTTAAAAACTTAAAAATACTGACCAATGAATTTGAAGCATCAAATTTTGCAAAATTCTTATTAGAAGTAGGTAGAAAGAAAATCAGGATGTTATTATAAAGAGCGAGCTGCATCTCTTTGCCCAAAACATCTGAAATGTTTTAACTAAAGCTTAAATTAAAACGAAAGTGTTTTCTCCCCTATTCTAGGATGGGTAGTAAATATCAAGCTGAATAGAGTACATCTGTTTTTTTTTTTTTTTTCCCTTCTTTTTTCCTTAAATTATGACCAAGGCTGTTGATCTTAGCTGTTTTCCTGGATTAATAGTTCAGTTATAGCAGGTAACTGTGCTTGTGGCCAAGGACCAGATAGTGGAGCTCAGAGGCAGCTTTTCACTTTTAACTTGGGAGCTGCATCTTTGATTCTGGCACATGAGATAGATTTACAAACAGACAACCAAAACAAGCAAACAAACAAAGAACAACAACAAAAACCTAGCTTGGAAGTCTGCTTCCAGCAGACAGGAAACTGCATTCTAGAAATGTGTTGTCTGTGTTGGTGTTTGTAGGAGTATGAGACCACAGTGCTGATAACACTCTTGCACAGGAAGGAGGAAACAGGGAAAGGTACCTGCGTGTGAGATGGGTGCATGCATTCTACTGTTTTTGAGTAAAGATAGGGATATTTTTAAGGAACTATTTTGATTTTAACAGGCAATTCAATACATTTATAGATCCATGAACAACACTTTTCCTCTGAATGAAAAAAAAAAGAAATGTGTTAAAAATTAACTATTATGAAGAATGAAGGATTGTTTTCCTTACTACAGGATTTTTATTCTTGGAATTAATAGTCCAAGGAATTGTGACTCCAAAAAATGAAATATATGGCACTGGAGTGACAGTCATGAAAAGCTTCAGGTTTGATTTCTGGGTCAAATTAAAAGCAACTGCCATCACTTGGAATGTCTTCTTGCTTCCATGGATTTTTGGAAAGACCCATATGTCTCATATGAGTAATTTAAATGTTAACCTGACTCCTGTTAGCAGAAAAAATGTCTGTTGCTGGCTATACATTACAAAAAAGCTGTCACTTATTTTTAATTTTGAATGTGCACATGAATGTGCAGTTTAAAATTCTAAAATATATCTTGATTATTTCTAATATAGATATGGGTTAAAAGTTTTGTCTTAGTCTTGGACTCTTTACAAGTTAGAGTATTCACTTACTTAAAAGCTTGGTAAAATTAACTGATTCAAAATACACAAGCTTAATTAGGACGATACTGTATTTATTTCAGGATCAGTTAAGACTGACTGTAATACTTCTTTGCAGATGATAAATATGGGGTATGGGGAGAAGCCAAGAGAAGAATGACATTTTTTCACGAAATGAATTAGCAGTTTTGAAAGTTGTAACGGGACAATATTTTGGACATATATAGGTTAGCTAGGAAGTAATAGCTAGAAAGCAACTTACAGGAGCTTATAACCTCATTGTGTGCTGCCAGATAAGCATATGAGTCTCCATAAATGAAATCTGTAGGATTTTATACAGGCATAGCAGTCCACCTACAACTGATTGACTATAGAAGAAACACTGCCCTATGTTCCAAGTCAAAATAAGTTGCTTGTTTCTATACTTCACATGGACTGAGCCTTGCCCCAAAGCTGGAAAAAATTATTTTGGTTTCATAAGTTCCTACTAACACAGRAACATAGGTACATTATGTTATACCCAGATTTTTTTTAAGGGAAAAATGATTTTGATTCCTTCTCTCTCTCTCCAGGATTTGAAGTAGTGTACACTATATCGTATTATAACTTGACAATTTGTTAATGAAAAAAGATCTTTCTTAACAATCACTTGAACGATGGAGTGGTGGTTACTGAACTGTTCATTTGAAAACTCATGGAGTCGCACAGTAGTCACAGAACTTCCAGCTTTATTTTCCTTTATGCCATTGAGAAATGCCTGCTGTTTTGTTGGGGTTTTTTTCATCATATTCCAAACCAGATGTATCATTGTCCAAAAATGTGGTGGTAGATAATTGAGAGAAGCAAGTGAAAGGTCAAATCTTTTGCAAACTGGTAAAACCACATAACTTAAATTTAAAAAGAAACCRCAGTATATGATCAGAGAGAAACAACTTAGAGGTTGTAGTATGATTTATAAAATAACGAACATTGTCATTAAGAGTGCCYGGAACTGTAGCACTGATGAATAAGGCAAAAGTCTCTTTGACTTGCCTTCAGATGTGTGCAGGGTTCTTGTTTGGTTGAGGTAGAGGTATTTGTTTAGACTTTGTGTGCATCTAATAACCTCTTTATTTCTTCCCACTCTTCACAAACACATGTAGGAAACAAGAACTTCTCAGTGGGAGACATGCCTATATAACAWTTTTTTTCTTAGTAATATTACCATTATTCCCCCAAATAGCTCTCTCAATTTTGCCACCTACCATTTGCTTTACTTTTGCTTACAAAGCAGCTTATTGCATTGTTTGCAATTTTGTACACACAAGAAAATTAGAATGCTACAGACAGTGCTGACACCACACACTGCTTTCTCAGACTTGTAATTTTACCTCCAGAGGACTCTTAAGAAGTTGCTCCAGTATCCTCTCACAGTCTTGTTCTAACCCCACTCCTTGGTTCATGAGGATAACCTCAGAAATGTTACCACAACACCAGAAGTGGTGGGAAGGAAATAAGGGCTATATGTAGAGAACAGGAGTCCTATGATTGCCTGACCTGAGGCTGTGCAGCCTCAATACCCCTGAAATCTTCATCCCCTTTTTGGAGTCCTCTGACAGTGTAAGTTAATGGGCCATGCTGGCTGTTGGGGCAGTACTTGCTCAACCATGCATATACTAGAAGGGATCTGTTTTCAGGCTCACCATTCCTATCAGATGGAGAAAGTGGAGCCTTGAACACCTGGTTACACARTGGAATAACAGATTGTATTTGAATGGTCAACAGTGTACCAGTGCTTCCCAAACTACTGTTCTACAACTATCCTGTGGAAAGGGAGGCAGACCAGCAGCACAGATATGCACTGTGCACATGCTGCCAGCTGAGTCTTACATATGTAGTCTGATCTCCCAAGCAAATAAGCATTTGCACCCAAAGAAGTCCAGGCAGGCTGAGAAGTCGAACACTGGAGCTGCGTGCAGCATTTTGAAAATCGTGATGAACTTGTATTATATACTTATTCTGTAGGTATATTACTTCTAGTATTACCTTGCCTATTACTTGCAAAGAACAAAATCAGATACTGAAACTGTRTCCACTACAAATTCACGGAGGAAGTGGTCTCTGTATTTTGTGTCTTGAGGCCTTTTCTAGAATATTTTGGTGTTTTGTATGAGACACTGACTACTTTCAACTGTCATTGTAATTATTCTTCAACATGGAATTTTGAAAATYGTTAATCAAGGAAAACAAAAACATCACAGATGCAGAAATAATCTAGTSTGGGATTGACGTGCACTGTAGAAAGCTTACATAGCCCCTTTTACTGTTTTCACTATATATGCAGAAAAAAAAAACTCTTGAAAAGTAATATGTATCATTTTTGCTTTTGATTTGGAAAATCTCTGTAAAAAACAAACCATAAGAGCCTTAAAATGAAACCCTGCTAATGGATCAATCATTTGGATTTGATGACCTTTGGAATGCAATTCCATGTGAATAGAGCAGTCACAAGAAAATGGCAAAAAAAAAAAAAAAAAGATGTAGCTCAGCTCTGCTGTAGTCAGTATTTCAGAATGTGAACTGCTTTGTGCCATCTGTCTCCTGAGCTACCGGTGTCTTCCCTTACATTGTCAGCAATCATGGAGCAAGACACCCAGAAGATATGTACTCTGTGGCTCCTCTTGTTATTCACGTGTGCTGCTTGGGTTGAGTCTGTTTTGAGACAGTGGCAATTGCCATCTAATGTGACAACAATGGCATTATGGTGGTTTTGTGTTTTACTGAGCAGCGGCCAGCTCTTGGCTTGTTCAGCAAAGGCTACTGAACCATTGCAGAAGGCAACAGCACTTGTTCATGTCAAGGTTGGACACAATTCTTGCAAAGTGTATATGGCAAAAGTAATTTCAGAAAATTAAGGGTAGAATTCCATTGAAATCAATACTGAAACTCCCTGAAACCAACATTTCACTGCAGGCAATTAACTAGACAGTTTTTCCTCATTGTTGCCTAGGCACTGCACATGAGCTGTGTTGCTGTTCTCCTGTGTAACAAGTTTCTGTGAATCTTTCCTTTAGCTACTTAGAGTTGCTCTGAGGGCCTTGGTTCTCTCTCATTCTACATAAATATAACCTAATATTAAATAATCCAAAAGAAGCTGAAATACAGCCTGTGCCTTTCTACCAGAAAATTAATTCCATGAAAACCTCAGAGCAAGGATTTAGTAGGAATGGTATACTTTGGTGTTCTTAAAACACATACATTAAAAATTGCATCTGAAATGCCTGTCCTTGATGAATATAAGGGCAAAAAAATGTTTTATCATAACTAAAATCTTCATCAGAGAGAAGAAACTATGTGTTACTTACCTTGCAAAAATATATATTCTTCTCGCCATTTGTATGCTTCATTCCATTAATCCTCATASAACTGTAAGGAGTCTGAAATACTTATATTCAAGAATCTGCCTCAGGTTTCTGTATGTGTTTCTGTTCAGCTGTGATAAATATCCAGCAGAAGAAAACATCACCATGAAGATACAACCTAAACTGCTATAATACAGTAAAAAGAAGGCACATAGATCAGGAATGTAATTCTGTACAGAAGTCTTCTGTAAGATGAGTTACAGATGCTATTGCTTCCATGAAGAATTGAACACTTAGGCAAGGAGAACAACATCTTCACAATGCAAACATACTTAACATTTACATAAATGTAAAGGTGTGGAGTAGGGTTATTTAAAAGGTCAAACTGAAAACTGGTGGCTTGGAAGTACAAAATGTCTCTCAGAAAGAGATGTAATGACAGGGAAGAGAAATGTAACTATATGCAGGAAACACATCAGCAGGCTTTACAAAAATGTTTGGGATTTCTAGTAAAATAGAAGAAACACTGCTTTTCCACTGCAGACTTCCTGGTTTTAGCTCTGTGGGTGCAAAGAATCTTCTTTGGAAAGCACAAGTATGTTTAAAGCTATGGAGAGACAGGACTGTAACAGAACTGTAATGATAGAACTGTGGATACCTCCAGCTATTTAATTTGAGAATATGCAGTGAGCCAGCCTCTATGATAAATCTCTAGATAGAAAACTGTCAGCCATTACACAACGGTTCTATCCTGGCAGAGGCTGGCAGTCTTCAAAAGTAAGAAGGGGTGAAACTCTGCTGCGATCTCTACTGAATTCTCAACCATCCTTTCTAAATTCTCCAACTAGGTGCGGTTTGCCAACGTCTATGTTGGCTTCTCCAAAACATATTCACTGATCCACTGGACGTTGTACAATTTTCATTGTAAACTAACCCTAAAATGTGCATCAGACCTGTTTTCCATAATCTATCAGGGAATTGTTAGAGTGGGAACTCATGTGTGCAGTTTGCTTTTACAAAGTTGATTCAACACTGCATATTGAGTTAAACATGCACAACTTTTGTTCATGGATGTAATTATATCCTGTACTTTAGCTGAGTGTCTATTATTTGCATCACTGCAAAGTTAGCATATAGTAATGGGGATGTAGGAGAATCATGAGGACCTTCAACCAGACTGGTGGCAGACAGAACTAGACAGCAGGAACGTGCATCTCGCACAGTAGGGACAAAGCTGTGTTGCTGTATTGTGCTACCATGAATTGAAGCTACTGAAATGTTTTGTTGGAGGTGTAATAAAATGTCTTTGATGACAGAAGCCAGATTTTTAAGAATAAAACTTCTCTCATAATAAAACACTGGTCTAATTGAAACTTCGCATGGGAACCTTCATTCGAGCTTCACCATGGACACAGTATTGCAGCTACCCTACTTGGTACTGCTAGGCTAGCCAGGGCTCCCAATCAGGTAGATTAATGACTGGCTTGTGAGTCTTCATGTACCAGGTAAGGGTCCTGACCTACAGTCTAGCTTCTGTTTTGGTACGTGTGATGGTCTTTTCCTTGGTTTGTCACACACATACACACAAAAACACACATCRAAGTTTTAAAAAGTCTTCATTCTTACAGTATGTGGAAGAGGCCATTAGCATGCCTGCAGAGATCCCGCCTCTGACTACCTGTATTGTCAGTGCACATGCTGCCCACTCAGCTTAGCTCCTGGAATTACCTGGCTCCCCAGATCCTCCTCAACAGCCAAGCTGTCATATTACCCTTTGACACCCCTAAAACAGAGCAAGAAGGGTTTTTATTTACTAAAGTAAAAAGAATAATTCTGAACACCAGAGAAAACTAAAAAATACTGAAAACATCTAAATAACCAAAACCCCACAACCAACCCATGCCTACTCTTCTCTGTCATTTTCCTGTATCTATCCACAAACACATATTTTGTTCCCYGTGACTGCAGTTCTAGCCCCAGAAAGGATTGTCCTCTTTTTCACTATGAGATTTCTTTTTCACATGAGAACAACCACAGCCTCTTCTGTAATTTCCCAGCACGTATTATAAACAAAAGTATATGGCGGGGAAAAATAACCTTGCTAACCTATCCAAAAAGCAGAGAAAAAAGCGTGGGGATTATATTAGAAAGGATAAAAAAAGTTTGGTAATAGGAAGAAAGGGAAGAAACAGAAAAGGGGTGTTTCCAGTGCTTTTTAAATCTGTCTTTAAATTATTTACCTGGCACTTTGACAGCGCACAATTTTAATTTTTTCATTCATCTTAATACTTAATGACAATTTTTTATTATACTRGTAACTTGAGGCTGTCTCTTAACTCAGCAATAACTTCATCTTCTGTTAATAAATGGCACGTATCCTCAACTTTGACACTTGATGTGAGTGTTTCAGCTTTGGTAGAACATACAGTTCAGGACACTGYTATTGCCTTTGAAATCTTAAATGTYCTCAAGTTAGTAAATTTTTTGCTATGATGAATCACTGTGTTTCTCAGTGTTACTATTGCTAAAAATACAGAAAATAAGAGAAAAATCTTGAAAATATTTAAAAAAATCTTATTCTAAAAGAAATTCTTACTCCAGAAGTTTTTTCTCCTCARCCTGGAAAAGGAACAGCCTGATATTTGAGAGCTGTGAGGCATATTACATCTCAGGATATATGACAGAGAGGGTTTGGGATGAAGATTTTGGGTTTCTTGTGCTGCACGCCAAATTAGCTCTGCTCCCATGCTGGGGCTACTGCACTTATCTAACAGTGCTGTGTCGGTGTGGAGGCTGCTGGGGGGCGAGAGCCAATGGGTACGACTTTGTCTGGGATGCAGAGGCCACCCAGCCCAAATCCACGAGGGAGCAGTAAGAGTTCTGGGGACTTGCTGAGCTGTCCGCTCTCCCCACAGCTCTCCAAAGCATAAGGTCTGTGTGGCTCTGTGAAGATTGCAGCATGTGGCTTATGGGGCAGGAAGGGCAGCCATCTCTCTGTTGAGGTCCGAGACCAACCTCTTGTTTTTACAGGCAGCATGTCAAATAAACCTTTTTTTTTTTTTTTTTCCTTTTGTAAATCGACTGTCCTCTAGTTTACAATGTTAGGCTTTTGTCCTCATCCTCCCTATTGAATGATTGTTCCAAAACCTGGCACTTCTCATGCTTTTTGTGATTTCCAGCCTAAGTTTATTTATGGCATGGTCTTGATTTTGTGCCAACATGGTCCAGTAGCTCAAAAAATCTCTTTGATATATCCATGCACAGTACTCTGAACTCTTCTCAGCCTTCATTTCACCTGAATAAATGAGCCAAGCTCTTCTAGTTTCTTCTGACACAATCCACCTAGAAACTCCTGTGTGCTCCACTTTGGATTAATTTTTGTGGCGCATCAATGACAAAAATTAAGTGCACTGTTCYCCCTGCTGTTTCCCTGGCCTGTGGGATAGCATGCAGTGTTCTGATAACACTTGCTGGCCATACCTCACCTCATATATATTATTGATGTTAACAAAAAATAATCAATGTAAACAAGATGATGGATTTGACAGGACACCTTATAAAATTGGTTAAAATAGACTAGAAGGGGCCCGGGTTACCATGTGGCGCTTCTTTGTACTCATACAATAATAACCTCAGGATCAGGAACCAGAACAYGCTGGCCCACATAGATAGTGCTTTCTGCTGGTAGGTCTGAAAGAATCAGTACCCTGAACGTGTGATGTTTGGTGGCTTCTGCTCAGATGTTACACACTTTGGATTTCTTTCTGAAGGAGCTAACTCTCCCAAGTCACTTATAGGAGACCTAGTGTTCATAAGAATCCCACTCTTGTGAGATTCACAAAGCTTATTAGATTGAAGTTGAAGCAAGATTTTAAGTATAACCAGACCTCGGGTAGTCTTAGGCGGCTGTCTAACATGCCCTGTAATATTTTGGGTTGAACCGGGACAGCCTGACAGAGAAAGAGGAAGACAAGGGTCAGTTTCCCTCCTTCGTAAGCTTGCTTCTGTGTTATCTGTGCCTGTAATATTTCTGTTAGTTTACCTGTTATTATTAGAAAGACTCATCACAGTTACAAGATCCAACTTAGGCATTTGCATTAATTACTGTCAAAGAGCATTACCTGAAGAAGAGACAGAAAAAAGAAACATGCGTCCAGTGTTAGAAAAACAAGAAAAAGTGAGGAATGAAGAACATGAAAGAGCAGCTAAGCACTGCAGCTGTTGCAGCTGGAATTCTCTAGAAATGCTTTAGGTAAAGGGATTAAATGAGAATTTACATCTTCAAAAGGAAAAAGTTTCTAAAAAGGAAGGTGGGCAAAAGCTAACTACTTTTTCCAGTAATCTTGAGTCAGCAGCAGCAGATATTGTTTAATAACCTACAATTAAAGAAGAGCAATCTAGTTACCAGGTTGCACTAAAAAGCTCAAGATAGATAACAGTCTTTGAAAGAATGAAATTCTGAGGCATTAATTCTGTGTCATACCAAAGAGAAAAATGTGTTTAATATTTGTAATAAACTCATGATTATTTCATTGCTTACGGAATCCCTATTTTGAAATCAAATTGCAGTGGTGTTTGGAGACCAAAACTGAGGAAGAAATATTATAGAAGATTTTGATTTAAGTTTAAAAAAAGCAGTTTGCTAGGCTGAAAATCATTCTTGGACCAGAGTGCAAGCTTTGGAAGAAAAAGGTGATGGCACAATAGTTTGGGCTGACAAGTCTTAATAAAAAAAATATATGGACAAAGTAAAGAACTTCAACATTTCATGTCATATGGAGTGAATTTGCAAGAAGTGATGTAAAAATTTACACTTGAAGGAAAAAAATGATAAACTAAACAATGTCTGGCCTTTGGGCAGAGCTACTATTTTGGCAAGAAACAAAACTATTTGTGGAAAGTGGTACCTAAAAGGAAATGAAGTGTAAGTGTTCTGCACAGTAAGGATTGTTCTGTGGAAATTGCTCACATAGAGAGCTATTTCAGATGACTGAAATGACTTCTTGAACATGAATAGAATTGTTGTTGCATATAAATTGAATATTGATACACAGGTCAATATGAAATCTTAAGCCAATTTGAATACAAACAATAAAACCCAAATCATTCAGTGGCAAAGTCAATTCCGTAATAGCAGTATACAAACTCAATGTAATTACAAAGAACAGTCTTGCAACTACAGAATTCTGCTTATTAGTGGAGATAGAGGCTGGAAGTATGTGTGCTGCTTCATCTCATTGGGAGAATGTATAAGCTAAAGGAAAAAAAAGGAAAAAAAAGGAAAAAATATTGAAAGAAGGAAGAACTGAATGAAAACACAGACAGCAAAGAAAAAAATCATAAGCAAAAGGCAACTGTCGTTACAGTTGTAAAAGTATATTAAAGAAAAGATCAGATGTTGTTACACAAGTATGCATGGTTGTGGAAGCTTTCTATCCATCATCTGAAGTTGGCAGTATTTTTCTTATATGATAGAAAGAATTGCATATTGACTTGGGAYTGTTATTTTCACTGCCGTTATAGCTGGGTGGCTAGAAGCACTCAGCATGTTTATCCTCATGTTTCCAAGGTCCAAGGTGGAACAGCTCAAGAAAAGACTGGATTGGATGGGAAGGTTATTTGGTGGAGATCTTTTGAGAGCAGCTTAGCCAAATAGTGTCAGGAATGATTTAGATATCATTGATCCTGGTTTGGAGCAAGACATTGGTTAGATGATACCTTGAGAGCTTTTTCCAGCCCTATTTTATGTTAGTGTCTAAGCAGGCACTGACCTTTATGCATCACGGAATGTTTGTAGCAGGTTCAGTGAAAGATTTAATTTACTCAAAAGTGAAAGAGCTTTTTTCATTTTCATAGTGTTGAGAAACAAATTTCCCAAGATATGTTTTGGASATTTTAAAAACAAATATCCATTACAAAGGAGAACTTATCTAGTTGTTAGGGTGCACACTGACAACTGAGTAGGCAAAGAGTGGAACCCAAACCTATTAATAATCTCTTGTCCATAGGAAACTCACTACATAATTTTGTCAAGTCACTATTTTTGGGGTCCCATTGATGAAAATGGACGTAACAACACTTCTCTACCTCAAAGGAGCAGTGAAAWAAAGAGCATTTGACAATATTTAGCATATAATACTATAGTATTAAGGCCAATACACACACTTTAGCTAGCTAGACTTAGCAAGTGAGAAAATGACTTGCAAATATTAGAGGATAAAGCCACTTTGAATAACTGACATGCTCCTCATTGTAAATTGTAAATTAATGGGTGACTGTGGTTAGGCTTGGTCCATACACTGATTTTTAATGTGATGGGTGTTTTTTTTTTTATCATATTTCAATTCATCCAAAACCAAGCTGTGTAATGCAGCACAAAAGATGCTTTATTTTCAGGTATACCTTTTCACTGTTGCCATTTGTACTTATATGCCATTAAGAATGTTTTCCAAGAGTTGTGCTCTTGTTGAACATCCATGGAAACTTCTTAAGATAGGCTACTTCTGAGTCATGGTACATTGGTGCCCATTTTCCTAGGCTCAGAAGCTGGCTGATGGCCAGTTCTGCATGGGGGTAAGACCTAGGCATGCACCAGTCCCTTGTGCCCACTCCTCTTTGACCCAGTTCCCATGCAAAGGAAAGCTCAAGCCCACAGCCTGAGCATGAGCCATGGCATGTTCCAGTCAGGCGTTGGTCTGAAACATCTGTGGAGCAGGACCCTGAAGCATGCCAAGGCATGCTTGAGAACATAAGTACAGACATAGCTATAGATGATGTGAGAAATGAATGCCTCTAAGTTTTTAGGCTTCCTTTGAAGTTGATGGGAATTTGCCTGGATAAAGCATGTGGGAAAACTGAATAAAAGTGTTTAGATTCGGCTTGTTAGGACATGGATGCCAACAGTTTTATTCCCTAAATCATCAGCAGCTAAATATTTGGAGATTAAGAATACTCCACCCAATTGCTTGCTGGTTAAAGCATTCACAGGGAGATAGAAGATCTAAGCACAAACCTCTTCTGACTCCTAGGTGGATGCTTCAGCTACCAAGTTACACTGAATGATGCCTCTTAGGTCTTTGTTCTCTCCTTTTCCTCCTTCCCTTCCCATTTTTTCACTCTGTCCCTGCCAAATACCTTAAACACCCCTACCAAAACWGTATCTGGAATCCAAAGTGTGGACAGATCCTCCCTTGAGTGATTTAAATCCCAGAGTGGTACAGGGTTTAGTACAGTTCATTATCGCTAGTGTTGCCTACTGCCTAGTTTATGGCAGTCTCCAGAAGGCCACTGTGAGCTTCTCTCTTGGGAATTCAGGTGCTAACTTAGGACCACATCTGCTGCTAATATGAAAGGTGAGTTAAGGAAGGTGCTTCAGCGGAGAGCATGGTGACTAAAATCTTTGCKTTAACTAAGCCCAAAGCCTCTAAGAGTGGATTAAAGAGTGGATCTTCTGTGTAAAATCACAAAAGATAATGATCAAAGCTCAGCTGACTTCATAATATGATATAATTTATATATATATATAATCTAACTCAGTAGGATTGCACCAGTCTGCAGYAACTGGGAAGACATGCAGATCTGGACTGGAAGAGAGCTTAGGTCACCTACCCTTGTCCTCTGCTATTGCAGGCAACCATACTGTGGAACTCTTTTCACAAACAGGTTAGCCTCTGGCCATCAGCTTGACMTTATAAATTTTGTAGCATTAAACAAATATGAAGCTAAGGAGTATAAAGGTACAGACTTTACTACTATAGCATCTTGTATGTCAGTAGGTCTGTAGTAAGGGGCCTTAGGGAAGACTTAYGATAAGATATGGACCCCTTTCCTTTAGGTCAGAAAGGTGAACATGCTCAGCTAAATGACAGCTCTGATCTTTATTTACACTACAGGAGTGTATATACAAGGTCATTAAGCTACTAGTATTTACTTATTTCATTATTTATAAACTGATATTACAGTCATAAACTTTTTATAATAATAATTAGAACTTATGGCTGGTGTATAGATATAGTAAGTAGATAATCTAGATGTATACCTGTCTATAATGTACCAGTAATATATTGAAGTCTGTGTTGCTGCTAATTCATCAGTAAATGTTTTACAAGGCTTTAATGTTACTTTCAGAGAAACATGGCTGGATGTGATACCTTCAAATATAAAAAGTGTTTTTCCATCTACAGCTTCTTGTTAAATATTCTATACAGCTGCTAGCTTGTGTTGTTCTCCTAAGTGGTCATTTTGAATAAGTAGTAAAGTATTTCAGCAGTTATTGACAGGTTGCTTTCTGATCTAAAAATAGGGGAATGTGTGGAGCCTTGTACACAGCGGGTATTCAAGTAATAATGAAAGTGACTGRTGATGAAAAGATTTCTTTCTACTTTTCTGTCATCAACAACCTATTGGGATCAAGAGAACACTGGAATATAAATTAATCTTCCTTGAGTTATTCTAAACAGTCAGCTGATGGGACATTTCTTTGATCTCATTCAGTTGAAATTGATTAATTCTGTTAATTAGTCTGTTTGAACTGAGTTTGCAGGAATTTTCTGCGTGTTGCAGCATCCTTGATCGTTTGTCCTCTTGCATGCCAAACAAGTACACTTGGTAGGGAATTCAAAGGGAGGTAGCATCAGTGTAGTGTTTGCTGACTGAGATTGATGATGACTATCTGTGATAAATATCTGTAGAAGTGATCAGATGTAGTTAGTTTCTGTGCTTTGATTTTTCACTGAAACTGTCATTACGTAAAATGCATAAACAGTCCTTGGAGTAGGAACTGGAGCTCAGGTCCTCCTTGTTCAAGTGAATACATAATCACCAGGCTAGAAATGTTTTTTCTCTCTTTTTCTCTCCCTCCTTTTCCCACATCATGAATCTTGAATTCTATGGGAAGGATTAGGACTGCACTAGAATTGCTTATGCCTGCTGGGTTACAGCATTGTCATAAATCCAGGAGGTTCCCTTGAATCTCATGCCATCTCCTCAGTACTGTGATGCCTGCTGAAGAGATTCTGATTAACACTCATGGTGGGGGATTCATCTCATATCGAGAGTCTGATTTTGTGAGTTATCAGACTAAATCTTGCAAGCTGGAGGAGAAACCCAAGATGCATGCATATTAAAAATAATACACTGAAGGATTTGACACATGCTGAGGAACTGACTATTTAAGGTTGCTAGCTATCCTGAAATTCGTCTTAGCTCAAGACTAACTTCAAGGTAAAAATAAAATGAATTTATTTTAATAAAATGTTAAGATTAAAAAAAAATCAGTGACTAAATCTGGAGCAAGGTACGAGAAATGAAACTATAAAACATGTTGTAGCTACATGTCGTTCTAGTTAGGCTTCAAGGTGATTTTTCTTTCCCATGCAGCTAACAGGCACTCAAGCCAAAATAATTCCCAAAACAAYTTCTGCAGCACTCTCATGCTGGAATCCAGTCCTCTTGCATGCTGCCTGCCACAGTTTTGGTTTTGATCTGTAAAGATGCCTTTGGAATGCCCTTTTGTGGCATATAGGCTCAGCTTGAAGTCAACAGCTCACTGACTCTGAAGAAACCTTTTATTCAATARGGTGGCAAAACATAATGGTACTTCATCTGGGTGTAAACAAATCATTTACCTATTCTGAGTAAAATTCTTTCTGATGATGGCAAGGGAAGTTAAACTTTCTAAGCAACCATGTAAGTGTATTAGAATTTATAACATCGGAGCAATAACCTTATTTTGCACAAATATGTAMGTAAGAACAACAAATGCAGCTGAGTAATATTTCCTTGTGACCAGACACCATCACAGACCAGCACTCTTGGGTGCATTGATGTATCTCTAAGCATTACTTGCTGGAATAAGGGGAGTCCCAGTGATGGGATTTCTCCAGAAAGATGGMAGATGTGGAAGAAACTGTTCTGTGGAAGAAATAATTGGAGCCCAATTCCCCTGTATCTTGAAAGAGCTCTACAAGCATTACACTGTTGTATAATAGCTGGTGGGGCAGTTTCTTTTATGTTTTAAAATAAAGTGGCAGCTGTTAAGTTTTACATAAAGTTTGTTCTGCTAGGCTTTCAGAAAAGTGTGCCAGATAAAATCCCCTGAGGAGATAAGTAAGGAAGGTTTATTTTCTGGTTCATTTGGGCATGAGAATGATGTTAGTGTTGAGCAACATGGTGAGAAGTATTTGTATTTGTGCCTAGAAGTAGAAAGCCTGATAAAGAACACTGGTGGTGAAAACTGAGCCACACAGAAGTCATACAARAAATAGAGGTTTTCAAGATCATTGTTCTGCGTGCAGGCACCTCTGTCCCAAGGCAGACGGCATGTCTSTGTCCTGCACAGTGGCATAGGAAAACCCAAAATAGCTGAGATAGAGGTAAACTCCAGAACGAGAGGCAACATCGGTGTGCCATTCAAACGCTGTTTTTGAGCTAATTTCCCATGGTTGGGGTCAGRCTATCTAGTTCAAGTGTGTTGCTGCACATACCTATCCTGCTTTCGGGACCTGACAGTATTTTTGTGCTGTGCTGCACAAACTTATGCCTGCAGTGGATCGCTCAGAATTCCCGCAGGGACCCTTGTGCAGGGTTCTGCAGTGGTGTATAGGTACAGCGAAAATCCGTCATATCTCGCTTATATTCATTTCTGAAGATTTGCTGGCAGGATATCGAACCTACTGTCTGTGACAGTGTAAGTTAGTATAAGAGATACTTTTCCCACWAAAGTCTAGTAGTTGCAATATTGTGGTCACAGCTGACTTTCCAAAATATTCTATTTTTTCATGAATAACAGAAATCATCACAACTTCCTTCCAAAATCAAGAAGGAAATTACCAATGAGTCCCCAAGAATATCATATAATTGTTCAGCCTGAGGCTTCCTCACAGGCTGCTTTTGTTGTATTTCTTCTACTGAGATACTCTTATTGGATAAAGCTTTACATAAATTTTTCGTGTAGTAATCTCCTTAATATATAAAGTTGTTACGAGAGAGAGCATGAAAAGCTAGGAAAGCAATAATTTCATGAATTGATTTCTTTATGGTTCTTATATTAACTTCTCTTGGCAATCATACTTCTTAAATTGGTATACTCCCGTATTTGAACAAAAATATTAAAGAAAGTTTAAATACATTGTTACAGGAGGTCATTTGTGTTCTATCTATTGCCAATATATAATATTGTTTTAAAAAAAAAWTTAATGTTTTTATGAAAGAATATCTTTTACACAAGGATAACAAATACTGCAAAATCTCACTTTCCCATTTATGTGATAGGGCAAGTGATCTTTTTGGGCAAGTGATTCTAAAAATACTGAGATGTTGAGGATTTTAGAAGAAGAATGTTCTTTATGTCCAAGCTGTTAAAATGTCATGGAAATTTCATGCAATTAATGTTGTCTGTTTTATGTGAAGGGATCATATAAAGTAACTTTCTCAGCAGTCACAGTCCTAAGTCCATTTGGTGCTAGTATATTTACACCTGGGGTATATTTTTAATCTGCTAYGCAAAGAGAAGAATGTGGGCCAATCATTTCCTCAGAGCAGTTTATAATGTTCACAGTAACAACTGAAAATGAAATATGAATCTGTACAGAATACTGGATATATTCCTCATGTTTAACACCAGTAGCACTACACAATTGAAAGACCTTATTTCTAGCAAAAATGTAAAGAGAGATTTGCAAGTATGATATAGCTGAAAGGATGAGTACAAACCTGTAGTCTGACCATAGGTGCCAGCCCAAGATTCAAMAACCAGACCCAAAATTTGGAGGTCTATACCTTAAAGAAAATGGAGAGAATAGCAGCAATGTATGCTTTTTGCTATCCAAACACCTAATGAAGTCTGGGCTCTGTTCACTCAGGCTGTGGCCTGCATGGTACTCATGGCCTGCTTTGCACAGTAGCARAGATTCAGTCACTGGAAAGGGCAGGTGATATTTTGCAGATAGAGCCACAAAGGTACTTGGGCAAATGTAACACCCTGATCAGGGCGGGCAGGTTTAGCTCAGCTGAGCTATGCTGAGAGTTGGACTAGATGATCTCCAGAGGTCCCTTCCAACCTCACCACTCCGTGATTCTCAGAGTCAGACTTTTACTATAAAATATTTAGTATTACCTCTTCAACTCTGGTTAGGTGCCAAAATGGGAATCTAGGAGTTATTCTTTTGCTTTGGAGTTTTTGAATTCTATGCATCTTTAAAGTAAAAAAAGCATTACTTAAAAGTGCCATATTTTGACATAGGTGTTTATGCACAGCTTAGTTTCAGAGTGTGATCTGCGAGCTCTGTGCATGGCATGAGAGGAGGACAAAATGACAAAATAATTGAGAAGAGATAAAATAAGAGGTCTACGAACCTCTAGAACAAGCAATCAAATAAAAAAAATGAGTACCAAACCTGTCTTTCTATAAAAAATACATAGCATCTTTTCCAGACAGATCTCCATTCAGCAAAGCACTCAGAGGTGGACAAGAACCAAGTCTCTTGTGCACATTTGAAAATCCATATATTTCATTGCACTTTCTCTTACGGCTACTGCCACATGGAATAGGTCTGCTGCTTTCTAAAACATGGATGATACTTAATGTTCTCCTTTTTCATCTGTTCATTTGCATTCTTTATTTCTGCTAGCAAGCTGTTTCATTATCCCTGCATGATACTTATCTAATACTGTTTGGACTATTTTCTCTTCTATTTGTCTGGGGCTTTTCGTTTCTTCTAAATTTTATTTGCGGATTACTATGCAAGAAAAGCACTAATACTATTTCAGGTGATTTCCAGTGTCTTCTGTCTGTATTTTATTTTATTTACAGATTGTTGTGCCATAGATCTGTGTAGCTATATCCAGAGTGCCATAAAATGTGCATGTGCTACTATACAAATACAAAAATCGAATTTTGAGCTCCTCAAGGCATAATTTAAAAGTAAGTGCCTGCTTCCTTACTCAAGGAAAACTTGAACAATATTTTTGGCTATTCTCTTGTCAGGCATAATATATGCAGTCTTGTATGTAAGTTCTTTTTTGCATCAGAATATTCCATGTTTTTCCAGTCTGCAGAGAGAATGCAGAGATTAGGTTTCTACATCATAAGTCATCCGGCAGTGCCATGAAAATCTATGAGGACAGTTGATTTGTGCTAATGGGTGTGGACAGCCAGATATAAAACCTAGATATTTTTCCACTGTCAGTCTCCTATTTTGAACAGAGACCATAATTAGCAAAAATGAAAAATAAATTGCAAAACAGCAATGGTAAAATATTTTGTTATCATCCCAGAGCAACACTAGCTTTCCCTCAGGGAGATTACTAATTCAAAGTAGTAGTAAGTTTTTCTTGTGCATAAGTAATCCATAATAAAGGTGATATATGGCAATTCCCATTTATCATTGATGAGAACAGCATTGAAAAATCAGTAAAAATTGTTGCTTCTGAAGCTGTCCAAGCATAACAGATTTGTGAAAGCAAATACAAAAAAACAGTGGCACAACATGTGACAAATAAATCCCATTAGATTTGGTAACATGACACAGGCAGGCACGAAACCCACTGGGAGATCTGCAAGCCAGTAAAGAAAAATACACATTCACAATATTAATTACAAGAGTGAATACTTTATGGATTCTGAAACAACTTCCCACTTGCAGCACATGGATAAATAGATAAGAATTACTAGTGATGGAAAGAATTAGAGCCTAATTAAAACTGACAGCTGAGCTGTATGAAAATAGATGGGGACATATAAACATTTTTTCTATGAATTGATGTGGTGAGAAACAATGGCTTTTCTGCTGAACAAATAATTTATCACACTGTAAAACAGACATTCAGGGTGGGTGTAATAGCTTTCTAGTGAGGTAAAACTCATTAATACATATAAAATTTGTACCACACAGTGTTTAACTCATTTAAAAATGTCAATTAAAATGATCACATGTATTTTTAAATGTTGGAGACCGATGGATGCAGTAGTAATACAAGAAGTCTCTTACTGCGTAATTAATAGTCTTACCACAGGTTCATTCTAGTTTGTGTATGTATGTGTGAGAAGGGGGAAGAGTTAAGGGAATGAAACATTAAAAGCCACATAAAGAGTATAAAGTGTGAGGCCAGCCAAGATCTGACCAGCACCGTTCACCAGCCAGGTAGGCTGAGAGTGGGATGGGAAATTCCTTGTCCTCTGACATACAGGCTTTAGAGCTAGAAGGCTTTGCAGTTTTTGGAGGTAAACGAAGGCTGAACAYCGCCTTGCTGTGCCCATTGCCTCCTCCCTGGCCGCTCGCGCTAGTGCTGGGAGGGGAGAGCACAGTTTGACCAGTTTGAGCCCGATCACCCTGGACAGCGCCGTGTCCTCAGCGCCGCCGACACCTCTGTGCGTGGCCTGTCTTCTCATGTGCTCAAAGGAGAAGCAGGCTCTGTGCCATTAGTTTCTCGCTTAGTGTAAATTCCCACAGCAGGATATGACTAATGGCTTCATGGCAGAATATAGTAAGGTGGTGTGGCCTTAATGTCATAGTTATCTATACAGGACTGACGGAGGTCTCTTAACATCTCCAAAGAAGTCAAGAGAGTCATTTGTAAGTCCAAATGAATGAGTAAAATGAGACTTAAAATTAACTTAGTTAATAAGTCCAGTAGTATTTCTGCTGAACTCTGTAGTAATGAAACTCAACTACAGCGAAGGTTTATCCTTGACATTAATAGAGTCTACGACTTGGCCCACTTTGAAAAGAGGCAGGCTGTGTTTCAAAGGTTTTGTGCTCTCACGTCACAGACACAAGTATCATTACTGTTATAAGGGAGGAAGGTGCATCTGCAACAAGGCCAAAGCCTATAGCAGTACATCGCTTGATCCAAAGCTCTGGTTCCCTGAGGCACTTCAAATACGTGCATGTTTGAAGAGTGTGAATAGTCCGTTGAAGCCAGTGGAGTACTTGTRTGCTTGAGCGTATTCAGGAAAGCCAAACGCAAATCTTCAGTAGACTGCAGAAGGGTGGTAGAGTCCCCCATTCCCACAGCATCTAACGGAGGAAAACAGGGCCTAAATAACTCCACATGTGCCTGAGCATACTCTGATCCTTAACTGACTCTTTGCCCGTTTTTCCTTTCCTGGCTGCAGCAGTTAAGGGGAGCTGCGCTTCTGCGAGGAAACCCAGATTTCGGAATAGGTGGTGGCGGTGGGGGAAATGTCCTCACTGGCACTCCTGCCCTAATAGTCTCTTGGGCATGTAGAAATCAGTGGTGACTAAACAAGAATAAAGAAAGCTGGCTCTTGTTATGCCTCCTATTAGGTAGCTGGGTAAGGGAGAAAAGAATTTGCTGCACACGGTGAGGAGGCTGAGCACGTGCCTTACCGCACCCACAACGAACGTGCTCTTCGTGACCTTTCCGGGAGCGCATGGCTCCTGCAACTGAAAAAAGGAAAAGAACGCGTTAGTGACATAGAAAGGTATTTTTTTACGTGAGTCTTTTTCAAGTAGTCTTTCTAGGGCAGTATTTTCCTGGAATAACCTTTTCCTCACAAGTGTTCTCCTGTGCTATCAAATCTATGTTTAGAACATCTACAGCTGTTATGTGCAGGAATATGTGATTGCTATGTTTGTCGTGTAACTTTGACTTCTTCCTCTGCGTGCTGCGTGCCTGTCTCTCTCTGCTGGSCCTACTTTCACATTTCAAAGAGTTGAGCAGCTTCCAGCAGCCACTGTCTGTGAGTAATGTGGCCATCCCAAACTAAYGCCACTACATTTTTAGACAGCATTTGGCACTTCAGTACTTTGAGAGTTTTTCTCTCTGTTGTTAGCATGAAAGAAGCAAACCGGTGTATACTTAGCTATTATATTATTATAAGCATTTAAGATTTTTTTTTTAGTTTGTTCAGATTCCCTTTGGCTCAGCAGCAAGCCCGTTTSCTTGGACGGTTGAAGTTCTGTGCTGCAACCCCTCTTCTTATTTAATCCTGCCCATGTTGGTTGGTGGTATGTTTTGTCAATGATATGCTGCATTTGAGTGTGTTTGTTTAGTAAAGTTCAGGACTGTTACAGTCCTGACACTTCAAACTGTTCAAATGTCAGTTCCAAATTTGAGGGCAAAATGGTCACACACAATATTCAAACAATGTGTGGTGTACGCTACAATAAAAATATTGGAGGGCATGACTCTATGGAATAAATGCTGGCGCTATACAGGGCCTCAAGAAAATATGAGTTGCTATACACAATAGTTTTTGTTGTATACCACAAAAAGAAATGTTGTTTTCCTCACTGGATTTCCAGATGCCTATCATAAAAACATATCATAGCTAGAGTTTATATCTATGTTAAAACTGAGAATGCATAGCTAAAATCCATTTTAAGTACACAATAAGCTCCAGTTGAGCATGGTATCACAATAGGTGGAAAATACCAGCCAATTAAAAGTAGAAAAAATTTTAAGATACTTACTAGATAAGCTATGAGATAATTAATTTCACAGAGACAGCTTTCYAGCTCTTAGAGTAAGGGAACGAATGCAGTCATCTCTAGAGTAGATCTCTTCCACTGCTCAAAACGGAGCATACCTGTTTGATGGAATGCCTAAATTCAAGRCCAGATCCAAACTCTGCTGAAGCTTTTGGAAGGCTTCCCAGTGATTTCAAATTGCAGGCAATAAGCTTGATTCTGTTTCAGCATTTAATAATAACTCCTCTGCTCAAGAAAAAAAACTAAAATCATATCCCAAATATTTAGATTGCTAAAGAAAGGCATGTATAAGGAAAGACTATTTTCTACAATGTTTTATATGGACACAACTCAGCATGGAAGAAAGTTGTCATGCTCGTTTTCCCATAGGATATTGGAAAAAATTGTATGAAATGATTCTTTTCTGTGAGATAGGAGCAGACTTTTTACATAGGCTTATGAGGGGCAAACCTTTCGGGAGAGAAAGATAGTGGTCTTTTACGTATAAAATGTTCCAGCATTGAGAATCTTTACCTTCAAGTATCATAGGGCCTGCTCCTGCCACTGCTTGAGCAAGGGAATATCAGTTCACAGAATTGGGCATGTCATTTTTCTTGTCGTTTGAGGATAGGGACTACRTCAGTGAAGTTGACCGTGTGACTGGAAGACTACTTGCAAAAGGATTTGTTGGACTGGGCCCAACGTCTCTTGTTACTCAACAACTGTTGGTGGTTCGCGGTGATGGGGAGCGATAGGCGAGAGCTCAAACTGAAATAGCAGATGAGGCTTGCTGCCATACTCCAAGCCTTGCAGAGACGTGAACACGCTAGAGAGGACGGGCGTGATTGATGTCGCTGAAATGGGAGTCCCAAGGAACTCAGYATCACACGCATTTGTATTACGTCACGTTGATACGGAGAAGTGTTAAAATAAGTGATTTCTAAAATGTTTGCTGATAGTGTTGCTGATTTGAGCAGGACTATAGCCCACGAAACATCCAAAGAACGACTGACTGGCTATTTTATGTTTTGTTTGTCTATATAGCCTCTGGTTTTAAATACTTGTGACTAATACCCATTTATTATGATGATTAATTTTTAATGTGTTTGCTGAGACRTTTTAGAGAGTAGTGGAAACAGGTTTTGGTTTCTAATGGTAAACACTTCTCTATCTTGTAGGCGACTCTAGATGTTAACCACCTTAGTGTGAACAACTGACCCATGGATAATGTCACATGTGATAGATGACCGCGAAATCAAGGATTTAGCCCGTGGCAGAAATAACAAAAATAATTTCAGGYTTCTTAGTGGGAGAAACCACAGTTTAAGCAGCATTTCTGATATATCTATCAGAGTAAAATGGAAGGAGGCAGTCCGCTGGCAGCGTGCGTGACAGGAGAGCGGCTGCCAGCCCTGACTCCTAGGTCCCACCTAGTTAACTCCTTGCAGCGAAATACCGGGAGCCGAGCGAACGGGTTGCAAGAGAAGGACGAGGCAGGTTTGCTCTCCAGCCCCGCGTGCCGTCGCCCCGGCGAGGCTCCGCTGCGCGTCCCCCGGCCGAGGGCTCACGTCTCCCCGGGTGTCTCGCTGCTGCGGCGGGGACGTTTCGTCTAGTTCAAAAGTTCACCGGGAGGCTCTGGCAGGGCCGCCGCGCTCGGGGCCGCAGCGAGGACCGCCGGCGGGTCCCGCCTCGCCGGCGGGGCGGCCGCTGCCCTGTCCTCCATCCTGCCTCGCTCCGCGGTGCTCCCGAGGCGAGACCTTTCTCTCCGCAGGTACCTGTCCGCCTCCCCGCGGCCCCCTCCTTCCCCGTTTTTCTTCCGGCGGCATCCGCCCGCCGCCCGGCCCGGCCGCTCCGC
>NW_028185706.1:580488-725310 GCF_003343005.1 Rhea americana | reverse complement strand
GGCGCGCAGCGGGAGCGGGCTGTGGGGCGGGGGGCGAGAGGAGTGTGGGGTGTATGGCGTGCCCGGGCTGTGTGGGGTGCGCAGGGTGTGGGGTGTGCGTGTGGGATGTGTGGGGTGCCCAGGCTGTGGGGTGTGCGCAGGGCATGGTGTGTGTGGGGGGGATGTGTGGGGTGCCCAGGCTGTGGGGTGTGCGCAGGGCGTGGGGTGTGCGTGTGGGGGATGTGTGGGGTGCCCAGGCTGTGGGGTGTGCGTGAGGTGTGGGGTGTGTGTGTGGGATGCATGGGGTTCCTAGACTGTGTGGTCTGTGCAACGTATAACGTGTGTGTGGGGGTCATGTGGGGTGCCCAGGCTGTGGGGTGTGCACAGGGCGTGGGGTGTGCGTGTGGGGGATGTGTGGGGTGCCCAGGCTGTGGGGTGTGCGCGAGGTGTGGGGTGTGTGTGTGGGATGCATGGGGTTCCTAGACTGTGTGGTYTGTGCAAGRTATAGTGTGTGTGGGGGGGTCATGTGGGGTGCCCAGGCTGTGTGGGGTGTGCAGGGTGTGGGGTGTGCRTGTGGGTCGTGTGGGGTGCCCAGCCTGTGGGGTGTGTGTGTGGGTTGCATGGGGTGCCCAGGCTGTGKRGTGTGCACAGGGTGTAGGGTGTGCRTGTGGGTTGTGTGGGGTGCCCAGGCTGTGGGGTGTGTCGGGGGTGTATGTGGGTCATGTGGGATGCCCAGGGTGTGTGGTGTGCACGGGGTGTGGAGTGTGCATGTGGGTTGTGTGGGATGCCCAGGCTGTGTGGGGTGTGTGTGGGTCGTGTGTGGGTCATGTGGGGTGCCCAGGCTGTGTGGGGTGCCCAGACTGTGTGTTCTGTGTGTGGGTCATGTGGGGTGCCCAGGGTGTGTGGTGTACACAGGGTGTGCAGTGTGCATGTGGGTCATGTGGGGTGCCCAGGCTGTGTGGGGTGTGCAGGGTGTGTGTGTGGGGTGCCCATCCTGTGGGGTGTGCCCAGACTGTGTGGTCTGTGTGTGGGTTGCATGGAGTGCCCAGCCTATGGGGTGCGCATGTCGGTCGTGTGGCGTGCCCAGGCTGTGTGGGGTGTGCAGGGTGTGGGGTGTGCGTGTGGGTCATGTGGGGTGCCCAGCCTGTGGGGTGTGTGTGTGGGTTGCATGGGGTGCCCAGGCTGTGTGGTGTGCGCAGGGTGTGGGGTGTGCGTGTGGGTCGTGTGGGGTGCTGGGTCCCTACTGGTTCCCCGTTCCCCACCTTTCCCGTGCTGGCTCCTGCACCTCCGGGTTGGGGCCAGAGGGTGCCCAGGAGGTGACTGTGCCAGGTGGACATGCYACCTCCGCCCTTGCCTTAGGCCATGTCCTGCTGCCCTAGATCTGGGGTGGGGGGACACTTTCATCTAGGTTTAGATGCTGCCTTTTCCCACCAACAGCTGAGAGCGGTGTTGTGTCCATTCAGAATACACTTGTAATTCAAAGCAATTTAAATATAGCTTGTGCAGTCAGTGCTGTGGCCATCTTCCCACAGGAGACCTTTACCTGCACTTGATGTGGTGGATTTTTTTTTAGTACTCCTGTAGTTGCTGGTAATCACATGAGTTATTGAGATACTTGATAACACACTCAGCTGCTCTTTTCCTAACCTGTGGGTTTTTTGTCACTGTAAATAAAAATGCATGCTTTAACAAATAGGTGACTTTTCCAGTAAGTACACATATGTTTTACTGGTATTTTCTGAAGGTTTAATCAATATGCAGTTAACACTGTAAGACTGGTATGATGAACAATGTATGTTTTATGGTTGTGCATGGGGAATTTGGAAGTGATCATGTAACTGTTCTAAGGGAGCGTTTGTTGGAGTATGGGACACAAAATAGCTGAGGGAAAGGAAGATCTGTGGTTTTCTGCTGCTTGGGTAATGCTGAGGTAAAATACAGCAGGAAGGCTGGTTAGCAGTGCTTTAGACAGCAGAGGATGTAAAGAATCTCTGCAGCAAAATGCCGCCGTGTACTAATTCAAAGAAATGCAACAGCATCCTGCATTTTGGAAGTGGTAGAATATAAGGGGACAAACATTTTCTGTAACTGTTGCAAACGTGTGTGTGTGTATGTACACAAATATATACATACATATATGTGTATATATATATATGTGAAATGGGTAATACTAAGAACAGCAGTTTTGTTGTAACTTAACATGGGATATATGAGAAAGGTTCAACTGTTTCAGAGTTCTAGTTTGAAATAATAGAATTTCTTTAATGTTCTGGCAAGAAGAAAGTTCAGCTAAAGAAATTGACTATAACTGTAAAAATTAACTTTCTTTTTCTGTTTTATTAGTGGCGGCACCTGACTTGCTGGATCCTAAATCGGCCACTCAGAACTCCAAACCAAGATTATCATTTTCTACCAAGCCTACCGTGCTCTCTTCACGGGAGGAAAGTGACACAGCTATTAATGTTATGAAATGGAAGACAGTCTCAACAATTTTTCTGGTGGTAGTTGTGTATTTAATAATTGGAGCAACAGTATTTAAAGCCCTGGAGCAGCCTTATGAAACCTCCCAGAGAACCACCATTGTGATTCAGAAGCAGACGTTTGTATCTCAGCATTCCTGTGTGAATGCAACAGAGCTTGATGAACTCATTCAGGTAATCCACACAAAAACCTACCTTCTCACCATGCCTTAATGGATCATATTACRTACGGCAGCGCTGTTGCGATAAAGGGGACAATACCGTATTAGCAAAGCTCTGTGTTGGCCAACCAGCACGGTGTTACCTTAAGACCAGAGGCTGAGCCATAGCGTTTTCGTAGAGAGCCGYGGGGTTGAAAAGCGATTGCTATTTTTAGGTCTAGTACGCTCAATAGACAGTCTTTTCTTTGAAGCCTCCCATTATGCTAATTAAATGATTATTCGTCAGCAATATATATAATTAATAGTTTGCAAAAGAACTGATATATTGATTGTGCCTTACTAGGCCTGTCAATATTTGAAAAGTCTAATTCTGAAGAAGAAATACACCATCCTTTGCCTTAAAGGAGTTCTAATTTACAGTGGTTGTATCAAGGTAGCTTTCCTTYCAGTTGTATGTTTCTTTTTATTGATTTTGTTTTAAGTGCAGGAAAGTACTGTGCACTTACTATTTTGGTGTTAAATCTCAATATTCCCCACTTCTCAAAGGCACATCCACGACTGCTGTGAATCAGTGTGCTCCTATGAACATGACTTTATGCTTGCAGATCATCTGGCTCAGAACCATAGGAAATATTTATTTGCAGTAGCATAAACCTAGATCCAGAACCTTATGAGGCCCTTTCAGACTTAAATCTTGTGTTCCYGTACCCTTATGGCTGTCCAGTGGCCCTGTAGTGAACAGCAAGGTGCTGCCAGAACAACGTCAATTCTGAGGAGAAAACTGTGAAATGAGAGGTGGGAACAAAAGCCAAGAGTTGGCAAGGATCAGTCCCTTCATTAAAGGGAGCGGTGGGGCCATCTGGGTCAGCTGGGCCTGGGAAGGGAAGGGGGAGAAGAAGGGGACGTCCAGACACCCATATAGAGTGGCCCCTGGAGAGGGGTTAGCTGCAGGGGACAGCAGAGCTTTCTGGAGGTGTTTTTTAATAGCAGATGTGGCTGAGGATTTAGAAGTTGTTTTTACCTGTGTAGCCCAATCTTGCATGACGTTGGAGAGGACACTTGCTTTATTACAGTTTTAAACACAGAGCTTTGATTTACCAAATTATATCCTCATGGCACACTACTTCTGAATTTTAAAGGCAAAGCAGGGACATTTCTTGCAGCTTATGAATTTCTTTTTTTGCTAACAARTGTTCTGAAAGTGGCAACCTTAACATGACAGTTAGGCAATTCATATCTCCATGTGTCCTGACTAGGCAAGTGTGAGGAAGTGGTGKTGTTGTGAACTGTTTTGATGCTATGTAATAAATGTTTCAGTGGTTTTACCAACAGAATGTGAGATAAACTTTCAAAGAAATATATACACACATTCTGATTAAAATAGTCTCTTGTATCTAGTATAAATATCACCACATAAAAGTTTTAGGTCAGACCCTGAGCTTGTAAATATCAAAATAGAACTGTTGAAGCAGTATTATCTTACRTCTTCTATGAGATGGTCCTTAAGGCAGAAACTGTTGAAATTTGCTCTAGAGTACTTAGATAYTTTAGTGTTTATGATTGCCTACCCAGAAGCACAGACTGGTAATAAAAAAAACACTTCATCAGTATTCAATGCCTGTTTGATGGTCTGTGTAAAAGAAATGGCAGTTTCAGTACAATTAGCGGTGCACAGATACCCGTATCAGAATTAGTTCTCTTCTGTGCTAGCTCCCTTGGCATGACCAGAAAGGCTGAGAAAGCACAGAGGGGGACACGGTCCCTTCCAGCATGTGACTGAGAGATGACCCTTGTGGGAAGAATTTACGGTGCTTGCTGCCGGGATGAATGAAAGACTTAATTTCTCCCTGTTGCGTTCCACTTCTCTGCGGTGCTGATCAGGTCCTGCCTCAGCACAGAGAGCACGGCGGCGCGAAGGCAGGCAGGTGCTGTTATCCTCCCCCTAAGCATGGAGAACTGAGGCCAGSGCCTGGTCCTGCAAGTGCATTTAGGTGCCTTTCTTCTATCTGAATAAGTGACAGTGCATGACACCAAGTTGTAAAAAGATCTGGGATTAAGTGACTGGCCCAAAGTGGAATGGGAAGTCTGTGACTCTTGAATCCRTATTTCCAAGTCTAGGCTGCTGCCCTAACCACTGGGTCGTATTTCTTCTTTACTTAACACTTTGTGACAGGAACTAAATTATCGGAGGAAGTTTTGTCTCCCTGGGCTTATGTCTGACTGTTAGTACAATATAATCCAATGTTTTCTTCAGTTTTGATTGAATGCCTGTATGAATAGAAATAAATAGTGTGTGTGAGGAAAAAAGTAAATGATACTTAAAAATACACTGAAATCTGTAAAGTTGAAAATTAGTATGTACTTGAGTACTAGGAAGCTGGAGTGATTAGTGTATATGAAGAAAATTACAGAGTTTACAGAGTACAATGTCCTCTTTAGTCACATATTTATCTTGTCAAATTATAATGAAATTCATTATAAAGTTTTCCTTTTAAGCTTAGTGTTCTGGGAATTCAGCAACTGGTTTGGCTCTGGTTTGTAATAGTCGTTGCTCGAGCTGCTTGTACTGCAAGGCTCTTCTAGTCTTCATAATTTTTGATTTTAAAGGCCATTTTACCTTTATTCTCAAGCAGTCTTTAGCATCCAGAACTTAACTGCAATACAGCATGTGATGGCTTAGTCAGGTGAGAAAATCGGGAAGACTATTTTGAAAGCACAAATTCAACTTTAAAAAAAGTTGTAAAAGTGGAATGAACTGGACGTATTCAGCAGCCCACACAGGCCATATAGTTTATATTTCCATCACTAAAATCTTCCCTATGCCACAGAGCTGATGACAATGTAAAAAATTGTCAGCTGCTATAAATGCATATGTGGGAATTTTCTCCTCTCATCTTCTCCATCCTTCTTTTCCCTCATTAATAACCCAAAACCTTCCTGGCACAACAATATATACTTCTGCCAACTTTTCAGCACACAGAGCTTTCTGGCTTTTGAGTTCCTGAAACCATATATTTTCACATTGCCATGTGAATGTGTGGCTCCTCTAGGTGTACTCAGTGGCAAATGTATTAAACTTTTATATACTTCACATATTTTATATACATAAGAAGCATGGGGCAGTGGAGAGCTGCCATGCAATATAGAAAACATACATAGCTAAGGAAATAGAAGAGTCTGCTGATGGCAGCCAGGTAGCCTCAGCTGCCTCAGAGACGTGACTTGGGTTTTCCTTACAACTTTGGGAGACTGACCCAGTCCAGCAGCATCRCTCGTGTGTTGACAAAGAGGTGGTCTCTTCGTGACCTTCTCTATACGACTTCCATGGTTTAGTGCTGAAGAGCAATTTCAGTGCAAACCACTTCAGTTACTTTTTTCTTTTTTAACAAGAAAATAKGCCTGAAAAGAACAACAGGTCTGTGTGACCCTGAACTTGATTACAAATATATCATCTTTTGATATTTCCTGAGCACTTCTGTTTAGTACTCTACTTAGAATATGTACAAGTCATGCACAAGGTATCTGTACCCCGAAGAGGCCATTTTTTTAAGGCAAKTCCAACTCCTTTTACTGTAGCCTGAAGCCAATATTAACAGCACTATTAACTGGATTACTGTGTGCTGTCCACAGCAATGCTGAGGTTGGCAGTGCACAGCCAATCTATAACTAAGTGAATTTCCCAGGAGGGAAGTTTGTGATCATGAAAATACTAGCAAGACTAGTAAGCCATGCATGGTCTGATGTTAAACTGAGATTTTTAAAGTTTCAATTGCAAGATCTTAAAAGCATCTCAGTTTTATTAACAGATGAGAAAGCAGTGGTTTGGTGAAGGATGAATAGGCCAGGGTATGGGGGTAAGGGGATGTGACCAGAGACTTTGCTACTATTTCTTCTTTGKTTTGAAGAAGAACTCTTGGCAGTTTATTGTAGATAGTTTTTGGTTTCTCTGTGCTTGCTCTCAACTTGGCCCTGCCATGCAACACAACAAAATTGCTAGATAACAGACTGAAAGAGTAAATGTAGTTCAATGTGGATCATATGTATATGAGAAAAATTATATAAACCTGTTCCTCGTTGACACCAGGGATTCTTTACCTCTCCCATGGAAGAGTTTCTTTGCTCACCACAGAGCTTTTTGTTGGCAGAAACTGGTAGAAACCTGGAATTAATCTAGCTATACACAAACAAATAACAAGCATTAGAGAATGAAAAAAAWCTCTAATTAGGAATTTGTATCTCTAATTATTTCAGTGTAGTTCTAGTTACCTTTTAGTGTGTGATTGTTCCCTGTAGTAAACTTGTTGCTRAACATTTGAAGATGTTGGAGACAATTTCCAAACTCAGATGCACAAAGTGTATTGCAGAGCATCTAGAAAAATCCCCTGCCACATTTATGCACCTATGCCTCGCAGCAAATGTTTGGAGGCCTTAGGATACATTGCTAAAGTTCAGGTTGCATGTACGTTCTCATGCAGTGCTGCACAGCCATGAAATACAYGTGTGTACATGCTGAGTTCATGACATATCTTGGGGTTAAGGGTTTGTTCCTGGGGACAGGTGAGCCTGACTGAATATGATTTCCAACTACTTGGTAAACTTGTTGTTACTGTTTTATACATCACATTTCCTCAGTAGGAGGAAAGTGAGTTTCCTTTCTCCCACAGAACTCATATTCTTCTTAGGAGTTAAGGATGTCATGAGTGCTGTTTTTTTCGAGATATCTGAATAGTGTACAGTTTGGCAATGAAAGACAAATGTTTATCCTCCTACCAAACATAAAACTGATTAAAAGAAGAGAAGATGTTTTATTTAAACATCACCTAGTTAGGCATGGCTCAGCAGTTACCTATTTTAATGTTGACTTGTATAAACCAAAATGAAAAAGAAAAAAAACACTTTAATCCTCAAAAAGAAAGTAATTTAATGTATCACCATAAAACGTCGGAAATAAGTGAAATTTCAGTTAAATTATTTAAAAATCTACAGTGACCCAGAAAACTACTGTGAATTATTTTTGTTATTTTAGTGAGTTAAATGTGAAACCTAATAAAGACATTTAAAACAAAGACAAACTGAAACTTAATAACAATACATATCTCATCTCTGGTTCTTTTAGCACAAATGTCTTTCAAATATGTTTATCCTGAAAAGCCTAACAAGTGGAAAAATAATATCAAAATAAACAGCGCAAGCTTTTAATATGTTCAAAGTACTGTTCATGGTAACTTTTGTCTTATAAAACCTTCATTTTGAAATTTAAATGAGTTTTCAGGCTGCTGAACCAAACTGTCTCAGCAGCAAAGGACTTTGTAGAATTTTAAGTTCAACCCCTTTCAGAATATGTGGCTTCTTCTGATAACTGAATGCCTACAAAAATATGCTTACATTTAAAACAAAAGAAAAGAATTAATGAACTACCAGGATTAGCTAAACTGACCTTGATCCGACAARTTGATCTCGTTGGGTTCTGCATGGGCTTTGTGGTTAACATGAGAAGAATGGCTTGCAGTGCTGGGGTCCGCATAGCCATGTTCCATGTCTGCTTTCATTTTACATTTGCATTGGTTGTATTCTCCCTTATCTGTCCATTCATCTTTTAGATTATGAATGAGACTTTAAAGTTGTTGTTTTCTTTGTCTCTTGAGGAAAGCCTGACACAGTTACGGATGACATGGGAACATCATTTCTTTCATCAAACTTACAGCTCCAAAATGTCATCATGATTTCTTATATGATTAATTTCTTATTTAAAATATTTGACTTTAATTTGACTTTCTATATATAGAGAGAGTGAGAATATATTTTACATTATGCTGTACCTCTTGCACTATTTGATTTTATGTCTTTTTTATAACATTTTTTGCAACAATCTTGTCTTAGTGACAAGAAAGTAATTTTGCTGTATCCTCAGAAGCCAGTAAGCTGCTTGAGCTGAAACCTCAAAGATTATGAAGAAAACTATTAAAATAAAGAAGTGTGAATCCTTATTTCTGTCCTAAAGATTGGAAGCTTTTTAAGCTTGCTGTATTGTTTTTGGAGATAATAAATCACAGAGTGACGCAGAGGTTTTGTTTAAGTTGAGACTATAATCTGAAATTTATTTATACAAATTTGAAATTTATTAGCTAAGCTTATTAAATTTAGATCAAATTTTATTTATTCTTTGAATCACAACAATTACAGGCATGCTCAGTCCTGTGTGCTGTAGTCTACAGATCTTCTGAGCAGGAACTTTTTTAAAGSAGTTTGATGTGCATCAATTTTGACCCTAAATATTACTAGTCTTCCCTTTTGCAACTCCTTCCAGCCTCCCCAAAACCAAACTAAAAGCATCTCGTGTTTATCTGGATCCTAGTCTGCAAACAGCAGGTGTTCRTACTTAATAAGCCTTGAAGCCTTGAAAAGATTGACAGGTCAGCATAAAAGAAATTGATACTGCAGCATATTTGATTTATTTATCTTGAGATTCAAAATGCCACTGCATCAGTTTTTTAACATTCAAAGCCATGCTGCTGTATTTCAGACATAAAGCTTATAAGAAATTGCAAATATCAGTAGTAGAGCTGCCTGTTGATTATGCTTTGGAAACCACATGAAGTGGATGATATTTGAAGTAGTTAAAATGTGAAGTGCAGAAATTGTAGTTTGGGTTGTTACCCTGAGCATATGTCTGTCCTTAGCAAGGTGTCTGTCCATCAAAGCATTTGAATTTATATATTCTTATCTTTAAATATATAGGTAGTCCTATATACTTGTAGGACTTATATTTATCCTATACTATCCTATATACTTATAGGAARATAAGTTCCTGTTTCTCTTTTTCTCTGGTTGCTTCTGAAAGTATAGTATTCACCCTAGTATTTTCTGTGTGCTTCACTTTTGTCAAAAATAAAAATTCATAAGCTGTTGTCTCATTCCACAGTAAAGTCTCCCAAGTTCTGCCTGTGTCCCCAGATCATAACACTGTAAGGTGGAAGAATATTTGTTAAATAGAAGACCTCGCTAAAGGGCCTCGTTCATAAACTTACCCCATCCTGTCCTCCACACAGATGACAAGCTGTTGTGATTAGGTCGACCTACTAAAACCCAAATGGGCTGCTGAGGTCCCTGAGTCGTGTATATTGCTTGCTCCAGGTTGCTGCAGTTCCTACTGTCCTCTTAACAGCTAGATCCGTCCATCGGGCTCCACACCTGGCACCTGGAGGGAGGACTCTGTTGTCTACCTCCTCCCCASCTGGGAACATTGGCTGATGAGAACCCTCTTTTGTATAGTTGTTTTCCTCATGGCAGTTAAACTAAAGGGAATTTCTCAAGCACACGCTCTCTACTTTTCATGAGCATAAGGCCAGTAAGGATTTTGCAGAATAATAAATATATTCTGCAACTATCATTGTCACTTCTGTGTCCAAGCAGTGTGGATTCCTACTCTTTTTGCTGCTACTGGTATTTGGGCTCTTGCAGGATATATTTACTTCAGATGAACCATTCTRTAGGATCTGGAATCTAGCTCGCTTGAATGTATCTGAATGACAGCTTTTGTTTTAGAAAGAGTGGTAGATATGACTCATTACTAAGTTAATCTTCCTGAGCAGCTGTCTGAATAATTCTTCCTGTCTTAGATCTCAAGAAGCAAAGAAAGRTCCTCTTCCCTAAATGTGTATACATACATATATAAATATAATACATATACACATAAAATGTATTTGTGTAGCCTGTTTGTCGTGCATATTTAGAAATAGAAATGCATTTCAGTATTTTTCTATGTACTTCTCATTCAAGCAGATTATGAACATAGGGTGGAAAGAGTTCTTCGAAATACTAGGTACTAGTTTCCAGTGTGGGGTACAATCATAAATGATACAAACTAAAAAGAAATGGGTAGGTTCACAGAATTATAAAACAAACATCATTGCAGTCCTTTTGAAACAGGCAGTTTCAAACGGGGGGGCTCTTGGAGGCTTGAAAGTGGTTTGCTTTAGAGTTAGAAGCGTCCCAGTGTGCCTAGCTCTTGAGCTAGGATTTCATTYCGTGTAAACCAAAGCTGAGATAGAGAGACATGTCATTGCACTTGGAGGTGGAAGGAGAGAGTGCCCTGCCAAAATGGCAGCAGAACAGCAAACGGAAAAATGCGGGCTGAGTACAACCAAAAAGTTGAGGCATATCTGACTTTTTGACATCACTTGTTAAGGTATTGCCAGGAAAGATGAGCTAACTCCTGACAAGATGGGTAACAGAAGAAAACACATTCTATATTTTAGCAGAAGCATCATTTAAAATGATTTTATTTTGATCTTTGCGTAGAAAAGCTGAGAGTAATGAAATCTTGTTTTACATCATCTCATAAAAAAGTGAAGTGACTGCAGCAGACAACAAGGTACAAAAGCAAATATTCAGAGCCTAATGTGAAACAAGGTGAGGAGAATGAGAATGACTGGTTCAGCAGATGCTCAGTTCTGCCCCTGTTCTGGGTGACTACCAGCGGCTACCCTTTTTCAGTTCATAAACCTCTCCGCATTTCTTTTGTGGACCCCTGCTTAGTGAAAGGAGCTTTGCTGCCCGTAGTCTTGCTTTTATCAGTCATCTTCACTGACCGGCTTCCTTGCAGGTCCAGAGGACCAGAGATTGAAATCCCTGACCTAAGAGAATTGTCTTGTTTTCACAAAATAGCTCTGCTGTTTTGAAAGGCTGTTTTGTCTACAATTTTGACAGTGAAGATCTGTTAGGATAGCTCAGCATGGCCTCTGTGTACAGGTATCTGTTTGAACACAGGCAGGTGGATGCTACAAAATGGATGACTGTGTAATGTATTTACCAGAAAGGGCTTCTAAATTATATAGGAAGTGAAAAGCTGACACTCAATTAAAATGAGGTTTTATACTGTCACTCTCATGTTCTCTGTGCTCTGATTTCAAGCAAAAAAGTGCGGCATGAATGCRCTGCTTATGTGTCTGACCAGTTCAGGTCCTGGTTTTGAAAATAACACAGGTCGTGCCTGGCCTGGCCGCACGGGGCTCAAACGTCTCGGCCCCTTTTCTCTGAAACTTTACTACAGCTTGTTCCTGAATGCAGGGGTAGATGCAGGTAGCTTGGATGTAAGGCAAGTTAAGATCTGAACATTGCACACATCCATGTCAAAGACGTAACCAAAGTATCCGCATAACTTAAAAAATGGGAATTAAGTTTCTAACATTGTTAGATATTTGAAAATTTTACCTCAGTTCCCTTTACCCTCAAAAAAAGCCTCCAATTTAGCCATTGGAAAGATAATTAAGGAAGAGCAGATGGTTAAAAAACTGTTATTTTTACTGTACTTGTGTAATACTATTTAAATTATTGCACATAGAGGCCTTGAAGGGGGTGCCATGTGCTGGGTGATCCCTCGTCTGCTCAGTCCTCAGTCATCTCAATTCCAAACAGCAAGCAGATGGATATATAGGGAGAAGATAAGGCATGTACTGAAATGATCTATACAGTTTAAGAATTGAAATGTCCACATCCCTATTCTAATGCTAACTGGTTCTGTAGTGCTGAAGTGAATCTGATTTTTAGCTATATGTATATGGATTTAAAAAAATTGCCACAAATGCTATCACTCATTTTTCCTACTGTAAAGTAAGTTTTTAAAAAATCAAGAAATTTCCATATTAAAATTATGTGAAGCATTTATAGGCTAACGTGATTCTATGATAATAAATGCATGGATTACACAGACTTTTTACACAAAGATTCTAATTTTCAGGATTAAGTATGCACAGTTTTTAATGCTATCGTAAAAGTTATGAGCCAAAGGGCTCAGACAACAGAAAAAAATTATGAAGAAAGGAAAGAAAGCCATACCAAACTTGTGACAAATGAAATAATTGTATTTATTTTGATAGTAAGGCATCAGCTAAGAAAAAAACCTGAAGACTGAGAAAATGACAGAAAAAATTAAATCTAACTAAGCACTGACAATGAATAACATGCTGTTTAAACACTGAGGGTGAGATCCTGGCCCTCAGTGAAGTTAGTGGAAACCAACTGTGTGAGCCCAGGGTTTTCTTTCAAGTCAAGGAAATGTTAATATCCAATATTTGAGGTACTTCTGTGCAGTGATTGTAGTCAAAAGGGAAATACTGCCCTGGAATCAGTGCACTGAAACATTTGTATGATAGGAATTGTATTGTATATTATTTTGTTCTATTGTTATGCTTAGGAATTCTCTTAGATGAAGATCTGGTTATAGGCATTGACTGAACTTGGAAAAAAAGATTGACTGAACTTGGAAAAAAAGACGATCTCTAATCCAGAGATTTTAAAATATAGTTATCTCCCACAAAATCTCAGGCAACATTCAAAGATTTTGTGACATGGAATTATCGATTTCACTATACCATCACCTTACCACTTTCAGGCCTGTTGTCTGTGTTGGTAGGGAAGACTCTTGCAGAAGAATTTGAAGGAATATAATGCGGTAGTTTTGTTGATATTTAAGGGCAGCTCCTCCTGAGCRTGGGATGGCACAAGAGAAAGTATGCTAGTGCATGTTTGGAACCCTATTAAAACAGATGATGAAGAAGCCATCATCTGACCATTTATGACTAAAACTGTGTTTAAAATATATATTTAAATCAATATAGGTACAAAGAAGGTCAACAAGAAATACTGGCAGTAAGGAATTGTTTATGTACAATATTCAATAGATTTAATTAAATAGATGAATATATTTATTATTTAATAAATATTTAATAAGTAAGACTTCAGTCATTATTCCAGTTTGGAAGTGAGACAGCTGATGGGATCATGAGTCCCATGGAGTACATGAATAAGGAATGACTACAAAGGTTACTCATAAGAAAAGGACTTTATAAAATTGCCATTAAGGACAGGAGAAGCTCAGAAAACAAGTGCTTTTTCACACAGTCCTGAATTAAATTGGAGAACTCATTGCTGCAGAATAATTTGGGTCCCAAAATACAAGTGACTGTATTGAGGCTTGTTATGACTGCCCATGCATTGCAAAATGCTGAGTGCGTTACTTCACTTTTTGGAACCTCTTTCTCACTGTGTGAAAATTAATTAGACAAATTCATGATAAAGTGATCCATCAAAAACAAGATTAACACCATGATGCAGATGAAACCTTGCACTCAGAAAGTCCCTAAAATTGTGCTTGTCAGACGCTAGGAGTATGTGTGAAGAGAAGGCGTCACTGTCATACTTGCCCTGATAGATATTCCTTTCCTAATTAGCTCTTGGTTACTATCAGAGGCATAATAACAGCTACTTGTCTGTTGTAGCCATCAGCTGCRTTTTGGTTGGTCTGACCCAGCACAGCAGATTTGGGTGAAGTTGTATCTTTTTTCTCAGGGTCTGAAGTGATAGTATACTGTAGTTACGAAATGCATAGCTGTAATGGATCTTTAAACAGTTTAAATTAACACACCCTTCATATAAAAGACATTGAAGTCGCTTGGCTTGAAAAATTTGTAGTGATGGTATAAAGCTCTGAAAACATTTTACATCTGGATCTGCAAAAAAATTGATCTTGTTAGACTGCTTGAACAGGTGCGTTGCTCTGTATAGTGCATTCACGCAATACGATAAACTATAATAAAACATGCATGGTCCCATAAAATTAGATTGATCCAATGCYGTACCATATGATGTTCTCACTAGGGAGCATGTTCCCATTTGCAGGTACAAGGACTTCTGATGAAAATTCTTAGTCTGTTGAAATGAAACAACGCTCAAAGTACGTTCAGTACCCTTTATAGTGCAGCACACTCTGTTTTACAAGTCAAAGGAATATATCTGTAGTGTCTAAATAGTAAAATTAATACAAGGGGTGATTTTCACATGCTGCTTAGTCTAATGGGTCTCTTCCTACACTGATGTACACAGCTGTCTGTGTCAGCACAGCTGTATTCACTGTTGCCAAGTGGCACAGAATATACCAAYGCAGAAGAAGCATTATTCCTCAGATCAAAAGCTAAGCTCTCTTCCCCTTCCCTTGCCCTTCTCCTTTCCCACTAGGATTGAAAATTTCAGATCTTTGATGTCTGCTTTTCTGGTATTTTGAAATGATTAAAAATTAAAACAATTAAAAGTGTAGAACATAAGACAGTGTAAAATCYTTGTAAAGATACTCAAGCTGGCTTTATGTTGGCAACTCTGGGTGTCATAAATGGTTTAAGTGTGGCAGCAAAGACCTCTGTGGCTGCAGAGATGCAGCTGTGGACTTTAAAATGGCTACTTTGTGCATCTGAGCTTTGAAAATGGCAAGCTAAAAATGGTGCACTTAAGTTAAAGTCTAATTGGGAAAAATTGATGGTCTAGTTATTCCGGTATTACTATTTTTGTCATTTCTACCTAGATCAGCTGGCTTCCACGGACACTCTTTGGAAACAGGGATTGTTTCCTTTTCAAATGAACACCGTATTTTGTAATTACAAAAATCATTGCTCTTGTGTGTGAAACGCCATTGCTCTGGAACAAACTGTCCACACAGAAAGCCATTCTGGGCTGCCCTGCTGCTGAGCAGCTTTATCTGCATAATCATTGTTGGACATCTTTGCCAAGCAGAAAGCTAGTAGTTGAAATGAACATTTCAGCATTGCAGTGTTCCTTCTTCTTTTCTTTTCTTGAACACTAATTATCGTTATAGTGATTCTGAAATAAGTTCTGCTTTCACGTTTCGGAATTAAATTATGATTTACRTTCCTTAAAGTATTTATTGCAAGTTTAAAAATAGTACTCTTTCTCAAGTAATAGCAGTTAACTCAAATGCTAGTATATGTGTGCAATGGAGATAACTACACAGGAATAGTCTTGTCATAGTAATTTGCAGTAAGAGATACAGCTGAAGTAGGAAGTGTTCCACATTTTTTAGGACTATAAAAATGGCACAAATGTCTTGTATGTTCATTTTATTTGGTTGAACTGAAGAGTTTAAGAACTACAAAGTACATAATCTTGTAAACTTAGAGGTACACTTATATGCATGTGTTTGTTATTAAGTCTGAATTTGTTATTAAAATAGTGACAGTTTCATGACCATAAATGTAATTGTAAATCTTTAGTTATTACTTAATAATTAACTGGTCTRCTCTCTGAAAATGTTTTAATTAATTGGGGTTCATCTGATCCAAAATAATGCATGGACATTTTTTCCTGGAATTTTAAAATGACTGTGTTTTAGAAAGTACATTCGCTTGCCTAACTCAATAGAGCTAAAGTGGGCAATATTTTGGGAAACTCTAATTTTAAATCTTTGTGCAATGAATATTTCTCCTCAACAAATAGTTACAATGTTAAATATAATTGTTTGTCATCCAACTAAGATGTGTTTGCTACCGAATTTGTAGATTTTGCATTTTTCTTAGTTATCTAGAGTTTACATCTCTACAGCTTGCTGAAATAGTCCTCTGTGTTTAGGGTGTATTCTGAAGGTTAAATTCTAACCTGACTGAATGATAAAACTTGTATAGACCAACACTGATTCTTCTTTTGTTTTATTGCTTGAATTTAATAAAAGTGACTTAATCTATTTACTGTATAATGTATATTTTTATCATTGCTTCATGAATATTGACAAAAATCTTTTTGAACTTGCAGCAAGTAGTGGCAGCAATAAATGCAGGAATCATACCTTTAGGAAACACATCTACTCAGATCAGTCACTGGGACTTGGGAAGTTCCTTCTTCTTTGCTGGCACTGTTATTACCACCATAGGTAGGACACAGCTTATTATCTTTTTATAGTTTATGAGCTGAAACTTTTGATTTCAAATGTGTGCATATGTTTGTTAATGGTAAATCTTCCAATCTATTGGTTTAGAGTAGGGAGTAACTATGTAGTTGTAGGAATGACAGAAATGAGAGTTGTCTTTAAGGTTCTCTAGCTSAATTAATAATTCTTCACTAGAAGGAAAATATTGCTGTAGATTTCTGTGAGGTGACTGTAAGAGGCTGTGGAAATGTTTTATGAGGAGAATTTGGTCAGCTGTGTAATCATGAATGTTAAATAGAGCATGATTTAAAACACGTGCATTAAAACTTGGCTGAGATGTATAGAATTTYAAATCTGTATAACCACGTTCTATGTTGTTGTTTTCTCTAAATTCCGAATGAGAGCATTGTAAAGGTTCAGGTCAGTTTAATTAAATCAGGTCAAAGCGTTGCGTTGATAGGCAGATTCACGCTCAAAGGCTTACTCTGAGCAAGCTTCTGTTGCCCTGAGAGAAGTCCAGAGCTCTTGGGCGCTTTGTCCACTGTCTCATGCCCTGGGAGTACCTGGATCCCTTCTGCATTTAAGAGCCACAGTCCCTCCGAGCAGGCGTAACCAGGAGCAGTACTTGATCTTTTAGGTCCCTTCCCTTTGGCTACAAGACTGTGCCCTGTTCAGAGATGTGGTGCAACTCTCAGAATCAGCATCAGSTCGTAGGAGGGGCATCCACAGAGATGTTTGGAAATTTGAATGAGAACTCAGATGAGGGGAAAGCAAGACCTACATTATGAGCGCAGCATATAAGGAAGTGTAGCATTGTTACAATTATTGTCTTCATGTGACATTTGTATGCTTATTGTTAAGGCAGGGGATGTTCTCTTCAAGCGTTTTATACACCTTTGTTCTTTATGCAGTATGTATTTATTTTTTGTGTGTTTGGGTATACCCGTGTCTATCTGTATGTATAAATATTGTGTCTTTGTGCAATATTTCTTTCACATCTACAGTGACTAAAACACAGGTTTAGTGAAAACAAAAAGTGAAACTCTGGCCTCACTGAAGTCAGTAACAAACTCATATTGATTTCACACCATCACATCCACAAGGTAATAAAAAACAAGTATTGAAAAACGTAAATTTTTATCAGATTATGCCAACAAGAACAACAGCTAATTAGCCTTACCTTATCCTCATCTGACAGCTTAAACTTTACATCGTAAATCTAACTTCTATTCTAAAGGTATATATTTTTTAAAACTGATCAATATCTTTTGCAGCAGAGTGTATTTTGTTTCTAAGTGACTTATTTCTTACTTTTTAGAATAATTTAATCAAAGCATATTATTGAAAATAAGTATAATTTATATATTTTATTTATATATGTATATTATTGTAGTAATAATCCGTGGTCTTGCAGAGAATGAGTGTATCTCAACATTTGTTTCAGTTCCAAATAAAGATTAAAAAAATAAACTATGAAAACTATCCAGGGAATTAAATGTTTCAAAAAATATTTTTTCACAGTAGAACACTTTGTTTCACTATTTCATTTCCTGATAAAACTTTAAGGCTTTTCTAAATCCAAAAGTTCCCTGATTTAGGTTAGCGACCTGATTCTAGTGAAACGTTTGAGTCCTGCTTAGAGGAGAGAAGGGGATCTGTAAAGGGATCCAGACCTCAGATTTGCTCTGCCTGAGAGGCAAGATAACCCGGTAGGAAATGTATTTGAAAACTGGCATTTCAGGTCATTTCTGCAAACTATAATAGTCAGAATTGTATCAAACTAGACAACTCTATTTTCATGACAGAAAACTGAGAAAATCTAGAGGAAAAAAATCTGTAAAATATTTTGGTTTTGGAATAGTGTGTTTTTTATCAGGGAACTTTCCTGATGGGGAGACTCCCAGCAGGTTGCGGTTCGGAGCTTTGTTTGTTAGGACCCCAGGACCGCCGGCATACGTTGATGCTGTAAAATGTTTGACATCGTGTTACTTGTAGAAACCATCTTCCTGGTGGTTCACAGTGCTTGCAATATGGCAGGAGGCGGGGCTGTCGTGAAAACCCTTTAGAACTGTGGCTGCCCCAGGAAAATGGTGATGAGTGTAACTGTTGGGTGTGTTTTCTCTTATTTATATAATTACATGTCGTCAAGTGGTTTTGTGTTTTGAAACTACACTGTAATATCTGGTGTCTTCATATATGAGTAAGCTTTTGATAATGAAGGCATTCCTTCCAATTTGAGGGCATATGGCTATCATATAACGTGATATTTTAGATTGTTAAGAGACTAAAAATGCAGAGTATGAGCATCTCCAGAGAGTTGTCATAAGCCTCAGACAAACACTACAGATACTCTCTACGGGCCAAGACATGACCTTATAAAATTATAAAAATGACGTTATGGAAGTCATTTGTAAAACTGGTTTTATAAATATGAATAAAATTTATAAATATTTTGTTCTTGAGACTATATTCCTCAACGAAGTCCTTGAATAGAAGAAAACAGAATTATTACCATTTACAGAAAATGATAGCTTTCCGGTGTTGCGGCAGATTCTCTACCTTTCCAAACCTCTCATTAGTGTAATTTTACTGTGTCATTTACTCCACAGTCCTGGTGATATCTCAGAATCCAAGAAATTCGATTGGAACCAATAGTTTGTCTATGAATAGTGTTTCCCAAACCTTTCTTTAATGATAGTACCCTTTGTACATTTTTCAAACACCCCTTCCCCCCCATGCATTCCAGATTGTCTTGCATTCCAGAAATATTTGGTCCCCAGTGGGAGGGAATAATAAGTATAACAATTAGTATTTGCCTAAAAAGTTTTTTTTAACAATATCATCATTTTATTGCAATAACTGTAAGCATTTTGGTGAAAAGTATTGATCATGTGTTTTGGTAGCTACTGGCTGCAGTCAAGAACCATTTCTAGTTTTACTGACAACTTTCTTCTTGTGCTTGAACTCATGTAGGCTAATGAAAGGCTGTCTGATGGGGATGTGCAAATTTATTGAGTTAGAAGCCAGTTACCAAAAGCAAAGGTAACACTAGAAAAAGCATGATTTGGTATTTATGTAACTTTTTTTTTTTTAGTCTCTTATAATCCTTAATGTTAGATGATAAATGATATCTATTATAAAATTAATAGATTCTATTTTAACAGAGCATAGTCTGTCATACTGCTGTTAGATCTTTCCTAAGAAGTGGATTTAGTTGAGAGATCAGGGTCAAACAATTTCACAAGATTTTGTTTAGAAAAGATCCTTTGTAGCTCTTTTTGTTATGTCTGAGTGGACTGGCTTTTGCTTTGCGTTTATTACTGTACAACAAAATAAAACTCGGTTCAAGAAGGGACCTTGACAGTTATGGATTTGGCTTGCCTAGGTGTTCTCATTTGCAGATATGTGTCTAGAACAAATAGGGCATATCTCAGCAAAGATGTGTTACTCTGTATACATGGAACACAGTTTCAGATAAGGCCTAAAAGGGAAAAGGGATAAGAGAGAGAGAGATGGAAGCACTAAAATTGTTTATGACAAATATTGTTGCAGTACTGTGGGTGCTGCAAAATGCGAAGGATCCTCTTTTCTCTGCCTGACAATGCTGTTTTTCAGTTAGTTCTATTCCGAGACTACATGCTAAAGAGTGTCGCCAGCAGGTCGAGGGAGGTGATCCTGCCCCTCTACTCAGCCCTGGGGAGGCCTCATCCCGAGTACTGTGTCCAGTTCTGGGCTCCCCAGGACAAGAGGGACATGGAGCTACTGGAGAGAGTCCAGCGTAGGGCTACAAAGATGATCAGAGGGCTGGAGCACCTGYCCTRTGAGGAACGGCTGTGAGAGCTGGGCCTGTTCAGCCTGGGGAAGAGAAGACTGAGGGGGGATCTTATCRRTGTGTACAAGTACCTGAAGGGAGGGTGTCARGGGGACRGGGACAAACTCTTTTCAGTTGTCCCATGTGACAGGACAGGAGGAAATGGGCAGAAACTGAAGCACAGGAAGTTCCGTCTGACTGTGAGGGGGAATTTCTTCACGGTGAGAGTGACAGAGCACTGGACCAGGTTGCCCAGAGAGGTTGTGGAGTCTCCTTCTCTGGAGATCTTCAAGGCCCGCCTGCATGCAACCCTGTCTAACATGCTCTAGGTGACCCTGTTGAGCGGGGAGGTTGGACTGGATGATCTCCAGAGGCCCCTTCCAACCTTACTGATTCTGTGATTCTATGAAAAGAAAAAAAGGAGGATTGAGAAGTTTCAAAGGAAGATGAGAAAAAATGGAAATTCAATTATAAAGCTGGAGATGGTGCTGAGGAAGAGGGGAAAATAATCCTTCTTTCACCTCTTTTTATTCTGAAGTTTCATTGTTGCCTCTTCATATATGTTTTTATCCTTTAGGTTGTTTCCTTCAATAAAAGAAGTTTAACTCAGAAGTGGGCAGATAGCCACAACCCACACCGTCCTACCCCTAACAGCATATATTCTAGGTCTTTGGAAAATTTCCTGTTGGCAAGAGGGTAAAAAAGGAGACCTCTCTTGCTCCAAGCTTGAGCTTGCATCTAGAAAAATGGAAAAAAAAAAAAAAAAAAAAAAAAAAAAAAAAAAGGCAGCAGACATCTCAAGCCCTTCAGCTTAGTGGTCTTTTTCCTAAATCACTACTGTCTCAGCAAGTAATATGTCAGAAATAGTGTCATGAAAACCTTCCACTAGGACTACTCCTATAGGTCTTCCTCTCAATAATAGCTGTATAGTTTTGCTGTTACTCCAGCAATCTACAGTGGCTTTTTCAAGCATCACAATTAGACAAATAGTAGAAATAATACTTACCAATGACACATATCAGTTTAAATGCAATTCCACTGTAAGGAATACTTTTCTGCTCTTTTCCCACTTCCTGAACACAGGCTTTTCTTGTGAAGTCAGGACATTTTAAAAAGTCTTATTGCATTGCTTACTCATTTGACTCAATAATRAAATCCTGCTGCTAAATCTGTCCAAATCTGTCCCTTTTGGCCCAACTTCACTGCATTTCTGAAATATGAAGGAGCAGAATAATCTGTTGATAACTAGAATGCACAAAGTACAAGTATGTTTGCTGTTATAAAAGGATAAGTATTGTTGATAATCAAATGTTTTACCTATTATGTCAGATAATCATTATAAAAGATTACAAATGATATTAAAAAGTTATTTCCTTAACTCAGATAAATAAGAAGTATCACAGAGTTGTAATACAATTGTCTTTTCCTTGCATCTGTTTGTGCCACAAAATAACAGAGTTTGGGTCAGTTTTTCTTGTTCTTCACATAATATTCAGTAAAACAGAAACAATAACAACCTTCTTAAAAAATTCACTTTGTCATCCTCAAGTTTTTCCAAAAATTTTCCCACAACAAAAGAAGACATTCATAGTATCTAGAATACTGTTTTTATCCTTTTTCAATTAGCAGGCCCCCGAAATTTTGTAGGGGAGATAGGGACTCCTAGGCTGAGAACTTAGGCCTTTAGATTTTAGTTGTTAATCACTTTTTGTGGTTTCCATAGAAGTAACCCACATATAAAGGGTACATGGATCAATGGAGCAAAAAATGTTCTGGAAGGCAGTGTAACTTTGTTAGGTGTAGAAGCATTCAAGGATGAACATAAAAGTGGAATCAAAAATTCATTTTGAAAGATTACTACAATTTGCCTACCTGAGTATAAATGCTGGGATTTCTGTACCTTGTATGTTTAAAAGGGAGGAGAGAAAAAGCAAGAAAATGTGCAGGCAAGCGGAGAAGTGGTTGATGAAAATCTCCTRAAATAAATAACTTAAAATATATTTGGCTGAAGAATATTCTGATAAGTTATTTTTGCCATCAAATTGGCATTGAAATCTGCATGGGCCTACTACTTAAACAATATTGGCTGCATGGTGGACATTGGATTACATGGCTTTTGAGGAACTGTTTTTCCAAAGGCTCCTCAACTCAAAATAATCTTCCTTGGTTCTGTTTCCAAAGCAACAGATAAGTTATCATTAAGGCAGAGTCATGGATCAAATCCTCCACTAACAGTTTGGGTGTAAGTAAGTTAAATAGCTTTTTAGTCTCTCTTGTTTCCATTTTAGTTTTTCTCTTTTGCTTTATATTGATCCTTTAAAAAAGTCTCTGAATTTGACCCAGTTGTTAGCCATTGACAAATAGGGGTTCACTCATGCTCTGTGGAGACCTGTTAGGATTTGGCATCTAGATTCTCCAAATATTTTATCTGTACTGAGTATGTTCTCTCCCAGGACCGTAGAGACCAAACAAGATTTTCTCTGCAATTATTTCTTCCAGGAACAGTGAATAGAGAGGATATTTCCCTCTATTTTCTCCTCCATCTGTTTAGGCAATGTGAAAGAGGGCTTATCTGACTTGAACGCTGAGGAAAAAACTATTGGACTATTCCRGCTTCAGAAGTAATAGATTGGGTAAGACTGCTGGCAGGTAGGGAGCCCAGAACTGTGGTCTGGTGGAGGAAGGACCGTGGTGAAAAGCTGAAAGGAAACGATACCAGATAGGTRAAGAGTTCAAATACAGAGAAGAGGGCTTGTATATTAGAAAAGCTGTGAATTGATTGAGTAAATCAGAGAAAAGAAATTGAGCCTCACTAACCAAAAGGATTGAGACTAAGAGAATGAGAGGGCTATTTTTTTCCAGGACATGCCCAGAATACTTAAGGTTAAGTTTTCCCTCTGAAAGCTGTAAAATGCAAGATTCCTTGTGCTACCCTAAGTCAAGCTGCTGGTGAGTTTATGTGGTGATACACAGCTCACAGCTTTAATTATAAAGATTTGTGCTAATTTTTTCTACCAACCCCTTTTTGATATGCAAGCATCTGGTAAAGTGCAAGCACTTGTATGTTCTGGAGGCCGCACACATAACGGAAAGGACTAGATATTTCAGGTAATACAGTAAGCTTAAATTGATGTAGTCTCTTAGTACTTGTGTTGACCTGATGAATTCTGTGTTCTGGAGAGGAAACTGGTATAAAGGGATGTTGCCTCTTCAGGGAAGGTGGTAGCATCAACRACATTTCACATCAGTTTTTGTATCTTTTTTTACAATGATCTTTTTCACACATTTTTATTTTTAGTCTTGATTCAGAGCAATAATAAATATTTATGYTTCTTGTAAAACAGGGTTTCCAAATATGTTTATGTTCTGGAATATTTTTCCAGCCATCTGGAATGTTTTTCAACATGTGATTTAATTAAAAATTGTTTTTTTCAAAATATCCTTTTATTTTCATTGATAAACTTTCTTCCAGGCAACTCTGATAGYGCTATGTTGGTATAGTGTTTATTGATTATTGTGAAGGGAGGAGGAGAAAGACCATTTTTGGACTTTGACGTGCTTGCACATTCTGATTTTTAAATGTTTTTTTCCTCGGAATTATCAAAAAGTCGCATTAAGACTAATTACTAGGTATGCAGCTTTCTATCACTCTTCTGCAACCTCCATAATTTCCTAAACAGCAGACTATGCTTAGCACAGTTCTGCAAAAGKCTTGCTGTGGAGTGAAAAATGTCAATTTGTCAATTGTGACACATTCTCCGATTTACACTGCAAATGARCGCTGAAATTTTCACAGCTTACTCTGTTAACGCTAGTGTGCTAACGGAACTGGATTTGGTTTTCTTTATTTAGATTTCTTGYCACCAGCTAATCAGTTGAGAATTTCTGATCCTTCTTGTCATGTCCAGTTTAATTTCCAAGTTGCAAGAGCTTGTTGATATAAACAAAGGAAAGGCTACTGGGAAGAACTGCTGAATATAGTTACATTGTTTGCAGAATGCCTGTATGAGTGAAATTATTTCCTGCTTCCCTTTTTGTTTATTTTAGTAATTGCATCTGGAGTGGTGCAACTAACCATGAGAGTCTCAAATCCTGTAAACAAACAGAGGCAAAGGGTTTTGGATCTCAAAGAGAACTCAGAATAAAAAACCAATGTTTTGTGCTTTATTTCTAGTAAGAAAATAACAAGATTGGAGCCTCTGAGTCACTTTTTGTTTGTAGGGTTTAGAGGTCAAAACAAAAGCACCTGTATGTAGTATCTATCTCCCCCCAGGATGATCTGTTGATAAATTTCCCTTTGACCAYGTCAAATTGTTTATCATCCTGTGTGGCTTTATTCACAGCTGTTTACACTTACTGTTTAACTGAGCTGCTAAACAAGACCAGCTTTTAAARAAGAGAATGGCAGCCCTAATCAAAGCCAGACTTTTTAGAAGCTAACAAAATAATGTCACTGTCTTGGGCAGTAACCTTTCTTGAAAATGAAGCTGTCTCTTGGAAATGAAGCTGGAGTTCCTGCCTGCTGATTGCGCTTGACAGTAAGGCCCTTATTTAGATGCTTTTAGCACCAGTTCTGGGTTCTGGAAATGTCTTACTGAGTAGTTTTATAAGTGTGGTAAAATCTGACTGATCGCATTTTTTTTTATGTGAGATGAGAGCCTGTCTAATGTAATCCCTATGCATGCAGGGCAGTGGCTAGTGCTCACAGGGAATAGCTGGGTTGGGATTGTCCAATGTGATACTGAGTTGGAGATCTAGGACCTGCTGAAGAAAAGGTCCACGGGGTCAGCAGAGCCACTTAGGTGTCTGTTTGTAAGCTGGATGTAGTGTCCCTAGTAGCTATCATCTAAGTTCTGAGCCAGCTTTACACTAGTGTCCTTGGCAAATGGACTGTGAAGGTTGGAGAGTCTTAGGTTGCATCTAGATTGGGAAGGTACCTGCATCATAGAAATGTTTAAAAAGTTGTGCAAGGAACTTGACAATRAATAAAGGTATAATATGTATTTTATCAATTTGTTGCTCATTTGGAACTGAGGATTACCTCAGATTTGAGGCTGCTTTATTTTAGGTCAACATGGTGCTAAAATGCAAGTTGTTTCACTGCATTTCTCCATGACATGTGGCAACTTCTTGGATGCCTGAAGTAGTCCAAGGCACACACTTCTTTTTTTTTTTCTTTTTTATTTTAATGGGGCAGCTGGGGAATCGCAGGACAGAGCTTAGTTCTTAGTCTGTCTTAGTTCTTAGTGTGCTTTTCAGTTGCTGTTTTGAAAACACAGCTTCAAAAGTGTCAGCGTATACAACCTGATATGAAATAGTACTTCTTAAGCTGATGGTTTCTATTTCAATGATATTTAAAAGACAACTGCAGTTTTTCCAAAGAAWATGAAGAGTAAGTTGGAGTGACAGCTTAGAAGGGCTTAAAGATTTCTTGAAGAAAAATCATCTGCTGGTAGTATAAAATCTGATGTGTTGTGCCATAGCATTATGAAATAAAATAACATTGAAGTCACATATAAAAGCACTATAGTGCGTTAGCATTTTATAAAAGTGTTTCTTTTTTATACAGAGAGCTCTCTCTGTTTTATAGTTTTCTCATTATTGCCAGCAGCTTGTTTCCATTAAAAAACAACTGAAAAAGAGAAGCYGGGTAGAAATAAAGGCAAAGGGGAAAWWAAAAAAAAAAAAAATCCATCATATTTTTTCAGTGAGTYTTTTGCTGTATTGAATCCTCTGGTGCTTTGGAAAATCTCACCCTCTAGTATCATGTTTTTTTGCAAGCTCTGCATTGAGAGGTCTGATAGTAAGCTAAGTTCTACGTAGCTGAAGGCTTTATTTGCTCAAATCTTGATGTGGGACAGAAATTCAGATTTTTCAGTAGAAAAGTTTTTCTGCAGTAAAATGCAGRTAATGCACATGCAATGCTTTAAGTAAAGACAGTAAAAATATTAAAAACTGAGTTGGACTGCTGATGCAAGTGAAATCATGGTATCAAAGTGTACCCAACTGTTGGGTATTGTGATGACTTCAGCAGGTGTGTTTTTTTTTTTTAAAGACTCACAGAACACACAACTTAGATGATAGCACAGAAACATCTTATATTTGCATTATCTGCCCTTATTTGGTCCATTAGTCCAACGATGAGTTGGACTAGTGAAGAGTTAGATGTATTTCCAGATGAGGAGAGAAAAAAATAAATGTAAGCTATAGAAAAGGCAACTGCTTGCTACGCAGTGGTTAAAAAYAAATACGTGGGATAGTAAAATAGTCTATACAACTGCGTATGATGAGTTGCTCCTTTTCTCAACGTATTCTTGTATTGAGTACTGTTAGTTAAATTTTTCCTTCTAGCWATTTTAGTTTCTGAAAGCCATCCTATTCTTGCCAAGACAATCTCAGATTGATCTTTTTTAAGAGAAGTAGTTAGAAATACTCTTTGATATTACAAGGAGATYAGCATTTGTTTTTTGCTTTTATTAAGGCTCTGTGTGGGGACAAATCTCCATGTAGCGTTACTGCTGTGACTTCACTGGAGATGTGCTTTTCTCCCTCTTCCAGCACTTGTGGAATTTTGATTTCTTTCTTTTCTTTCTTCTTTTTTTTTTCCCCCTCTGTTCTGGTAACTATGGCCTAGAGAATGTCAAGTGCAATTGAAGAAAAGACATTACTTCATATAGGCATCTTTACTGTAAATGTTTCACAGCAACCATACAAATTGTAAAATCAAGCCTTGCTTAGCAGACAAGAATATGATGGGTAATCATGGACTCAGTTAGATCCCYGTCACCTGCAGTGGTCATACAAAGTCAGTCATTCCATCTGAAATCAGTGTAATTCAGTATGCTCAGATACAGTGGATATGTAAGCATTACTTTGATACTTAGATGAATAAGCAAGAAGTATCAAGCAGTCTGAGCAAGAAGAAGCATTCCAATGCTGAGAATCAGAATACTGCAGAAAATCCACTATGGCTAACTTTTCATTCCTTTTTTTTTTTTTTTTTTTTCCTGCTTTGAATGTAACTGTGTTTTCTTTTTCATTCCACTGAACTTACTATCCTTTTCTGTGTGAGATGCTCTAGAGAGATTCTCAGTTTAAATTACAATAAAATCTAGTAACCAATATTAAGACTGTCTGGTTAAGTATGATATTGGAAAACATTGAAGGTGGTTCTTCTCTCCAAGAATGTCACAAAGGTGACAGGAATTGTAACTAAATGGAAGAATTAGTCACTTCACGCTCTGGTCCAATCTCATCTCTGATAGCCAGAGTCTAGTTTTAACTTAGATAACTGCTGTCATCAACTCCTTTATTTATTTTCATTCTCACTTTATTTATCCAAGTATATAATCTGAGTTAAGTATCTTTCAATAATGGCTTTACAGTATTTGCCGCTTGTGGAGCTGGCAAATAAACACCTTTCTGTCCCTCATTTTAGTTGTATAGCTTTAGTTCAAAAAAGTTTTCTTTTGGTAAAGACAAATACTTGCAGGACTAGATCCTAGTATTTTTATTACTCCATAGATCTCACCATCTCAGGAGACTGGTTAGAAAGGAACTACCCTCCTCTTACCTATACTTATATCCAAATAGGATATAGGATTATATACCTATATCCAAAATCAGACTATTTCAGTTGTTTTTTCTTCCCCTCAAGCCTAGGATCAGTCATGGTGAGAACTATTGGTCAGCCTGTAGTATTTTGCAGACTTTCATTCTTAGATTAAATCCGTTGGGCTGTCTATTGCTAATGACTTGCTCAGCTTGTGTTTTCTGGTAGTAGGGCACAAAATGCTTAACAGAAAAAGCATGGATGGGTGACCTCAGTTCACAGGCCTTTGAGGCTTTTTGCTGTGTGATGCATCACAGCAAATGATGTGGGACCAGCATGGTGCCTGCCACCCAATGCTGTGCTCATTTTGCTTTTGTCTCTTGTTTATTTAGATCACAAACTTTGAAGCAAGTATTTTGGGTCCTAAAGGTAACAACATGATCAAGTATCCCAATTCGTTTTAACTGATGATACATTAAGGAAATATTTTACAATATACAGCTAAAATTGCTAACTTTTGTTGCCTAGCGTGGAACCAGGCAATTAGATTTTCCAGAGATTAAGGATTAATACTTCTAATTTATGTASTGTAAATTTTACATGATATTTGAATACTAATCAAAGATACAAACTAATATTCAAGAAGACTGAAACATTATTATCAATGTAATGGTTGATCATTTTATTTCACTTTAAAATTTTATGAAAATAAAGGTTCAGTAATGGCTATTTACAGCCATTACAACTTTACCTTTTGAGTAGATAGCATTTCCATGGTATTTGAGATATTAGAGAATGAAAAATATGGAAAATAACTTCTATAATTTTTAATAGCTTAAAACTGTCTTCGACATATTGTTGGTACCCACTCTAAAGTCTTATCAATCTGACCTGGCAGTCTGAGTGTAGCTGTAGATTGGGGCATCAATTTACTGGAATGCATTTGGTGTCACCAATGCCTCGCTGTTGGGTTATTACTCTTCTCTTGAAGCTGACCTGGAGGTTTTAATTTATGCTTTTATTGCACCACAGTTTGATAAACTTGCTCTAATCAGAAAAGCACAGATTATTTGCAAAAATCAGCATTTGGGCTATTGATGAAGAACCATGAGAGCTGCTTGGAAGAACGGGTACGTTTGTCAGAACTTGGGTAGTGTTAGTGGACCCAGAGCCGTGGAAGTGCTCCTAGTGGAGACACGCTTTGGCTCTCTGGCTTGCTCTGTTCTTTCTCTGACACAAAAAACATGGTGCATGTGAAAGGAGATGTACTAGGAGCTGGAAATACTGCTTCACATGTTGGACTGTAAAAGCCTGAGAAAGGAAAACTTCTCTGACTATGTCTGTCTACTCACTACTTAAGTGTTGGTCAGAGAAAAATGTGCTTACCAGAACAAGAGTCCATTATCTGATTCACTGTTCCATTATAGGTCATCAAGACTGAAGAATTTTTATTTTTTTGTCTCATTACGGGATTTGTTGAGCTTCAACTGAGCCCTGAAGTGATATTTTCTTAGGCTACATAAAAATATAATTTAGTTTTGCATTTGCCTGAAATACCTTATTTTCTGTGAGATGCTTTGTAGATCATCTGCATGAAGAGAGATCTATAAATTGGTAATGACTCATGACAGATTCTTATTAATGTGTTGTTTTTAGTAAATAGCTTTTGAATCTGCTCTTGCAAGGACCACATGCAAAATAATTGCTCCCTCTCTACTCTCAACTTTCCACTGCTAATTAGTCATTGCTGTTAAATTGTTCAGAATTTCTRTGTCTACATATAAATGTGAAATACAGATTTATTGTTCAGCTAAACTTGTGATCTTTTATATCTTTTATCCACTATAGGTCAGTGAAGATTTGGAGGATTCATTATTCTATACTTCTGTTCTGTTTGTTTTGTGGTGTTTTAACACTGCAAATCTCTCTCAGAGAGAGAGAGAGAGAGAGAGATTGGGTGAAAGGAACAGTAACCAGCATGGTTTTGCAGCTGTAAGTGGAAAAGAAATGAGTCAGGAATCCACACTCTTCATAACTGAGCAGTTGAAACTACGAAGAATATTAATCTCAACATAGTTTTAGATAAGAATTAAGATACTGAAATGCAAGGATTAAATATTTCACGGCTAGGTCTCTTGTTAAATAGATTTATAGGTGTCTCTGAAGCTGCAGTGTTACCAGTAGAGTGGTTTTTGTAGGACTGGTAGAAAGAAGACAAAATTCAGTATGCTTCTACTAAACCAGTTGACTTCAGGTTATATATGSGGCAAGATATCAACATTTATTTTCATTCACATATTTGTGGGAACAAGTGATCTCATGGACTGCCTCAGTGGGAGACTGAGAGAAAACTGATCTCATGCACAAGCCTATGGTATCAGTTTGTCTGGGACTTTGTGCAGTAGGTTTCTTTGTACTAAAGAACAGTGCGTTGCAGAGATCATGCTCTGTTTTGAATGATGAATTTGCAGGAGCTGCAGATGGCAGATAACTAATCTTGGAACTTGATGCATTAGAGTTTATATCAGAAATGATAATTTAAAATTGTAAGTTCAGGCTTTTTGTTTCATTAAAAATGATGCATAGAGCAGACAGGAGTATAGTTCCTTTAAGTATAAATGGCACAGTAAGAGAAGCACATTATGTCATGTCATGTTCTGCCATCCTTTGAAGTAACCAGTCCTGGCAATTGCCCCCAGCGGTACTGAACTTGAACCTACAAGGTAATGTGGTATGACAGGTACTCTACTCTATCCGTTAAAGAGCTTTACAGAATTAAAAAAAAAAAAAACAAACACTTACTGATGAAGAGTAGCAATAGGGAAGGAGAAGCAGTCAGGAAAGGAAAGAAACTGGGTAGTTCTTAAATTCATTTAAATTCAAATTTAAATTTGTTTAAATTCAGTTCTCAAATCATTCTAATGAAGGCCGTACAAGTACCATAGAGTGGCTGTATGAAGGAATAGATAGTAGCAGTCTGAGGAAGTATTGCTAACAGTATTTCTTGGTGATCTGTTAAAAGGCTTGAAGAGTATGTGTTATCTGCATTCTAGGGATTTCTTTTATGAGTAAGTCTTACTATATAGTGATAAAACCACAGCATTTTATGATGGAGGAAAATGACTACACTGAATAGAATTCAATAAAGGGTGATTCCTTTTTTTTAAGTAAAAGGAGGCAATATTTGAAGGGAAAGGCAGTATCATTTACTGAAATAACTCAGTTGGMAGAACAGAGAAGGTTTTTGGGGCATAGTTGAGAAAGGCCTCATTTACCCAAAATACAATTGTTTTTCTAATTATATCATGTGCTTTAATAAAAAATATTACTTCACTGTATTGTCTTATACCCTTTAYAGTCTTGCACAATCTTGACTATAGCAGCACTATTTTTATGCCTTCCTCTGAAATGTTTGAACCATGTTGCAGATTAGAGACTTATGTCCCTGCCCTTGTAATGGGCCTTTTATGTTCATTGTTCTTGCTTAATTTTTAAAGTGAGATTTCCATAATGATCTGCTGCTGAATGATCTTACAAATATCAAGTACAGCACTGATGGTGGAAATGTAGATACCCATCTATGCTACTCATTTCTTTTCATTGTGTTTCATGTTTGATATTTAGAGCATCTCAGTAGTTGTGGTTCTCCAATATTTGAGTAGTAACTTGKAGACTGATTAGAAATAATCATTCTTCCCACATTATGCTGAAAACAAGAAGTGAGGCTTAGAAAAAAYTTACAGGTATAATTCATGAAAGGTAACAAAGCAGTTATAATTTTTTTTATCAATCAAGCTTCCACATTAGCAACTGACAGGCTGTCCTGTGTCCTGCAGCAAGGATGGAGAATAGAGGCAGGGAGCAGAGAAAGAAACGTGAGGACTCTCTCCTGTAACTAACAACGCAGCAGGGACTGGGGACAGGATGAGTATTCATCCCTCATCAGCATCAAGAAGTTTTGTATTTGACTTCAGCATCAAGAAGTTTTGTATTTGACTTCAGCAGTGACTGACCTAATGTTTAAGTGGGTACCTTTACACTGTGGTGCTTTGTCAACCGTGTGTCTGGGTATAGATATATGTATGTACGTATAATGTAATGCATTACTAGAAGTAGCTTGCCCACTTTGAGCATGTGTGAGTTCCCTGCCAGCCAGGATGTGTGAACCAGTTAGCATGCACCTTTTTGGGGTTACATACTGCAATGTAACACATGTTATGGCAGCTTGCCACTAGTCATCCATGGCTGCAATTGTAAGGTGGTTCCTGTGTTYGATGCAGAGAGAACTTCTTCGTTCTCACCGTCATATGCTTCCAGAAGGTTGAGGATTTTGCAAAAGATAAATTCCTCTGATCTCCTTGAAACATCTATCTCTAATGATGGAGTAGAGAAATTAAGGYGGCTGGAAGACGAGAAAGATTACCAGATGCTTGTTAGAACAGCATGTTGCTAAGTAGTCACACAGAGACCGAATGGGAAAGTTCACAACTGCAGTCTTCCTGCTCCATAAAAATGTTCCCACAGAAATTTGCTTACTAGCTAACATCAAAAACRTAGGAGATGAATAAAACAACTAGGAGAGTGAATGCTTTACTGACCACTGGACGCAGAATGATGCAGAGTATATTTGAGATCTAGAGATGTTATGCCTCTTCTGGCTTGTAGCCTTTGGGAGAAATTGCAAAAAGGAGATACCTACCACAAGGATCAAATCTGGGATGTTCCTATAAGCCTGTCCAGAAGTCCAAGGGACGTTCCTCATCCTGTGCTGGCTGGCTGTTTTCTCCAGCACTTTTTCTCCTTTTCTCCTCCTTTTTTTTTTCTTTTTTTAACAACATTTTCATCTCAGCTTCATCTGCATGTGCCTTTCTTCCTTCCCTCTCCATTTGCCTCTCTGTGAACTCATCTGGAAAAATAACTGCAAGACCACCAGAGCACCTTGACAGGGAAAGCTACAGCCTGAATCTGGATGAGGAAGGGGCTTTGAGACAGCATGGATGCTATTTGAAGCTTTTTTTTTTTTTTTTGGTCATGAAGCATTTTGACATTATTTAGTTCTGCTGATATTGGGCCAGGCTCAAATGTCCTGCATGTAGTGTGCAGGGCTGACCTCTGTGCTGCGGACTGAGTTACTAAAAGAAAAAAGAAAAGGGGTTGGGGGAAGAAAATAAATTAGCAGAGCTAACTTGTTTTAAATGTATTGTTTTTAGAAATGTGTGGTATTYATTATGCAGTGGTTACTTGTAGTTCATGCACCATCTTTTTTGGATCTCATGAAATTGTCCTGAAAAACTTACCATTTGAGGTGGTTCCATGTTACACATTTTTTTTTCTAGCCCTGGTATATATAGTATCTATAAAAGACAGTTAGGAGGCTGACTTGGCACCTTGTCCCTTGACCAAATAAGGACAGTGGTATCAATGTTTTCCTTACTGGGATTGTCAAATAAATCATAGCAAAAGGCATCAGTATTGGTTAGCCCAGTTGTGAACCACTAGTAGCAAATAATGTATATGCTATGACATATGTCTAAATACTGAAGCACAAAGAAATTTCAAGTGAATTTAAAATCAGAAGATGCCAGACAAAATAGATTTGCTAGCATTAGACAACACAASTATTGTATTATACGTATGAATACATAGATGGCTATTAAATCTATGCAGTAGTTGAATGCAATGTTATCCATCCACGAATGTTTAAAATTAGGCATATGTGAAACATGGTGTAGTTAAAATGCTTGGTCTTGAACCTACAAATACCTATGCAGATGCCTTAACAAACAAACAAACAAAAAACCCCCCAGTAATTTGGGGGATTGAGAGGACAGGATGTGCCTGGTGTTACTAAATGATCCAAACTTTATTTGTGTATCAATTCATGTATCTGAAAAATTCTGGATTCAGAATTTGYTAGTCCACTGAGGTCTAACCCTAACTCTTTCTGCTGTCAGTTTTTTTTTCTGTGGTAGTAGCATACAGTCTTTCTGTACTTATTACATTGTGTGTTCTCTGTGAAGCACTCTTTGATAATATTAATACAAATGAACTTAAATACATTGGAAGAAATACGTAATTTTTTTTTCCCTTCAATGTGGTAAATGCCACTAGGGTCAAGTTTAAAGGTAGTTTTCCCAAAACTACTGAATTTCTAGGTTAAAGACTRCTGGCTACAAAGTCTTTAGTATTTCTTTACACCAGTACCATTATAGTTTTCTCTTAGACCCATCAGAACCTACTGTCTATCTTGATACTGCTCTAGTTCTCTTGCCACTTCTTGTCTTTTTATTTATATGTCAAATTTCTATTTTTTACAGAAATTGTACATTTTTATTGACTTGCAGGCTTTCAGCCTCCTTAAACCATGCAAGTTCAACGATGAGCTGTTACATACTTCCAGCTGTGGCTCAATTGCCACCTGCACTTGTATTCTGGACACTAAATCAGCACTCAGCTGATGACTTGCCTTAGTGCACAGACATGGGGTTCAGACCTCTGTGCTGCTGCTCGRGTGCTCTGTATGCTATGCCAGCTAACAGAGCAGACAGGTGGCAGAGCCCGGTCTRCAAAGACACTTCTGCACTTCAGGCTTCAGGGATTTTGTCTTGCTCGTTCTGAAGTGGAACAATTTAGTTCCTGATAGTTACRCTGTACACCAGCTGCAGTGTTCCCATAACTTGCCTGACCTTGCTCAGAGCTAGCAGGGGTTAAAATAACTTAATTGAAGCACATAAAAACCTACAGAAGAATAAGCCTTGTATGTGGGGATGTGAAGACTTCTTGATATTTGGCTACAATATTACGACTCATCCATGTGCTGTGAAGAATTAYGTAAGAAAAACTGTATGCCATTAGCTTCTTTTACTCTCTAAATGTACAAATAATATATATATATGGATATGAATGTATGTTTACAGATACGTATTTGCATCACAGTCATTTAAATATCTGTGTATGTTTATAAATATCTACAAGCGGTGTGTGGCTGTACTTTTCAATATTCCATTACTGTTCCCACCTCTTGACAAGTGAACATGTTCACTTTTTTCTTTGCTTATGCAGAGATTTATATTAATTCGGGTTCAGTTGACCAGCTCTGAGAAGTCAGGTCTGTCATATGTAAATTGCGTGTTTAAGATCTCCTTGTTTGTTACTTCTCATATGGGTGATATACCTTGGTAACTGTGGTATGATGTCCATTGGATGTATTTGTCTCTCTGGGATGATATGAATGATTCCTTCAACTGGTGTATGAACAGACACTGAGTTATAACCTCAGGGGGCTGCAGTTCCAGTCTGAATGGGGTAATGGAAGGTTTCACAGCCAAACAGCTGAACCAAAACTCTGTGACCTGGAAGCGTCTGGTGTCTTAATGGTGCTAATGTGACGATCCCTTTGGTCCTCCTCCTCTTTGCCCTCCCTGATTTGGCCCCATCTGGTGTAAGAGTCCTGTGGCACTCTGTGTTCTGCAGTTTTGTTCTTTGTTACCACAGCATGCAAACTGATGGCAATAATTGAGATCTGTATGTTTGCAAATCAGCTGAAGAGCGGTAGGGGATAAAATGAAGGAAACAATAAAAGAAAACAGCTCCTGACTGGCAGGTGTGCTTGACTGTCTGGTAAGACTTYTGGTGTGAGTGATACTAGAAGTCATCTGGGATGTATATTAAGTTTTCTGTCCCCTTGAGTTTAGTGTAGCATCTCCGAGTGATTTTTTTTCAGGTGGTTTTGGAGCCCTGAGCAAGGTTCTAGCAAGGTTAGAGCAAGGTTACACAGGACAATTCTACAGCCTTTATAAGAAGGTCATTTTCCTTTACAAGAGGGACCCTCAGTTGACTTCCCTGAAGAGGAAAAACAGTTAGCAGTGTCTAGCTCTCTTGTTGAGCATGGATAACACAGAAGAAATTTAAATAGCAGATTTTGCTCATCATAGGGTAGAAGCTGTGTTATCTTTATATTCTTAATTAATCTTACTACAGGACTGTTCAAAGGCTGAGAGTATCTATGCAGCTTAGAGCTCTGAATTATACAAATATATGCTAAGCGATGCCAAGGTATGGCAATAATTCTGCAGGAGTATGTTTGCAAATGAGCTTGAGAGCAGTAAGTGGTAAAAGGAGGGAGATGTTAAAAGAGAAGTATTGGTCACTTTGAGAAATGTTTAGCTTTGTTTTGGTCCAATCCTAAAAACTTGATTTAGAACTTCACTCTTTTCTACTTGCCCAGTTTCTGTAACCTAGTCTTCCGTCATAGTTGCAAGTAGGTCTACATCCTAAAATAATCTAAAATGCCCTAATGAGCAAACTCATTTCTGTTCATTCTTGTTGGCTAAATGCTGTAGTGTGCAAAGAGGRCACACTGATTGGACAAAATTTCTAGTTTTGAGGGCATTTGTATGTGGAACTGGTTAACTTCCTGTATTTTATGGAGTAAACTGYTCGAGTGAGTGTTCATTTTGTGTGGTAGTTTCTAGATTCACAGGTCATCAAAATGGTAGACAGTTGCTGGAGGAAAGACTGGCCTTTTACTAGAAGCTTTAGAGCTCTATAGTGTTTTCKAAGAGTTTGAGTATGGAGCTGTATGACACAGCTGAGGTACACCCTGTGTTTTTTGACTGAAGATAGAGGTTGCACTAAAAAAACCCTCCATACCAGCATCTGTTAAGCCAGATTGTGTTCCTCCACTGCAGACATTAGATTTATAATTTTCTTCAAAAATCTTCTAATATATGAAAATGAGCATCTGTAGGCTGTTCTTCAGGATGGAGGAGGTAGCTTTGTGTGGCCTTAGTCATATGCAGTAGATTTAAAAAAAAAAAGTACAGGGAAAGAATTGTGATATATAGAATAGCTGTTCTACTCTGTAATATTCAATGCTATTACTTGTAGTTTACTGTATGTTGTGTGCTATGAGAACTGGGAGGGACATTATATCAGTTCATAAGATAACTGAATAGGTAATTTCTTAAATGTGTAGCTAAAATGATCCAAACTTTATTTGTGTATCAATTCATGTATCTGAAAAATATACTTCTCTCTAGAAAAATAATTTACCTTTGAGATTATCTCAGAAAAATTATTGTGATGTTCATGTTTGAAGTGTTTGAACCTTAGTCTTAATATCTTTTTGGAAAGGCTCCTATTCCTTACCTAAATAATTATATCAATTTACATGCATAAAAATAGCTGTTAATGTATCTCTGGAGCACCTTGATTTACTTTGAGCTGGTGTCTGGGGCARTTTTCTGGAAATGAGTAACAGGAAGGGAAGGTGCATGTGTTGTACCTAATTCATTTTTTTTAATGTGTATATGTTTTATGAACAGAATAATAGTAAYCTATTGCTTCCATGAATTTCTGTGTATTCTGTTTTCTAAGGCTAGCTTCATGTGATTCCTAAGCCTGCTTATTTTCCTAATGGCTATTTCAATTAAAAGTAGTGTTGGATTATTCAACTTTACTTCTGTGCCTTCATCTAGAAGGCATATGCAAGCATTTTCTTCTATCAGAAGAGTGCATTTAGAGCAAGTTTCATCCATAGGCATTTCCTCAATTTTCAAGATTTATTTCTGTTCAGTCTGTCTTACCTATTTTGACCATTCTGAACATACTACTTTAGAACTGAGTTTAAGTTTACATAGAAATATTTGGAGAAAATTCAGTCTCAATATTTACCATTTTAATGCATTTCAATGTATGTATCACTGTAGTATCTAGCTACCATATAAGTAATCTAAAATACCCACAATTCTGTCTGGGAGAGCTACTATTGCCATTCATTCATTTATAATTCTTGCTGTAAGTAGATGTTCCCATTTTTTACATGATAGCTTGCACAGAAGAATGCATTTTATATTATGATCTGAATGATAAGGTGGTACTTTATGTTGATTTCAGGATCTGTAGTGAGAAGAGCCTGTAGATCCCAGAGTTTTATCCTTTTGATTGGAACTGATGTATGTTGAACTACAGACGCAGCTAATTTTGTGGTCCAATTCAGGGGAAAATTASCATGTGCTTCAGTTCTTTTGACTTCAGCTTAAACACCTGGGATTCAGTAGAGATTTCATCAGTGTATTATTAGCTGAATGAGTGACTTAAAGGTTTTCTGGTGTGGAAAAGTGTAGAATGCCAGTGAAAACTATTGTAAGTCATACATGGTCACTTAAAGGAAGCAAAAGATTTACACTAATAAATCCTACTGAATCTCTGGAAATATGAATAGGCATGTGATAGTTTAGCTTTCATTTATTTGTGGCCTATTTGTATGTTTTTTTTTTAAAAAATAAAGACTTTATCCAATGGTTCTTTTTCTACCAAAAGTCACAAAGCTATGCTGAGAAAACAAAATGACAACAAACAAATTGTTTTCCATTTTTGTATCTACAAATGAAACTGAGATATCAAACTGACCCAGACCCATCTTGCATGTATTTCTGGCCCCCAAAAGGAAGCTGTGGTTAAAACCAAGATAAAAATCTGTGGGCTTTAATTTGCAATAACTTAATTACTTCCTACAAAATTGTATTATGACCGGAGATTTATGGTGTTCTCTTGAATGAATGGTGTCCAGTGGCATCCTACAATTATAGTGTCAACAAATTTAGATTTTATTAGTAGATTAAAAAAAAAAATCTGCTTTTTTTTCCCCAGTTTTGGTCCCAACTAGGTTCCATTCTGGCTGCTTTAGGAAGTCCTGTGAGTAGTAATCTCTTCCATGATACTTCCATATGAATTAARTAAGAGAAATAGTATTTTGTTTGCATACTTGGGTAAAAAAATAGTTACTCTAATTACCTTCTTTAAACTGAGTGAAAAGAAAGCAATATAGATGTCCTGTTGTGATTCTTAGAATAGYGCTATTCTAAAGTCATTAAGATTTACTGTCCTTAGATTGCATACCTACAGTGCTGTTCCATATCTCTGTATGCTTTAATGTTTTATAGGAGAAAAACAATATCMTTTTATTCAGGAAATAGTTTTCCTTGTCTTTCTGTTCAGAGATACAATGCCTTTGATAAAAAGGGAGAAGCTACTTAAGGTTTACTGGCAGAGGTATTTTTATGGAGTCAGATGGATTGGTTTACATTAACTAGCYCTTTGTGTTCAAACTCAGGGGTTTTTGGAGGGTAGGAGAAAAGGTAAAATAATGTTTGAAAAAATACTTTTACGTATGGTTTATTTTGTGTACACATTCATTTTATTCCCTCTGTGACCTGACAGGCAGGACTACTAAGTCCTTTAACTGAAAGACTTGTTCTGTCTCATGAAATATTCTATCCCCATTTTGCATTTTTCAAGAATGTTGCATGTTCAAGAAAAATTGCAACTCATCTTTTTTTTTCTTTTTTTACTTGCTGAAATCTGTGTCTATTGTAGATCATGTTGGCTTTTTTCAAAAGCAAGATGGCATGTAAAACCGAAGTGTTTTAGGATAACTAAAAACACAAACTTGGGAGCTTATTTTGTACTACTGGACACGAATCTTCTTTCTGGCTTTCATCGTGCAGAGGGTGACAACTTTATATTCAATTACTGTTCTATTAAGAATTTCAGCACAAGCCTTCAAGAAATTTATTCCTTCCCAAATATCCTCATCTCTGGACTTGTCTTTGCCAAAGAATTAAGTGGGAATCTCCACTGTGAACTCAGATGCTCAGTTTACCAAGGGGTTTGAATGAAAACAGGCAGCTGCATTGAGTGACCACCACTGCTGTAGAGGGCTGGTGAGCAGCACGGTGGTCGGGTTGCGCTGGCCTCCATTGAAGCTAAATTACTGCAGAGATATAACCCATACGCCTACATAATTTTAAGCCACTAAAAAAATGCCATCTATGGAAGCAGGAAATTAATTATTGCCTCTTTGAAGGATTTTAAATATATTTGCAGTCCTTTAATTGCACTTTGTTCACTTGCTGAGATAAGACCATTATAACAGAAGATATTTCTGACGTACTGTGTCAAGTTCTGGGAAATAAGAGAACTTCTGACAGCATSATTTCCAGGATCATGATTTCTGCTACATCACAACACTTGAAAATCAATAGAAAAATCAGGATTAGGATTAGGATTTCATTTGGTAAAATTTGTATGTGTTTTTTCGTCTTTGCAGGCGTATATATTAACGGTATGTGTATGTTTTCAGCACTTAAATACTTACTGAATAGAGATGAATTTAAACATTTGAAGTTAAGCATATATCTATTTGCTTTGTTAAATCAGGGATACCATACAAATAGCTAAAAGCGAAACTATGAAATCAGAACTTATTATACATGATGGATAATCTTTTTCCCTCTTTAASATTCCAATATTAGTCTTTGCAGGTAGAAGCAGTCTTTATAATTAAGAAATTAAAAATGARAAATAGGTGACTGACCTCACCCTTCCAGATATTTGATGGTGAATCTCAGAAAAATTTCTCTCCATTGTCTTTTTTAAAGAAAATTCTATAAATAAAAATCCTTGGAACCCTTTCTTTTAGAAATCTGATTGTAGCATTATGAGATTTTTAGTTTGTCTTGAATGTGACTTCACTGAAATTAGAACCAGTTTAGAGAATATCTAAGCTGAAAACTGGTGGCCAAGGACGTATTTCATGGAAGAGACTGGATGTTCTCACCTCTGCCAATAGTCATGCTGCTAGAAAGACAGGGCAAGCAGTGGAGACCAAGTGTTTTATCTGGGCATTTTTCATTTGTCACTSTAAGTCTACCATAGTCTTTAATTTACTAACATTTTTGCCACGTTTTATTGTTTGTAAGGAAGACAAACATGCAGGCTGGGTATAGATTAACTTTGCTGGAAAACAAGCGTACTTAGAACAGAGGTTAGCAAGAGCTAGCTTTAGCTGTCACTAAARATTGCTTTATTTGTGAACAAGAATCCAAATGAAACTGTGTCTTGAGTTACTTATAAGGAACAAAAAAGAAAGGTGCTAAAGAAAAGAAAACCCCAGAAACTCTAGAAATAAACTATTTCAACTCTCTATTAAAGTTGCAGTGTCAGGAATTTACTTTCTTAGTAAGTTGTAAGAAAGTAAACGTTTTTGTCAGTAGATCTAAAACTCAAATTTCRTTTTTCTGTGGACAATCTGTGTCAATGTATTTTATATGCTAAGACTGTTGATGACTTTGCAGAATGAGTGGCATTTTTGTTGTATTTGATATGTTCTTATCAAGTGTAAACACATAAGTAGTAGAAGTTTCATTGTATTCTGAACTATTAACTTTTCTTTAAAGTACGCTTGTTTTTTGCTAGCTGCGTTAGCCAARCACATTGTTGCCACGTATCAATCTTAGTAAAGGGGGAAAAAGTAGTGGGTGTTTTTGGGTTTTGGAGCTGATCTCATTCTGCTAAAATTGGAGCTAAAYCAAATCCAACTTATAATAACAAAAACAGCAGAAAAGAAATAACTGAAAAAGGGACAGAAAGTCCCAACTACTGTTGGGAGGTAGTTATTCTTCACTGGGCAATGTGACAGCTGAATGAAATGAAGAACCTGTACCAGGAGGCAGAGCTATCTGAATTGATGTTTAAGCTTTTAAAAGGCTTTTAACAGTTATTACCCAGTTCCTTCAAAAATTGCCTTGGCAACTGAACGTGAGTTACTGAATACTGCAGTGGCTTCTGGACCCATACTGAGACTTAAAATATTCCTTCACCTCTCTAGCATAGCAGTTTGACTCAAAGGGAATTTGCTTTCTATGAATATTTATATCCTGTTCTTTTTAAAAGCTGTTTTGATTTGATTACTACTCCCACGGAATACAAATGAAAAACCGGTGAAAGCAGATCAGACTTCTGTTTTGTCAATTCTTGAATACTACACATTTTATTAATACTAATCTATGTTTTTACTTGTAGTTGAAAAGCAGGATGAGAAAAAGTTCTACCTTTTGGCAAGGAAGAGCTTTATTAAAAAATGCCTTTTTTTCAGGTGTGAGCCAGAGCATCATAACCTTCAAAATAACATATTGGTGTTGTTCTAACGCTGAACTGTGGAATAGTGCTAATAAAAGTCAGAATTTTGTAGGCTGGAATTCATATCATACCAAAAGGCAGAACTGTGTTCAGCAATCAACTTCAGTTAATCGCGGTATTACCTGACAACATCTTTCCTAGAACCATTAAGAGAATTCACAGGCTTCTAGAAGCAATAGTGATTGGTAAGAAAATTATGCCCAACTTTTTAAAGATGGATTTTTCAGACTGTTTCGTAACAGACCAGATTTTGGAACAGAGGTATGTTGACCTCGTTGTTGCACAGGGTGCTTCCTTCAGCAAGGTCCCTCCAGCAAGTTCCTCACTTGCGTGTATAGAGRAGTATTTAGTTTTTCCCTAGCTGTACTTTCACTTTTGTAAACRTGAAGAATTAACTTGTAAAAGAATGCCCATAGCTTATGAACAATGGCTATGGAAATCGTTATTGCCTGTAAAAATTATGAAAATGACTGTAAAAATGGCTTGTATGTGCAGGTGTGTTAGGATTTATGTGTATATGTAACGTAGAAATAGTATGTGCTCTACTGCAAGGGGATTCAAATTTACAAACAGTCGTCTTCCTTATTCAGCCTTTAAATTCACTTGTGCTGTATATCTCAATATATGTGCATACATACGTGTATGTGCCCTGACAGAAAGAGTCCATTGATACAAGTATTTACTAGCAATTTCAGYGGGGTCTTGGACAAGTTAGTTTGACTAAGGTTCTCTAAGGAATTCAGATGACAAAATTTCCCTCCTTAAGGGCAGTTAKCTAATTGTGTAGTCCTCAGCCAAAGATTCAGTACAAGTTAGGGGCTGAAATGCTATGGGGAATTTTGGACTTTCCTTCTTGTGCTGCTTCAGTTACTCACTTGTAAAAAGGGGAGCTAGGAGTTTTCCAGCTACTGAACAACATTGGGAGGATAAGGCACATGGAAGACTGAAAATGCCCTTATGCTATGCTAACCAGGGCCATATAAAAACCTGAGGTATTTATTTGTAAATACATAGGTATATGATACAGGAGCACAGAAGCATGTCATGTCTTGGTGTGTAGGACAGAGCTGTGCAGAGGAAAGTGGATCAGTGTAAAAACAGTCATTTTTGCCCAGTGAATGTAAACATGCAAATTTTTGGATTTCTGCAGTATATGCAGATTTGCACACAGCTGGTATGGGTACATATATTGCCTTTTTACCTGATGATTTTGCCCAGACCTTTATGTATGCTAAAATGAGTATCAGAATTTATCTTTGAATGAGTGTGTATCTTTCTTTGCACTGATGAGCAAATGTATATTTAAATGCTAACCTTTTGAGCCCAAACCGTGCTTGAAAGGCGGGGGGAGGGAGGAAATCTCTTAGCTACCAGAAATACAACCAGGTAYCTTTCATACAGATCTGATCATGTAGTTCCTTGGGGCCTGGAGAAAGCATCTTTTGATCTCTTCAAATCAATATGACTTTTCGTATCAAAACACACACATGCCCTTTGGAAAGGGTAATCACTGTAACTGAGCTGCATAGTCAGGATGGGTATGAACCTGCGGCAGTATCACCACCAGCTACGTGTAACCCAGGCGCAGCCGTGCGGTGGCTCGGGATGAGCATGGGCAGCCACCTAGTTTCAGTAGGTGCCCTGCTTTGTCTAGATATTTTCCATTAAAATATATATTCATTTGGAGTCTCTATTCTTCTAACTATACTTTGAAAATGCAGAAGAGCTAGAAGAGCTTTCTGAAAGACTGAGATACTGTTAACCAGAAAGCAAAAATAGTCTTTACTTGAAAAATAAATTATTTTTTGAAATWAATTGCTAATCTTTATGACTGCTTGAATGCAGTCTTTTTTTATACACCTGAACAAAAGTGAGTTTTGTCAATGCTATGAGAGAATTYCTGACATCTCAAACTTTTCGTATTTACAATATAAACTATTATTTGCTGTAGGGAAAAACAACTAGAAATTGAAACTTGAAACAATTTCTGCTTTACTCAAAGCCAATAATCTGTTTGTAGTCAGTGCGGAGTAACTTACTTCTGCTCAACAGTGGCCTATTTCAGATGGAAATACTAGACATTTTCATCCTCAAATATATCAGAGAAATGAGAGAAGTAAAAATCAGAAATAATTCACATCTCATKTTTTCATCTAGCTTACCTTTGCTTCAGCCTATATAGCCAACCCAAGATGTGACTGAGGTTCCTGTAAGAAGAATGTGGTTTGGATCTTGGAGGCTGTAAGGAGTTAGGAGCTGAAGCCATGAATTTATTATTCTGTTGAATGGAGCAGTTATTTACAATGTAGTTATAAGGATCTTTKTATTCTTAATTCACTCAGAAATTACTGGAAGCTCCTTTTAAAAATATAYTTCTTGTCCACAGCTGCCTGTCAGAGACAACATATTCTAAATGCACAAAATCCTTTGGWATTAAAGGGATGTGGAGCCTTCAGTAGGACAGGGAAGGGATTTGTTGAAACTAGGAGGCAAATCATGCTTCCTAGAGTGCATTGTGAGATGCATTGGGGATGGAGAGTCTGAAAATGGCCCTGACCTTGTCGTGGGCAAAACTGACCCAGTTCTGGAMGTAAAACTTTGTATGCTGTAAACTTTTTGTTGCAGATGTGGTTGATTAACAGCTCTTTGAAAGTTTCTAATGTATTTAGCGAGCTTAAATCAGATACTTTGTTCGTTTCCATGTTCAAAAGCAATATTGGTTCCAGATATTCAAATATTGGTTCCAGTGGTGAACTGATTGGTTCTAGGAGCTACCCATGTATTGAAGCCAGGAGAAGGGAAAAGCTACCTGGGGCAGAAGTGACAGGGAATAGCTGAGCTCCCGTGGCAGCCTGTGTATAAGGAGCACGTGCCTCCACAAATAGCCTCTGCCCCAGTCCCTGTGGGGCAAGCTATTGGAGGGAGCGAGGAGGAGGAAGAGCAAAGCGTGGCTGTGGCTGATGCCTGGKGGCTTCACGGTGAACTGGAGTGCCCTGCACAGACCTTGCGTTGGCCGCTGGAGCGGCAGCGGGAGCTGTGGAGCGGCAGCATCGCGCTGGGGAGCGACTCCAGCAGCACCGCAGGCCGCTGCCCGGCGAGCGCGGAGGAGCAGCGCGGTCCTCGGAGAGGTGTAACGGCATGCCCGTGGCCTCGTGCTCCTGTCAGGAATTCTGCTGGCTTCCTAAGGAAGGAGGAATGCTCTTCTAGGCAAAACCCTCACGACTTAAATCAACTCAATGAAATATAAATACACTTTCTCCCATTCCACGAATGATGCACTATAGCTTATCACTGGAGAAACCAAGGGATGGGATATAGGGACAATCTGTGAAACTCGGAATAGGCTGTGGTGCACAGCAGCAGACTGTTATGAAACATGACACTGTAGGAAAAAYGATTCATACCTGATAGAAACCCCTTGGTAGATCAGTTCACTAAAGCACATGTAATATCACAAAAGGGCCATGGTTTGAATTAAGTGAATGGAGCATCTGGAGAGAGAGAAACTGTTCTGCTTCTTTTATCCATAATGTGTGCATGAGTTTTTTTTTTAATGGATGATTAATATTACAAGACCACCTTTGTCATATATGGTGGAAGAGCATTTGTCACTTTTCAGGATGAAAAACAAAAATTTGTGTGAATAGCAGTGAAGTACCATCCTTTTCTCAAGCAAAACATGACTAATTTAAGAGATGCGAATACATAGAGCTGAACGTGAACAACTTCTCATAATAATTACTAGCAGATAAGAAGTATGCTGCAGCAACAGTTGTCTTTGTAATAGTGAAGGGATGCRAGGAAAAAGTCAGTCTGCTTCATAAAAAGTTAAACAAATAAAATTGACTCCCTGGCTTGTGCTTGGTTAGACTGATATTTTCTCACCATTAGGAGACACTACATTTTTGYTATGGGGTTGGGGGTGAGCTGTTTCCCAAACTCATAGTTTTGAGTTATATAAATCTGATGTATCCAGACTCCTGATTCTGAATTGTATTAAGACCCCACAAGAATTACGAGCTGGCAACCATTCAAACTTCTGTTRTTGCATACCCAGACATATTTATGAAAACAGAGTAGCTTGGATCTGTTTGTCCCYTTGTTTTGTGATGAGTTAACAGAAGATAATTTTATTTTAAAACTCAAGGGTCTTTTTTGCTTGGCACATGAAGGCACAGAGTGAACTCAGTGGAGTTGAAATTTCCTGAATCATAATCATCAGTAATTTTAGCCCTGGCTCAGGGAAGAATATTATGTTATAGTAAAGGTGTTRTAACTGTGTTCCACTTCACTGAATAAAACTTTTTTTTCATGATATTACTGCAGAGAGGGTGTATAAAGTTGGAGGACTCCAGGACCTGTATGTGCTGATGTTCCTTGTGATTTTGTCCTCTATGTTTGATTTGGAAGGGTTTGTTGCTCATGATTTTAGGGAAATTTTAATATCAACATCTTTTTTTTTTTTCTTTCTTTTTTTCCCAGTTGAACTCTTTCATACCATTGCTTTTATTGTTTGCGTGATTATTATCTGGAAGCAGCAGACACTGGGGCAAAATAGCTTGGGAGTGAAATGCGTTGCCAATGTGATTTCTTTTTTCTTTATTAAAGTTGAGTGAGGGACAATTTTGTCTCCAGAGTACTGAAAGTAAAAGGTGCTTTTGACCCAGAGCTTTAGTTGTGGCTTACCTACATGAGAGCAGAACAAAAATTAAGATCATAAGTTTCATGATGAAAATCTATATTTGTATGAAACCAACATGCTTAAAATAGAAAAACAAATTCAGATAAACAGTTAAGACGTTCGTTAAATGTGCTTTGCATTATGGAAGGCTACAGTTGTCAGTCTGAGTAAATACTAAGCTATTTTTAAATGAAAACTGACATTGCAAGTTGTCAACAGAGCTGATAAAATTTGCCTACATAAGCTCTTTTTCAGTGGAAAATTGGATTTTCATTGAATGATTTTKGTGTGTATAGGGAAAGTATCTTTTATTGAAAACTTTCATATTAAGACAAACATTGAGAAACCAAATTGTCACAACTGCTTGCTAAAATATTTTGCTCTTTTATTTACAAGTTTTTTTTTCTACATAAATACTGTTTTTTAAAAGCTTTTGTTTAATTTCTGCATGGAAAATAAACTTTCTTTCTGACAAACTTTCCCTCTGGCCTCCTTGGAAGTGCACTTCAGTGTGCTAAAAAGTGAAGTAATGTTGAAAATGGTGGGATGTTGCTATTACTCCCCCAGCTACTGCTCCTTCCAAACGTGAATGATTCTTGGGAGGAGAAAACCTTTTGAATTAAAAGAACTGATGCTCATGAAACCTGTCTATGGGGTTTGCCATGTCTTTCCTGTGTGACATTGGCCAAATTGCTGAATACCAGTCCTGGAAAATGCATTTGAAGGCATTTCACAGAGACGAATAGARCCTGTGCTCTTTGGGTTTTAGTTGCTCCATTTTAAAAGGAGATCAAGGTATCTTACGCATACACGGGGTGTTTTTATCATCACTAACTGTTGTTTAAGAAAAAATGATTCACAATTTGAAATGGACAGAACCGTTAATTATAAATTATTTTTCTAAACTTTACGTCTACAACACTGAAGGAACCCGAAATCCTCGTTTTGGCCATTCAAATGGCTTATTTCAGGTTATTTCCTTTGGCAAAGCAGCCCATCTGAAAGAARATTGCTCTGTGTTTCCAAATACTGCAGCTTGCAGATTATAAATCCGTTAATACACGTTTCCGGGTAGCAGAAGCTAAGGCAGATCTTAACCAATTGGTATTAACTGCATGTAGTAGATCAGGAAAATTGTCATTTCCAGGAAGTTAAGAATTTATTTCTATACTGAAGATAGTCTAATGACAGAGTTTTTCTTCTCCACAGTATAATATACAATATTGAAAAAGAAAGTGGTGGATTGTGCAATACTTAAATTTTACTTCAAAGAGTAAAATGCTTCATATGACATATGCTTTCATTTACTTTTTACAATGTTCATTGTATCACATGATTAACCAAGAAGGACCTGTTTGCAACTGTTCTRTTCTGGCACTCCTCTTAAAATGTATACTTTAATATATGTAACTTCTTTTTAAACATCTGAAGTTGTTTGCAATTTAGGCTTTGGAAACATCTCACCACGCACACAAGGTGGAAAGATATTCTGTATCATCTATGCCTTACTGGGAATTCCTCTGTTTGGTTTTCTGTTGGCTGGCGTTGGAGATCAACTAGGAACAATCTTTGGAAAAGGAATTGCCAAAGTTGAAGATACCTTTGTTGTGAGTATGCTGCCTGCGTTGTTCTTCATGCTACTGGTTGTTCTAAATTTAACAAATTAGGTGGAAAATACAGCAAACGGGACATAGCTCATCATTATAACCAGATACGTGGCAAAAGGTGGGAAGAACTTTACCRAATCTGAGCATGTTATTGAACATTGTCACTTGAGAATTGGGTGTGGYTCAACATGTCAAAAATTCACAGGTTATTTTCTGCGGTAATTATGATTAGGAGGAGCAACAAGATCCARAACAATTTGTTCATTTTTGCTTTGCTCTTAGAATACTCCTAAGCTTGCTATGATGTTTGCCTTTAAGGATTGTAAGTATAGACTGTGAAAGGGGATATCTGACAGAGAGATGAAAGAGTGGAGCTGCAGGAATAACATGGAAATCATTGCTGCTGCTTTGAGTTGGCTCACAGAAGCCCTTTGGTTTCTGAATCTAAAATCACAATTCTCAAAATCCCTACTCAGATGCCATCTTACCTGGGGAAATACCTACAGTCTGTAGGACTCCTGTGTCCAGGTTTGGAGTTCTATAGGTTATTAAAGCTTTGGCCGTTCACASAGGCAGGACAGCCTTGATGGTGCAGAACCTGTTGGTGCTTCCCCACCCCTGGACTCCTACTCCTACCCACGTGTTCTCCCACGAGGCTGTATGACATTCTGGAGTGGAAAGCGTCCTCTGTCTCTTCCATTTGGCCAAACCTAGAGGTTTATGCTCGTTTGAATTTTCTTTGGCATATAGATCTTAAAYTGTTCTATGTGAAGTGACACAGCTTCAGTCCCACTGAAGAGAAGAGACCCATCAAATACTATAGGCTTGTGCAGATGCCAGTAAGGTTAAGCCATAGCCAGTCCTTAACAACCAAATGCCTTGACTAGCAGAGGTGCTTCATTACTTTACTTGCAGTCTCTTAGTTTCACAAGCACTGGTTTGAGTTTAGCATCAGAAAAGCTTATTAAGGTTGTATTTAACTAATAGTTATTAAAAATGTATTTACTGAGATTTTTTGAAATATAGTGGAATAAGTGACACAAAATGTAATAAAAMTAATTATTGAAGTGCTTTAGTAACCTGTAATAAAAACATTGTAGGCGTAACTATTATCATAGATATCATAGAATCATAAGGTTGGAAGGGACCTCTGGAGACCATCTAGTCCAACCCCCAGCCTAGCCCATACAGGGATTGAACCCACAACCTTGGCATTAGCWGCACCACACTCCAACTGAGCTAAAAAGCGTGTATGAAATAGCATTTGTCTTCTGATGTGYCACTTATCTCTCATACAACATTTCACAGAATCCTGAGTAAGCAGCCTGAATTTGTAGCTGTTTGCATCAGAACTGTGTTTTAGGAGGATTACTTTTCTGCAACAAGTGGTAATGTGTAACATGCAGGACACTGTTTTTCTATATAGGAAGGGTCAGCCATGGCTTTATATTGATGCAAAGCAAGCGGGAGCTGTGCTGAGTAGTCTTATTCAATAGATAAAACACAAGTTTTAAAGATGTTAAGAAGGCATAAGACAGAGGGTGTCTCAGAGACAGCAGTTCAAATCCAGACAAGTTATTGGCAGATCACGTCCATTTGCATTGAGAATTGGCTAAAAATGGCAAAAACATTCCATGAGAACATTTGACTTTTATGCTTTCTACTTTTCTATTATAACTACATTTTATTTTTCATTTAAAATTGCAGGTTTGAGACCAATTATTTATATAATTTACCTCATTGTTCATAGGGATGATTCTCTTTTAAATGGACGTATCCACACAACAAAACCCCCAACATAAAAACCCAGCAACTTGCCCTTGTCTATTTATTGTCCATCTTCGAATGAAAACACTGATCTATATATTGAAATCTGAAACACTTTCTTGCTCTATTTACTGGCTCCGCRAAAAAGGGCCTGGGAGACACTGATACCTCAGTGTGAGGAATCTGATGTTCCAATAACTTGAGCTACTACTGTGATTTGGGTTACAAGAGCTGGACTTTGGTCTTGCTGACCTTAAGTTTCCCTTGGCACTAAAATACAAGAAAATATATATCATGAATAGTCAAACACTTTTCTGATTTCATTTTTGATCTGCTTTTATGGAAGTTTCCAGTTTTGTGCAATTCCTTGCTTCCTTTAATTTGAACTAAAGTGCTTGGATAGATGGAAGACTCTTTGGAAAACTGTATGGTTTGGAAATTGTCAGTGTTTCACTGTCAGATTGGAAAGGCACGTCAAGTAGGATTTTGTAGTGGTCTGTTCTAATGTTGGTACGGTTGAAATTTTTCATTAATACTTTAGACAACAGAGAAAGCTTTTTCTTTGTTAAATCTAGAAATGACCTCAAGCTGGGGAAAACAAAAGATTGGAAAACAGAATTAGAATTCAAAATGATCTTGGAAAATTTGAAAAGCCATCTGAATATTTAGGTTTCAGTTCAGGAAGGGCAAGTTTGAAGTACTGTATGTTGGAMTAATAACACATACACATGTCAGGAAAGAGTTGATTAGGTACAACTTTTGTAGAAATACTCTGAGGAATCTAAGGGCTCTTAAGCTAATATGGGTCAATGTTATACTGCTGTGTAAAGGCATACATCATAGTTAGAAATATAGGAGTATWAAAAAAAGAGGTAAAACACATGAAAGGATCCTTTTATTATATTTTGCTCTAGGATGTCCTCAGTTTTATGTCTAGTTCTGAGCACTGCATCTAAATAAATATATATATTTCTTGGATGGAGCAAGAAGAATGGACAGATGAAGAAAGGAAAATCTGAAAGAAATGTGTTTATTTGGTCTCAAGAACAGATGCCTGAAAGAAAACACTTGTAAAAGTTTGCTGCAAAGAGAAAAATAGGGATCTTCCTTTGTGTGCCTTGGATAAGACTGTAAATAGTAGACTTAAATTACAGCAGATGAGGTGTAGGTTAGGCATTAGGAAAACTTTCTGATGAGGAGGAGAGTTAAGCATGATCACGTGTTGCCCGGAGGCATCCATCAATCTGTATCATTGGAGACTTTAAAGAGTCTAGACAGTAATGTGTCTGGAATGGCTTAGGTGGAGTTGATTCTGTCTTGAGGCAGGTTTGCAATAGATGATCTCCTTGGGTCCCTTCTAGCTCTATTTTCTGTGGTTCTATTCAGCCAGCTATTTAATTAAGGGAGAATTGTATGGTCRAAATTCAATAATTATACTCAGTAATCTGCAGCTGCAAAAAAAGCAGAGGCCTGTCAGGTGCAAACACACTACTTGAAGCCCACTCAAAAATGTAGCCCAGCAAGCCAAGCTTTAGAATGATCAACTGTTAATACTTACGAATGTTGCACATGCCATTCACTGAGACCGTAAATCCAGCCACAGTGAAGAGGCCAGCACTGCTCTGCAKTTCTTGCTAGCAAATGTTTCCTCAGATAGACATGCTTGCTTTGATAACCCTTTCAAAATCAAATCTTGCTTTGATTTTCCTAACTGTCTGGGAATTGTAATGCACTGTTCTCTTGAGCAACCCTGCTGGTCACTGTTGTGGGCGATAGGTGCTTATGCAGAATGGCATAATTTTATTAACYGTGGGTTTCCTCTCTTTCCCCTTCCCTCTCTTTCTTTCATAGAAATGGAATGTCAGTCAGACAAAGATTCGCATAATTTCAACAATAATATTCATACTATTTGGCTGTGTGCTGTTTGTTGCTCTTCCTGCAGTTATATTCAAGCACATAGAAGGCTGGAGCACGCTAGATGCAATTTATTTTGTGGTTATCACTTTAACTACCATTGGGTTTGGTGACTATGTTGCAGGTAAGATTTTCTCATAACTATTTTTATGATATTTTTCACAGTGATGTATGGTTTGCATTTTTATATTTGTTTTGGGGTAGAGACAACTGTGTGTTGTCATGGGGGTGTTCATGCCTCACTCTCCCCTACCTTTTATCATTCTTGTATTGGGGCACATGTGATGATCCGTCTCCACATTGAATCATGTGGCAGCGCAGAGATGGGACGTGGGACAATGAAATACAAGCTCTCTGATTCTGCCTACTTAATTTTTTTTTCTCTCTTGTACCCTTTCARAGATGCTTTACTTACCTTAGGTAGTTTTTTTGGTCTTACAGATTGCGAGAAATGTAAGAACTACAGTGTYTGTCTGCTGAATACTTACTGCTTTTAGTGGGAGTCACTTAAAGAAAGGTCTCATATTGATGAGTTACATGGCATAAGTTTCGAGTGCAACTCTTACTTTGAGTGTTGTTCCAGAGTTGTGTTTCTGCTGTTGCAACCTCTCTGTTGGTGGTGTCCTCTCTTTCTGTGCTTTCTTTTGTTTGCTTTATGTGCATTGTCCACATGTGTTTATAGCGTAAGCTGAAGGTTTAGCTTAACACACAGATAATGTATCCAACGCTTATCATTCTATTAACCTGTATTAGATTGGTTGAATATAACTTTGAGAAACAGTGCTAAGAAAGTGCTTATGCCAATTGTCTGCATAAAGTTTATTGGTTGGTGGGGTTTATTATTATTATTGTTTGAGGATGGGGAGAAAAAGAATCTTTCATTGACCTCAGGCAGTGAAACGAGGGTCAGAAATTTGGAGCTTTGTGCTCTGTGTTTGAGACCTGCTCTCCTGAGCCTGGTTTCGTGCTCCCCCTGCCCCAGTACTGTGRTGTCTCCCTCTCTTCCACACTTGGACTCTGTGTCAGGCAGAGGGGATTGAGAAATCAGCTTGGTCTGTCTGTAATCTGCAGTGRGGGAGAGGGACAGCAGTGCTGAGACGCAGTCAGTGAACTCTTCTGCTGGAGGGAGCAGCAGACCACCACGTGATCCAGTGTACAGCTGCTCYGTGGCCCAGCACATGGGTCTCTCAGGTTGAGTACCTCCTCCTTGTAACTTGTAGGCCTGAAGKTTGCCTTGATGACAGGGATGTGGTTGGTCCTCTCGCTGTCAAACACTTTTCAGGATTGTGAAGTCTCGCAGAGACCTCCGTTGTTTGGCATGGTCATAAATGATCTGGGTAAAATGTGCAGAAATTGAACTAAAGTGTGGATGACATTAACTTATTCAAGCTGTTTAAAAAAAAAAGGAGAAGAATTGCCTAAGGTTCCTATAAATTATGGGACTGAGCTATAAAACAGCAAATGAAATTCATTTTGCTGCAAATTATAGCTATGAGTAAATGTACCCCCTCCTCCCAGTCTTCATATGCAAAGTGAGGAGCTCTAAATTTGAACTTATCATTCAGGAAAGAAAGGTGTTGGATGACTGACTCCATACAGCATCTGTTCAATGCTGAGGTGACCAAAGAGGCAAATGCAATATGAGGAATGGCTATGAAAAAATAAYGCACAAACCAGAAAAAAGTATTTATGCTCCCTTAAAAATTGATAGTTTTGCGTACCTTTTAAATACCATTAGAAGTTCTTGTTCCTGCCTCTCTGAAATGATACAGTAAAAATAGAAAAGATACAAGTAAGGATATCAAGGATGATCAGGAGTAGAGGATGTTGCTTGTATGAAGAATGACTGAGCAAATTAATACTCTTGAGCCTTGAGAAGGAGGTGAGCCTGAAGGAGACCTTTAGACTCGTAGTGGTCTAAACAAGGTAAAAAGGGAACAATTGCTCACACTTTTCACAATCCAAAAGAGCATTGAATAAAATCAYGTGGAGCCTGATTAAAAACAGGCAAGAATGGTTGTTACATACAACTTCATGTTGAATTGTGGGGCTCCCTGTGACACGATATTGGGAATACTAAAATGTCCGCAGGTGTGGTCAAGGAAAAGTGGTAACGTCCACAGGAAACTATTAAACCAGAGCGCATCTTTGTTGTGGAAAGTCCCTGAGACTCTTCTSTAGGCAGCCGACGCCAGCGCGCTCGGTGAGAGGCGTAGGTCGAGCTGGCGCTCTGYTCTGACTCAGGGCAGCTGTATTATTATGTAGCCTTCTACGGGGAAGAAAAAAAATGCGAGTAAAAGGGGAATGTGTTGCATATACATAATGTGGAAAGAAACCTGTTTGCTCGAGGAACCTTAATTCTGTCATTTTCTATCATTTTTTTTTCCTAACGTGCTTTAATATTTTTACATACTTTCAGGAAATATGTAATGTGTCTATTTCTTTTKAATGTGCCTCTGATTTCTCCCTTTCCTTTTTCCTTCTCCTTTTCCAGGTCTGTTCTTGCTTCCATTTTGTCTTCAGGAATTTGCGGTTCTGGTCAGATTCTGACTAACACCAAATCAAAAATTTATGCAGTTTCAAAGCTGAAAGTCTAGGTGTTTTATACTTTATTTTTTTGAGATGTATGTGTGGAATGGGGAATAAAAATAGTAGTATAAAGTGTATAAAGGCCTGGTTGTTTTTACTCTAAGACATTATGTGAAATGGCCCAGTTGGCTCTAACAGGAACACTGAGTACATTCATCATTACTCTCATTATGAATTTCTGCAGATTTCTCTATTTGTAGACCACTTTTGTAGACCATAATAATTTGTTCCTACAGGATGTCCTTTTAAAATTTTCACGTGAAACACATTCTCTTTCTACAGAACGTCCTTGAATTATGTTGTTCTATAGCTTACAGCCTTTTATGGTTCACTTCATATATATTTTTAATTTTAAAATTCCACTGTAATATGTAGGCATGATTCAAAATGGCATGAAAGTTTTTGTTTTCTAAAAGAAAACATGCACAAGTATGTAACATGCACTAGACTTGTATTCGTATTGTGATATATTATTGACTTTGAGAGTTTCATTGTGTAGGAATTGGATTTATACTTGCTGTAATGGTATCTCAAGAGAACGGGGCCTGTGCTTGTTGGGAAGCTGAAGTAGACTACTATTACCATCAAAATGGTGAGGTTTAAAAWGGCCATCAGTGTTTTGTCAAAGATGAAGTTGACAAAAATTTGATTAATTACTGTCTTCCTTGTGTGAACACACACATACTCAGTTGATGGCAGAAATCTGAAGGATTTTTCAAACAGCTCGGTTTGTTTTCTTGTCATTCTAATAAATAATTAGATTAAGGGCTAGGTTTCCTTATTAATTATGGGAAAGTGTGAAGACTCTTTAGAAGTTAACRACTTGGTTATCCTTATGATTTTTGSTTTGCTCATTTTTCTGTTAGATAATTAAGAACTGGCTTCCARACACTCAGTGCCACTGATATACTTCACCTGAAACTTGTAGGAGTATTTTAGACCAGCTGGCTGCCATAAATGGAGCTGACTCAAGAATTTAGGCTTATGGCATGTAATTGTGTTTAAGGATGTAGTAGAGGTTGTCATGATAGAGTATTTCATCTGATGGAAGCATCTTAAATTGTTGTACCTCTACAACATGRTATTTCTGGAGTGAGTCATGCAGCATGCAGAAAGGAGCATTAGTCCACTTCTCAGTGTCTAGGTGGCAGTGCCTTTGAGGGGGACCCCCCCCYCCCCGAAAACCCCTCACACTGGCACTAATTTATTCCCTTCCCCATTTCCCCCCCCCCCCCCTTGGCATGCTCTTTTGATTATATTTAGAGTATAAATTTCCTTCTTCCATGCAGAATTGTAGTCAGAACTAAAGGAGAATGGTGGGCAGTGATTCTCCAATTTGCAATTATAGCTGAGTGAATTCTCTTGCCAAATATTTTTTTTTGGCTAATTCTTGTAGCATATTGGAACTCTGTGGGATATTTTCTGTTTCTGTGTCAATTTTGGCTTAAAAGGTTCACTCAGAAACCAAAGTATTCAATTTCAAAAATGTTCCATGTCAGCTAAAGCAAAATGTTTTGTTTGAGGCGATATCATTTTTTTTTTTTTGCTGAAAAATTCCAAACATTTTATTCTGAATATTTTTCTGGGAAATATCATCCTAGAGAAAAAAAATCRTGTATTTGCAAGCCTTATATATAAATTTAATACTCATGATGACCTATATATTAGGAATAGAAAAATCTTCCCCCCCCCCCATATATTGTCATTTTTCACCAGCATGAAACTCCCTATTTTTTGGTAGCACTGGGCTTAAAAGCTGAACAGAAGCCCTGGAAAACTTTTTGGGGAGTAAAGAGGGAAGTGTTTCATAAAAGTTGTTCTGGAAGGGAGTCAACAGAAGAATTTAGGCTTAAGGAATGGTGTTAAAGGCTGTAGTGTGGATTATCATAGAAATTCTTGTCAGTTCTTCAGAATTTTTCTACTAGCTTCTTATCTGTACTAGAGAACAGGTATTTTGCTCCCAGGATCCAGCAGATTAAAAGATCTCCTTTTGTATTTAGAATCTAGGCTGTCATTTGGATCCTATAGAAATCTTAACTGCAGTTTCCACCAGCAAGAGAAATCGTAAGGCAAATGTATAGAAGACTATAATCATTCAAGGTGCGTGCAGGGAGGGCAAAGATGAAGAGCTCTTGCATTACAAGTGCAAGAAAATCAATGGACAGTATTCCAAAAAAACAAATTTGCATTTCTGTCTTGTGAAAGGGATTTTTTCTGTGTGCGTGCCCTATTGAGGAAATAAATCACTTTTGTAAATGAAGAAAGTGTACTACTGCAGTTTTTTGGAAAAAAAAAAGAGAAACTGTATTAAAAGATTAGTCACAATTGTCTTTTGAAAATCAAGATATATTATGTCAAACATTTCTACTCTTACTTTGAAGTGCAACCATTGACTTTAATACTGCAGAACAATTCAGGCCAATATTATAAATGTTCTGTGAATGAGAAAAGCAAGAGAACTTTGTGTCAAATGTGTCATTTTTCACATAATGAAAGGTAGTTTTGGGTGCTAAAGCTAGCGTCAAGGCCAAAACGTGTATCACATGAAGATATATTTCTTATTTGTGCAGATAACTGTTGTGAATTGCAGCACAGATTGGAAGGTGTTGTCAAGTTTCTGAGGGAGATAAGCTAGCAGGTATCAAACATAGACTAGATTAGATGTCCAAAATGACTAAATTAGGTGGAGGTCAGAAATGTTAATAGCTTATCAGTAGTCTGTTTCACAGCGGGCGTAATGACATTATAAGTTTACATTGCAATCAGTCCCATTTATTAAATGGTGGAATTTTGCACATCTCCATTTTAAAAACATATTCTAGGTTTTCCTCTTGTTTTATCTTCAGGTTTTAGCTATACTGGTTTTGGCTGCACCTGAATCTGGTATGTTGCCATTTTAATTCAGATATTTGTGTCTGCATTGATCAGAGATGGTCCAAAAATAAGATACAGATTTAAAGGTAATGCACAAAAGTCAAATTGCTTGGCCCAAGATCCAGTTTGAACACTACTGGTGGATGATGGTCTCGTTTAAAGTCGCAGAACTGGCCCATCTGCTGGTCAAAGCGGTTCATCTTCTCTCACCGTGTGATGTTGCTTACCCTACAGAAGGGGCTCTGCAGGGGGGAACTGCAGTCATGCAAGCAGGAGGTGTGCGTAGAGCACCGCGCGCGAGAGCTGCGTGCTCCTGCCAGCAGCCTGCTGGCGCCTTTTCGGTGCTCTGAAGTGCCCTCCATCACCTCCGGCCTTCGCTTCTGTAATAGGTGGTGTGAACCGTGCAGGCTGCGGTAGATTTGAGTTAGCGTATGGCGTCTCACTCCACTTCTGTATGGAAGAGTGTTTTATAGCTGTGCTTTGTATTTTGTAAGAGCTTTCCATTTTCCACTTAGTGGAATCAAGTAACCTGTAGGGCTTGCGTCTTATTATATTCTCTCTCTCACTGATAGTGTAATATTATCTTGTCTCAAGCATGCCACTTTTCCAAGCTCTGCCTCAACTACCCTTTCATTATCCCTTTTTGCAACCTTCTGAGGTAATTCCTTTCATGTTGCAGGGCCAAAACTGTCTTGTTGGAGTGGGACAGAGGAAGTTTCTTCGTTAAGTCAGTTGCTAGTAGTGCCAGGTTTGAGTGATGGACAGTTGCTTGCTTAATGGYCATTAAAACTTTTAGTTTAATCACATTTAATCACATGTCTATACTCAAAATAATTTCTTTTTAAAAAATAATACAGCCAGTCTCTGGCATTGAAGATAAACTTTTGAATAAGCTAGAAGTTTGTGCAGATATGGAATTAAGGATATGATAGGACTTCCTGTTCTCTACTTCTGCTTCTGAAGAAAAAATGCACACAAAGCAACAATTTTGCAGAAATAATTGATTGTTTTATTTTGAGTCAAAGCTGGCTATAGTGAAGAGGAGGGAAAAGTGCCCTCTGAGTTCAGAGAGCTCAAGAGAGTGCAAAGAGTCAGTGTGCTCAAGTAGACCAAATCTCTGAGAAAGGAGCTCTGTTTCTTCTCTGTGGTTCTTATAAGCCATTACTTGCAGATATTGAACACAGCTGGACAAAAGTTTTGCTTATTGATCCACAGAACTAATTTTGCCAAAGAACAAAATGCAGCTTCTTGCTTCTCAACATTTTGCCTCCTGAATGGATATAATAAAATATTCTACTTTGCAGAATGACAGCATTATTAAGAATAACATTATGCTATATAAAGCAATTGTGGATGTATCATATGTTGATATGCTTTTTTCTAATGTATTCTTGTGAAATCTTTTGCTGAATAATCTCTTATTTCAGTAAAATGCATATACTGAAATTTATGTGGGTTGTAATTCAGCAGTTATTGAATTCCATTTAAATTCAGTGCAGTTGGTTTCAGTCCTGTTTTCCTGTCTGTGGAATCGTATTTAATGAAATTCCCTGCAAACTGTGTTATAGCGCTCCATGACGTTTAACCGCGTGTGCTGAAAGCTTCCAACAGTCACAGGGCAACAGCAGTGGATTTCAGGGCAAACATTCTTGTGTACCTGTYGCTCCCTGGTGCTGCCTTAAATTCAGTCCTCATCGAGGACTCCCTGAAATTCATCAGCCCAATAGCAAATAAAGMTTTTAGCAGTTAACCCTTTTCCTAAAGGGTTCTTGACTGCCTCTTTCTGCCTTTAGGGAAGCTGAAGCTCTTTGGGCATGGCTAGGTGGAGCCATCTCCTGGCCAGACAGTAAACAAAACTGCTAATCACATGTGAGCACCTCCTTACCCCTGGCCCGGTAATTAACCCTGCTGTAATGAGTATTATGTAATTATTGTGTAATTATGTATGCACTGTGAAGGAAATGCTCCCTGCAGACGGGCAGAGTTAGGTTCCAGTTTCGCCATATAAGCTTTGGACACCAAAAGTCATAAATCAGGCAAGCAGATGCTYTCTGTAGTACTTTATACCAGCACACGAAGAATAGCGATGAATGTGGTTYACTGCTAGCTCCGGAGAGAGCTAAGACGTGGTGGTCATCAACCATCTTTTGAATGACCATAAGTTTTGGGCAGCTGTCCTCAGCACGATTCCTAAATCCTGTTTCACTGGATTGGGGGATGCCATGACATTGATAAATCAGTTCATCTCTGATATTTTGTTTGTCTTGAGGTGCGACAAATTCAGCCTTTCGGTGGTCAGCTACCTTCTATTCCAGACAAAGTCCTGGCTTATACCATACTAGGGACTGTGCAGGTGTCAGTGTGACATYTTTGCATCATGGATTCAGCTCTTAGGAAGCCAAACAAGCCATTACAGCTCAAGGGTTTTTATTGATAAAAGGGYTTATTAACGTGAGAGTAACAAAGCTTCTGTCTATGATGGGTGCCACACAAAAATAACCATCAGTTAAACTGTATTCTGTTGGTTGTTTGTATTTAACACATAGGATAACTAGGTAACTAGGAAAAACATTTCTCTTTATGTGAGTTAATCTTGGTAGTATAAGAAGGAGCTCTATCTTTTGGTGACAGTGAGTATTTTTCTTTGATTGTTTTATTGCAGGATGTAGATACAAGCAAAATATTGGGAAAGCAAAATATTATACTGTACATACTGTACAGTAGCTACAAAATACTTGTACATACTTAAATGTTCCTGAAAGGGGTTTATGCAAATCAAACTTATACTTGCACAGACCCAAAGTAGAAGCGCGATTTTATTTATCATAGCGTAGCTGAATTACAGTGTTTAAGGCTCATGTTCTACTGTACTGCAGGATGTGAAATGTAAGTTATTTTATGTTGTCTAAGAGCTCTGGATGAACTTTTTTTGTGTGGAAATGCAGCATCTGTTCTTTATAGCTGTATTGGAGCTAAAAGCGCAAGTACAGGCATCTATCAGATTTATCCTGCTTATTTTAACATGTGAAAGGAAGGAAGGGTCTTGTTCTTAGAGCAGCAGGATTCAGAAGAGCTGCCTTCAGCTGCCGGCAGTTCTGCCCATGTCTTTGTGAATATGGTCAGTTCAGCTCATGTCCCTGTACCCTGATTCCCTCCTCTGTAAAATGGACATGATGATGTTTGCCTGGCCAACAGGCCTGGTTGTTAGTGCAAGTACATTTCTTTGTTACTAAGGTGAGATTAGTATCATTACTGTCACTAATGTGGGATCTGGTACTAAAGGGATTTCTGTAAGTTATTAAAATGCATTCAAAGTCCTTGTAAAATCAGATTTCTCAGCATATGGACATGCTACTTATGACAATTAATTTTGCACAGTGTAACTGTTTGAATCAGTTGAGAAGTCCTTTTGTTCAAGCTCTTCTGTACAACCTTTATCTAAAATAATRGTATCTCAGAAGTTGAATCAGTTTGTGTCCATTTTTAATTATTATGAATGATTAGCAATCATCTAAAATTTATACCTTATGTAGTAGCAGTGATCTCAAAACTGTTCAACAGTGGGTGCATTTAGATCATGACTTATTTGAACTCTACAAAATATTTAGTTGTCTGTTTTTGCATGGATAAGAAAACAGAAGTCATAAAAATATTACTGCTATTTTAGGAAAACACCTCATTTACAGTTTTGTGCCTATGCCTRTTACGTCCTCTTTATTTTTAACTTCATTGTTTTTCAGGGGGATCAGATATTGAGTACCTAGATTTTTACAAACCAGTGGTGTGGTTCTGGATCCTTGTTGGGCTTGCTTACTTTGCAGCTGTCCTCAGCATGATTGGAGACTGGCTAAGAGTCATATCAAAAAAGACAAAGGAGGAGGTAAGAACATCTTTTAAAAGAGAAGAAATGCTCTTTAAAAATTCTGATTAGAAGCCAGATGAATGTATAACTGCATGCTCTTTGGGCATATGTCAAAGCTATTTAGGTATGAAGTGTGTCATGAGGCTCAAACAGAACTGTGTAGCAGTCTGGTCAAACATAGTGTTTTTCACATGACTGTGTATAAATTTAGGTGAAATGCATTGTTAATATGAGTATGTGTKCATGTTTGCAAGTGACTTGCAGGAAAAATTTCTCTACAGGTTTTATTCTAGATAGTATAATGAAGTCCTYAATTTTTGAGGCAAAAAACTTTCTGCCTCAATTGTTGATAGGATGCAGATAAACTAAAAATATTAAATCATTAAACAGTTATATTCAAGATACCTTTGATGATCTGATAGTGCTAAGAGACTGTCTCATGYAGTGCAAGGTATTGGAATGAACTATTTAAATATGCCTAAGTGTATTTTACCATAATGTTTTCAGCTGTATGCATTGTTATTTGTATTCAGGTGCACTGCTTTCAATTCAAATATTTCTACTTGTAAATGTGCATCTATCATTCTAATGATGATACTTTGTCATTCAACAAAATATTGTGGTTTCAGAAAATATTAAGAAGATAAATAAATTTTCCTTTGATTGTAGCTCTGTATGAGGTTCACTATAAGTTTTAGAAAGAAGGAAATTTTGTTTTAAGCAACATATTCCCTCTATTTTAGCTTCACTTCATTTATACATATCTGTTAGTTTGCATTACTCAGATATAARGAATCTAACTTCTTTTCAGTGTCAGGAAAATTTTTATGGTTATTGAGTGTCAGACCACTTGCACAGTGGTGCTAAATTGTCGTGCTAGCTGTAGGGCATGGCATCGATGCCTGGATGTAATTTGGCAGTCCTTGAGTTCCCAGAGCTTACTCCTTATATACCTTCACTCACTACAGTCTCCTCTGGTCCCTCAGAGCCTCTTCCTGAGCAGAGAGCGGCAGTGGTGGTGACCACAGGCAGGAGGGCGAGCGCTGGGGAGGCCACTTGGGCAGGATTATGTCCATTTTGTGAGGCACATGAGGCAGGCAGCCCTTATACGTTGCCCTTGCTATGCTCGTAGTTCTTTGTARTTAGTGGTAGCATTGTGGCAGACTGTTATAACTATATTTTTACTAAGAATTTCATAAACACTTACTCAGATAAAAGAATTGGCAGCTAACCAATAAGAGGATGTATACCTGCAATGGAGGACAATATTTACTTGTTCAGTTTTAGTTGAAGAATGAGGGAATTTGTCTTGCCTCTGCCCTGCATATTTCATTTGTTTTTTCTAAGTTTACTCACACYGCTAGCTTTACTAGCATCCCTCACAGAAATGCAGCAGGAGGCACCATGCAGGCGTTCTTGTTTGCGAGTCCAACAGTTGCAGGTCCCCATCTGGCGTTCTGGGAAAGTGCGAGGGGGATCTGTAACACGCAGGCTGCTGCAGGGAAACCACAGCATCGGAAGTGACCTGTTGGATCTGCTTTGCTTTTATGTATTCTCTTTGAACTTGAGAATGGTGATAGTAGTTCAGAGCAAAGGTGTATCTAGCCCATTAAACCCTCTGCCTTGGGAGAGAGTGAGCTGGGTAAACACGTGTGATGCTTCACCAGTGCACTCTCTCAGGTGATAACCATTCTCAGCTTAGGGCATTTCCTAAACTGGATTTAGTTTCCTTGAGTTTGTTGTTTCTGGATTCTTGAAAGAAAGTGGTGCAATGACTGAGATACTATTTGTATAACAATTTGTTCTCCTTTGTACTACTTCCTAGAGTTAATCTGGCCCTTGCTCTCACTTTTTTCATGCTCTCTCATTAGACTGCAAGATTGCAGGATGAGGTGCTTTTTACTGCATGAATAGCACAAGTCCTAACACACCGAGAGCTTAATCTTGTTTGGAGTGTCTCATGATCTGTGTTATTTCAATGATCGTAATATATTATGAATGTTTGAACTTTATAATACATTGTTTTTATTTTATACTGAAGCTATTTCAATGTAGACTTATTTAAAGATATAAAGAAGCGTGAACTGAATAGACTTATGGATCCTGTTAGCCATTAAGTGTGTTATTTTTATTAAGCAGAACTCCATTCTCCAGGTGATGCAGCACAGCACTATGCCAAACTCTCTGCTGAGGCACCAGGAACACGCACGCTATTTCCTTTTTCCCATTCTTACTCACCTTTGTAGCCTAAACAATCATATTCACTTGTCTACAGAAAGGAAAACCTCATTCTTCTGATATATCCAAGTTCTTTTGGCTGATGCCAGTATTCAGGATTTTGCTGTACACAAATGTTTCGTGTGTTTTTAGGTCAGAWTAAAGACAGACATAACGTAATTCGTACCAGTTTTTCATTAATCATATCACCGATGTTGAAATGTTCCCCCATTTTTTAACCTATTTCTCAAACATGTCTGAGCGTAGCAGAAATAAGATGTTTTATCAATAGCTGCTGTGATAGCTGCTATAGTATCAGAAATGCCTGGGGACCCATTTGAGAAACCTGAATTATGGCATAGCACAAATTGTGCACTAGTTAGAAAACATGAAAAATTATCTGTGTTCTATCCTAATGACATTTTGTAGGAAGAAACTTGTATATGAGTATATTGTGTTTTCTGCAAGGTTAACTGCATTTGACTGGACAGAAGCATTGTGCAAATAGTCACTTCACAGGTAGCATTATATGATTAAAAACAGCTGCTCTCACTCATCTGGAAGCTGTCTTTGCTATCTGCCTAGGAAAATTTTAGTGAAAAAGCTGAGGGAATTCAGTGGAACTGTAATCATCAAGTCTCTCTGCCAGCAGAAGCCAGAGGAGACTGCTGAGCAGTAGTAGCCAAGTCAGCCAACCCATACTAGAGGCCAGGGCTAAGACAGAGAGGATGCAAGTATTGAAAATCCCCTCTCCCCTTCTTCCTCAACTAAAACTATATTTCTGCTGAAGTATTTGATACCTCTTTTGATAACCAGCTATAATCATCTCCCTTTTGCCTTTTCCACTATCTGAAGTAAAATGTAGTTTATCATTGCATATTTAGGCTGTATATTGTGGAAAAAAAACCCTCAGCGTTCCAGAAGGTAGACACGTAGGTAGCAAATATTATCTGTATCTGTACGTCTGTAACTTTGTTCTTTACCGATGCAGTTGCATTGTACTTAAAAGCACTTTACGTAAGACTTGGCAGGAACAATGCATTTCATTGTTTCAACAAAATAAAATGTCTGTGTTTTTTGAGGTACCACAGGTAAGTTTGTCTTGTGCAAGTGGAAATGAGACAAAAATCTGTATTTTTTTTTTGTTTTTGTTTACAGTGTATTAGTGTCCAGACTAATTTTCCACATGGAATTTTATTTCACCTGTGACAATTTTAGATAACACTGTGTTTTAACAATAAAATCTGATAACCAAAAAAGCCTATTCCTTGTTCAGGTGGCCTCTCTCTCTCCTGAAATGCACTCAGGAGTTCTGATTGCATCAAATGGAGAAGGAACTGAAAGACAAGTGGAGACACTGGTGGGAGTTTTAGAAGGATAGATCTGTTGCTAGAAGTAGCTCATACAGTAAGATAGATGAAGTGTCAGAAAGTCATTGGAACATGCTGTGTGCTATAATCTTAAGTAGGCGATCTGTCTCTGAAGTTCAGCTTCAGCTGTGCCAGCTTGCCTAAAACTCCCTCCTCCTCATTRTTCTCTATACTCTGATTACTCAGAGTACTTACAAAGTCTTCTGATTTTAGTCTCCTTGAAAGGTAAAATTTCAGCAGGATTTTTTCCTTATCTTACTCGTACCTCAGTTTGCACCTGCTTCTGAATTGCAGTGCTTTCTGAAGAAATGCCTGCCCAAATACATCTTAGCCATTTAGACTATAAATTTCCAGTTCATGTTTGCAAAATTAAGTGCTTACGTCCTTTGGCCTCCCAGTGTATTTTAGTAGAGCCAACAGTGCTATATACAGGAATTAAAAGGGTAGGTCAGACAGCCTTGGTGGTAGCCTGTTCCTCTAGAAGACCCTGAAGCRGAGAAGGATTTGTGGGAGGGAATTATAATGGAAAAGCAGTTGCATGTGAAGTCCTTTTGCAAGGGATGACACAATTCTGGSATGTGCAAGCAGGGGAACGCTGAATAGCTGTAGGAAAATGGCATTATTGCTATATATGTTATTAGAAGGACTGTTCCGGGACACAGTTCATAGCTCTGTGGTCTAAACTTTAGAAGGAATGCAAAGGGCTATAAAAAATGGCAAAAGAGCTGCTTGAAGACACCACCTCCTAACTGGGAGTTTTTTCCAATCCATCCAAAATATGCAGAAAAGTGTATGTGAGAAGGAAGCACCTCATTCAAAAAGGTGGTTGTTTCTAAGAATTTCTGTTAGATGGGGAGAAACATAAAATACTACTCAGCTCATAAAATATTTCTACAGTAAATACAGCCATAGGTCTCTAGTCAAATTAGGCCAGAGACAGTACAAAGCTACTATCAAAACCAAAATGGGAGGTGTAGTCCCTCCCTAACTTTTGGGAGCCTGAGAAACATAAGAGTGCCGTTGGTGTAAAGACAAGGGAGGAATGGCCAGATTGACTTTGAGTGGAGTTTGATCTCTACCCTTCTCAAAAGATCATGAGTGTAAATTATACTAGTGTTGTTCCAGGTCCTGCCCTAGCAACAGTCCATAGTGTTGAGTTTCTGTATTGATCACCCTTTTACAAGTACACTCTAGTATTAAGTGCAAACATGAAAGTATACACTATTCAGATATTCCCAGAAAAAACARTCTGCTGATTTTTTGGGTGCTTTCTTTGTGAGATTTTTTCATCATAATTTGTGTACTCCAGACACGATACCTACCTAACTTTTTAGCTTCAGATTGACCCCACACACGCACACACACACACACACAAAGATAACAGCTACAATACTTTGTGATCTTGATTTATGCCCTATCTCTTAGCTGGACATATTAAATCCCTTTAGAGGAAACTCTTTYATTATTGTATAGGAAGTATCAGGTCCCCAAGTGATGCTGGTGCCTACTGGCCTGGGGTTACGAGACATACTTTCCGGCGCCCCCCCTTTCTTAGCAGCCCTGCAGCCTGTGCCTGCCAAGGGAAGGTGGACAGCCCCCTCGGCGCGCTGCCCACTGGCCCCTGGCACTTGGCCCTGTTCTTTCACATTGCTCCTGGTTACCTTGCCATGCTGACTGAACAGTTCAGTGGAGATAAAGTTCAGAACAGTTCAGTGGAGATTTTGCACAAAAATGACTCCAGATATTGATATGGGAAAGTCAAAGAATTAAACAATTTTTACCAGGATTTGTCCCTGTGGTTACAATAGCCRTTCTCTGCTCAATGCTTTGTCAAAATTAACTCTTTTTTTAATTGTTCTCTTTCTCATATCTTTATAAGCAGAAAAGACCAATGGGTTCATAAAACAGTATGTAGGAGGAAATCGAGACACATGCCCTTCAACTATTTGTGCCTTGGGTTTCATTATYCTTCTAGTGTAATTCTTAAAACGTCTGCCATTTCTGGCTGCAGCAAAGTTTTTGTCTCTATAGTATTGAGAATAACTGCATATTTTTCTCCTGAATTACCTTAAGTTCCACTGACAGAACTTTATGCAAACCTGTGTAGCARTTTTTTGTGGTTAATACAGGTAGGTAGATGTCATTTACTCACATCAGGTTGTAAAAGGGTTTGGAATGGCTCTCTGAGGTAGATAAAAGGGTTAAATAGAACAACTGATTTTGGGAGGAAAATGTAAGCACCTTTTTTGTTTTTGTCTGAAGTCATCAATAAGGCCAAACACTAGGAAAGGAGCAAATCAGGCTAATAGTTTGTGTACAGTGTTGAGGCATACACATGCAGCTGATTGCAGGGAGATATCTGATGTGCAATTTTTGAAGAGTAGTTCCCAGGAGATACCTAACACCAGAATGGGAGTGTTTATATTTCTGGAAAAAAAGAGGTAAAATAGAATAATTTGGTGTCTCTAAGTATGCTTGGCTCWGTCTTTATAGAGGCAATTTTGAAAATTGTGTAGGCTACCTGCTTTTATTTTGTTGAATCAGACCCTGATAGAGCAAACCTGCCATCTCTACATCTGCCATCTGTCACAGCTCCACAAAACATACTCCCACAGCTGCCAACGTAGATGCTCCTCCACACCAGAATAACCAAGATTCATGGGCTGCGTGCATTCCAGTTGGAGAACGTGGTTGATTTTATCCAGGGCATTTGATGTGCTCGTGGAAATTATGTGGGTGAAACCAAACAGTTATTGCTCATCGGAACGAAGTCACGAACATTATTAAATAAAGGACTGAATAACCTAATTACTGTGGGAGAGCATTGTTTCCAAAACACTTCTGACCACCATGGCTACAAAAATACTACTCTCTATATAAATGTTACTCCAGGAGATGGCTATTTGGCAAAATATTTTTTTTTTTCCCTGTGATAGTTGTCTTAAAGATAGAAGGACRCATGTGCCAGTCAGGGGAACCCGAAGAGGGATCAGTCATTGCTTTATCTGAACCATTCAATATCAAGTTCAATAGCTTAAAGACCTGGTGTGGAAGAGCTCTCYGCTATGGAGCTGAAGTTCTGAAAAACTGAAGCAACAGAAAATAGTGGTTAAGCACTTGGAAAAGCTCAGCATAGTATCTCATTAGTGCCTGTGGCCTTTCCTATCTGTGTTGCCTTCTGCTACTGTCTTATTTTACCTTTAAAGACAATGGAGCACCGTCTTATGTAAATAYGTATGCATAGCTGTAGCACGATGGGGTTGGATACTCTCTAATAACACTATAACTGCAATAATAATGCTAGAACTAAAGACAAACTGAAAGCCAAATGCTGGGAGTGGGAATTTACTTAGTGGGACTATAATATGATCCCCTTAATATGCAGGAAATACGCAGGCTTCAATAAAAGTGTCTGTGAAGCCTGTCTTTTCCTCTTCTGTACTCCGGTCATCTCTAGCCGATAGAGAACYGATCTAGTTAATATAAGTTTGGATCTAGTTAATGGAAGTTTGTGGCCAGCTTTAGCTCTGACAGCAGGAGATGGCATGTGCTTGCCCGTAACTGCAGGAGTAAAACTTCAGATAGACAAACTATCCTGCCCACGCAGAGAATCAACCTACCTAGCAATTGCATTGTTAAATCCATCAAGCCTAGCTGTACCTGTATTCTTTTATTTCAATTTTTAAATAGGGACTTTCTGAGAACAATTTCTGAGAACACTGTATGAGTTTCTTGAAAACTAAGACAAAATGTTATGTAGTTTGCTCTGCTTCTTGGATAATGTGACATGTGCACGCTCTTTCTAGTTTTGTCTTTGAGTAGCATATTATGGAGAGGTTAATTGGGTGTGTTATTTTTAAGTAACAGAGAAGTACATTGGAGAGGAAAAATGAAACTGCAAAACTTTGGAGAATGCATTACTGACAATTGCTATAAATTATATACTATAGAACATGTAGAATTTTAATAATATCTGTAAAGAAGGCTACATTTTATTTTCTAAAAGGCAGTCAGATATTTCCAGATCATCTACTTGATATTTAATTCRTTTTTTTTGGCTTTGCACTAATGTTAGGGCCATTGTGAAATGACTGAGACCTGTGTGTGCCAGAGAAAACATCATAAAAGTGACCATAAAATTTCTCTCATCAAAGAGAAACAAGACAAATTATTTAGAAATAGATRTTATTTTCATTTTTCTGCATGACATGTATGATGTCTATTTTCTTTCTTATTTGTCAGTTATTGGTGTACCTCCTCCCAAGCGTATTACAGCTTTCATGTTGCATATCTGATCTTCCAAGCAATTGTATCTTTCTTCCCTCTCTGTAAATAGAAGTAAATTGATTGGTTATTCTGCAATATTGAGATTTTTAAAAAGTGACTGTGAGAGAGAAGGCCARGCTAAGGGAAAGTTAAGTTACAGAAGTATGTGTTCACTTCAGTCTGCTGAAGAAGGTCTTTACATATGCTTGTGTTTTTTTTGTTTTTTTTTTTTTTTTCCTCTTTTTTTTTTTTTTTTCTTAGGAAATATTTAAACCTTTTTCATTGCCTATGCTGAGAGCTTTGAGTTCCTCAGTTTCATATTTTCAATTGTACTGAAGTATTATTAGAGGTTCTGTTGAAAAACGATGAATTCCAGGGACAGTGGTGTATGTCACAGARGTTTTAAGTCAATTCTCTTACGTCRGGAGCCAGCCAAAAGAGGAGAACTTCCTGGCCCTGTGCTCGCAATAACCTGTGCTGCTAAGCAGATGGATAAGTGTGTTCGAGCAGTTGTGGTTTAATTCTCAGTACTGATTACTCATATGTAAATGTTATTGCTATGTGACTTGTGCTGTCCAGAGCATACTTAACAGAATGAGTGGTCTTCCTGCACGATGGGCAGATTTTTTTTGGTACAGTTATTTGGATATCTGTTGTGAGAGGACTGTCCAGAAAGGCCCCCAAACTGCTCATAAATATGAGRAATTAGAGAAAATGCACTCAAGAATGAAGCAAGTGCAGAAAGACAGTATCTGCACATATTGCTTCTCTTAACAGTAGCTTCTCCGTGGACTTGTCTTTTTTCTGGATTAGGCGATTGGCCGCTATCCAAGTGCTGTTCTTAGCAAGACAGTGAGAAAGCTAAAATGCGGTGATGCTGAAAATTGATGGGGAGGGTTTTGGTTTTATCCATGATACTGCGTGAGAGAGGCTTCTCCCATATGAGKTTTAGGGAGATACTAATTCAGATGACTTTAGGCAGGAACAGGTGAAGGAAATGAGTGCCTAATATCTGTGTTTTTTCTTAATYCTGTCAAATTATGCATGTCTGTCTGTAAGTTATATTGATAGGTATGTGCACAGCCTGGGAACTGTTTGGTTATTCAGGAAGTTCATGCATTATTTTTGATGTAAACTTAGCAATTAAAGCCTTTTTTTTTTATCGTTAGACACATTTCAAAATGATTCAGAAGCTATTTCTCATCATGTTCTAAWAAAATAAATGTGATATTTCTACTACAGGTAGACAGAGATGCCTAAATATAGACATTTACAGATGCCACTAGAGATGTCCTGCTGTATTTGAGACATCCCCATGGAGCTGTCATATGTAGCACAGAACGTAAGGGAAATGCTTGCTCATCTGCAGTGGTAACTGGGGGCCAGGCAGCATGCGCTAGGGAATGAATTGAGCTAGTGGTGTTTCTTTGAAAGAACAGGATCTAGTCTTTCCTGGTGAAGTGTGYGATGTAGGATTTTGAGTTATCTATACCATTAGCATATTTCTTGAGAATTTGTCCTTGAAATCTTCAGGGAGGGACCTGCAGAACTGTGGCTTTTTATGAAAGCAGACATTTCYAAGGCCCCTACCAGCAGAGTCCAAACAAAGAACTAAGATAGCATGCYTTAAACTGAACAAGAAATGGGTATTTACATGATTTTGTTACTCCTAGCCTTTAAAAGTTCTCAACTTGCTGCCATCTCTGTAACCTACATCCCTGATCGCTGATCAGAGCAGAGCTAGAACACCTGTCGCAARGTGTTAGGATATTGCATCCTAAATATCTGCTAAGGTTATTACCTGCTAATGCTGAATGCGTAATGTTAACATATTAGAGCTAATATGCCCCTGAAATCGCTGGAGCTGCCAAAACASGCTGCAGTCTAAATTAGACCTTGATGTGGAGGAAATCAAACCTGGAGCTGGACAAGAGCCTGCCTCCCCATTACTTGTGACGTTCCCACGGGGTAGCAGTGAGGAACATCACCAGTGCGACTTATTATATGGCTGACTCCTGTGCTGTCACGGTGGCATGTTTTTCCTATTACTCCAGAAATATTTTGTGTCATTCAGCCTGAGGTAAAATACTTAGCTGTCAATCATTTCTGTGACTAAGAGGCCTCATCCTGGTATCATGTTGCCCTCAGTTATGGCAGCTACAGAGTCTGCAGATAATGAAGCAAGAGCAGTTTTTTTGAGAAAAGTAAACAAATGTAATGGTAGGTGTCTATCTYCAGAATTTTTTTTTGAGCAGCACAGACAACTGGCATTTCAGTCTCTTTGCATAAGATATTTGGGGTCTGATAGTCACAAAATGAAGTGAAGCTATAATGTAGTATAAAAAAATGTCATACCTTAGGGACAGAGAGAGCCTGAGCATATACTGAAATGTCCCTATGGATAAAGGAGGGATCAAATTACAAGAACAGGTTGCTTTTGTACTCTGGCAGCTAAAAACTGCATATTCCTTTTTYCTATAACCTTTTGTATTTGAGTCTGTAAGTGCAATGGAATTAAAAGAATTTTATTCTGAAAAGATAACATTTTTGGGTGCATTTCAGTTCACACAAAAGCTAGGGGCTGAAAGCAATAATTTGAGGCATACACAGTTCACACAGCACTGAACTTACAGCTTTCATGCTGTGCCAATTACCTCTATTTAGCTACTAATGCRTTTCAGTTTTGCCTAGCAGTAGAACTGCATTTTTCAATTTTTTACTCTGATTTTAATATGAACTAAAATTATGCCAAGCTGTGTGTTCCTGTGATACACAGGCAGATAGGACTAAGATCACCACATTCATGTTCCATATCACCTTAACTGGGACATGAACCAGTCTCCAAAAGCCATATTTAACAATCTTCAGCTAGCTGCATCTTCTCAAAAGAAATCTGGTTAAAATGTAATAGTCAGATATCCTAACAACTACAATGTAAAAATTCTCCCAAATAGCTTACATGCGCAAGAGTTAAAATACGGCAGCTTGCCCTGTGCAAGACAGCACCATCATCAACATGTAGCGAGGTGGATTGTCCAGGCATTTCTGAGCATGTCATCGRGGTTAAATAGACTTGGTTTTGTCACCTGCATGGCCAGGTGTTTTTTCTTAGCTGAGAAAACACAAGAGAAATGGGAACTGAAACTTCCAGTAAAGGAAAGGTTAAAAAGGATATGGGGAGACGGTTTAGGATGGTTGTGATTTTCAGTAGCCTGAATTGTGCCTGCTGAGGCACAATTTTAAAACTACAAATTTGATAAAATTCGTTGAATGTGACTATATGCAATGCTATTGCTGAGCAAAATGGCTGAACTGATGAAAGCTTACACAGCTGATGAGGGGTACAAATGTGTGGGGTAAAATAACCTTTAATGTCTCTTTGCCCCCCKAGGCAGTATGACCCACAGTTTAAGCTGCCTGCCTTTGGTAAAGCTTTGGAGCAGGACAGAGCTATCTCAGGGCATGCCTTGATACTGCCTATTGTATTTTTATTACTTGTTTACTACAAATAAAAATATTGTAACAGCTGAAATGTTTCAGCAGTACAGATTTTATTATTTTCAGATCTGAAGTGCAGTTTTTCTGATCCTAATTGCACAATTTAAACACTAATAATCATTCAGCTAGGCAAATCCTCTGTGTATTACAGAAAATAAACCTTGTTTTCGAAAATATACATAATGGGTCCACATTAGTCATCTGTGTAATTCAGTGAAGCTGAGACAAATGTAATAAAATGACCCCTGGGTAAAGAGAGCTTTTTGGTTTCTTCCTGGGAGGGGGAAAGTTTTCCTGAAACCCTGACACTCCTCAGCAAGCTGATCAATTTTACCTTCATTTTATTCCTGTTTTCCACTGCACTGCTAAACAAGAGTAAGCYTGTGGCCACTTGTCTCTGATGTTTTGTCCTCCATATTTCTTTGTGCTAATTTTTATTCCGTTTCTGTGCTCACGGATTCCTAGCTTGCTTGCCAATGATTGAAGTTCTGGACTGAACACTACCAATTAGACTAATCTATTTAATTGGGTTAATTCTTTTGAAATGCTTCACTTTGGACTTAYGTTTATCAGCAGTTTATCTTCCCCTTGCTATACTTTTAAACTGTTAAGCTGCCAACAAAGCAGAGATTTAAAGAAAAACAACCTGAAAATATTTCTGTAGCGCTTAAAATGGGATAATCTCCTCCAAAGGTGTCTCCTTTAATACGCCGTGTATAATTTATTTAGTTTATGATATTAGCTGCTCAAAATAGAAGAGCAAATATATAAATAACACGTAAATTAAAAGTCTGTAATTCACCTCTGTTATTTGAGTGAGCTGCCAAGTCTATCTCATACTGCATCTCAGAAAAATAAKGATAATTTGGGATTCTGTGCCAGCAGCTGCCTGCCTTAACCGCATAGGGTGGGCTCATAGGATGTTTCAACTTTGCTGATACTGAAACAGAGGAAAAAGAAAGCTTAAAGGGTAGAACTTGTGGTAGTTTTACTCTAAATGAAGGTGGATCTGCCTTTAGGTTGTTGGCAAAGACATGCAGAGTTAGAGAATAGGAACTAGCTGGACAGCGGGGATTTACATACACTTACAAAATAGTCGTGATCGTGCAAGCTGGCACCTTGCAGCCAGTCTGTCTGGAGATCTGCCTGTAAAGGGAGAAACCCCACCTGACTGGCAGGCTGCCTTTCGTTCGGGCATGATCGGCAGCAGCCTGAGGAGCCCCCACTGCACTTGTGTTCATGTTGCTTTTTGATACGCCGCTTCAGCGGAGTCAGGGCGACAAGCAGGCATGGTGCTGACATGTCTGAACCTGTTACTGCGTTGGTGCTAGGTATGAGAAAGCGTAAGAAAGAGAGAACACAAGCAGCTGGCATTTTCCTTTAAAAAGGCTTTTCTGTCTAGATTTAGAAATTTGCTGCCAAGTCTCCTAGGGATCTTTCCACAGGCAGTGAAGGCRCTCATAAATAACCCTGCACCCTTGTAGCGGTACATAACACACCCTGGATTGCTGGGGTTTCAGCATCCCCCGGCCAGCGGGGTGCTTTGCAGCTGTCAGGGCTCTCYTTACTGGAACCTCCTTCCGTTGGTGACTGCCCCTAATCCAAAAAAAAGCATTTAGCAAAAAAATTCTCTTTTGTTTTTTAGAATCATTGTAAGCTCTTATTAGTGTGACATTTCTTCCTCTTGGACACCAGTTTGGTTATTATTGATAAAACAGTGAGTCTGAGGCATGGGAAATCTGTGCCAGCAGCAGCTCTTTGGCAGCCCAAAGCCACGCTGCTTACTCACTGGGCTCTCGAGCCCAGACAGCCTTTAAAGGCTTCAGGCATGTTATGTTTCTTTCTCCTTGTTTTTGCTGCAGGTAGGGGAGTTCAGAGCCCATGCCGCAGAATGGACAGCCAATGTCACAGCAGAGTTCAAAGAAACACGGAGGCGTCTAAGCGTGGAGATCTATGACAAGTTTCAGCGGGCTACCTCTATCAAAAGAAAGCTCTCTGCAGAGCTGGCAGTCAACCACAATCAAGACCTGACTCCTTGCAAGAGAACCCTGTCAGTCAACCATCTAACCAGTGAGAAGGACATCTTGCCAGCTCTGACAAAGACAGACAGCATTTATATGAATGGTTTGACGCCTCACTGTGCAGCAGAAGAGATAGCTGTTATTGAAAATATTAAGTAGTTGTGACTTGGGATCCCAGTCCTTGAGAAGCTCTTGGCTTAAACTAGCCATATACCTTTTTTTCTCCACCCTGTCAATGATTAATGCTAATAGCATTTTATATGTGTGCATGAGTTCCACAGAAACTGCAGTCCAGAGTTACCATCACATCTCTTCAAAGACTCAAGACAAATGGCACTTCTGTTATTGAAAGATGCTGGAACAAGCAACGTCTTCTGCCTTTATCTGCCCAGACTGTTTTTCATTTCTCCTAATGTGCCATATGGCCTCAAGAATGAATCACACTTGTTATGGTAACAATGTAGCTTTGAGGGATCAGTCCTTAAAATTTCAGGGTCTACCTTACTGAGCCTAGGAATGGACCATTTATGGACTACAACCTATTTGTAAATGGCAAGAAATTCTTATGCAGCCTTTTACCTAAGAAATTTTTGTCAGTGCCTTATCTTTTGAAGAACCAGAACCTCTGCAATTCCTATATGGTTTTTGTTTGTTTGTTTTCTTGCATGAGTAATGTATTTCATTTGAGCTTTCATTCTTCTTGAAATGATGGTGTTCTAAAGGTGTCTGTAGTGAAGATACCAACCAGCATGAATGAATGCCAAAACTCAACAATCATCAAATCAATGTTCTTAGCTCTAAATTTAAAGGCACTGCAGTTTCAAAAGTTGTGAAAATGTCCCCCAGAAGCATTTGTTTTACTCAGGTCCAGCTAATACTTGGTCACGCTGACTTGTAGAATTTGCAGACCCACTTCAGGTCTTATTTTTCAAGCAGTGTTGAGCAGTTTTTTTTTCCTCAGCATCAGATGTACCAAAAAAAAAAAAAAAATCTGCAGCTTATCTATCACTGAATTATTTGATAGATGACAAGAGGGAAATAAAAATTACTATTATGAGGTTAGGCAGGAAAGGGTTTTAATTGGTGCATTCTGATAACCATACTCAGAAAACAAGGCAGAAAAATACGGTAGTCTTTAATGAGCATGAGCCTTCTGCCAGACATTTGCTCTACAAAAAGGATTCTTAACTTCCTCTTTCAGTCAAGTCACGCCAGATGCCGTATGCTATTTTATGCAGGAATCCTGCTGGAGTGCTTTCCTGAATGTCCCGCTGCACAGTGGCTGCTTATGCTGGAGCTGTGACTAACGTGGGAATGCAATTGCAACTGGTATCACTGTGACTTTGTATACTTCAAACACGGAGGTGTCTGAATACAAGTGCAGGCGTGGAGGAGAGCTGATAAATAGCACAATCTGAGTACTGATGATTGTTCAGACAGGATAGGCTGATGATAAGCAGGTCTAAACTGTACCATGGGTTTTCTTTATTGGTTTTAAGAAAACACATTAACTATGGTTTTATGTCCTCTATTTTGCTTGTAGGTGTATGTGAGATTCAGAAGAAACACAGGATGGAATGGATAATTTTGTATTTTTTACATTTTTTTTCTTATGTTAGTCTATTGTAACCTGGCTGTACATAAAATGAATAGAACAGGCCTTAAAGAATAATATAGGCTCTGTGTAAATTAAAGAAGAATGAGACTTTGCTGATTGGGCATGATTCAAGTGGCAAATCTACAGCATCTCTGACCATTAGATAACATGCAAGATATGAATGTTAATGTTTTTGGATGCTTAGCTTGTTTTCTAATAAATATAAGTTAATATGTAAATTCAGTCAATTCTGTGTAAATATCAGTCAATTAACATTTACAGAGAGTATGCTTTTAAAATGAAGAAAGTTCCATAAAACAGCACGGAGCAAATGCTCTTATAAAAGAAGAAGACCCTTGTCTCCCCAGCACAGTGTTCTGAATGTCCGCATGGTGAGACTACTTCTCGCCGTGCATAAACTGTGAATTGTAATGAAAAATAAAGTTTTTAATTAAAATGAGCTTTTTCTCAATCTCCTGCTTGGTATAACTACAATGCTAAGAAATAATTTATGAAATTGATTTTGTGTTTTCTTTGGTAACAGAGTGTAGCAGTTTGCTGCCTGCTTTAATTTCRGTTAGGTTAAGCCATAAAGGCTCAGCTCATCCAGCACAGAAATATTTTTTCCTGATATTAAAAATAATGCTCTTTGGTTGCTCTACCCTAAATTGTGTTTTGCTATTTTGTTTCAAAAAATCAGCAGGGCAGAGTTTCTTCTGTCCTGTGCTACAGAGTTGATGTTAGTTTATCCTCCTTGGCCCTGAGGGAGGGCGAGGGGAGCTCTCACCTGCTCTCCTGCCAGCTCCACTCCGTGGGTGGGGACCTTCTGCAGAAGGGTGCCAACAAACAGCTGCAGGGGTAGTAACCTTTCAAACGAGTACAATCACTTCTGCAGTGAACATTTCACTGTAGCCTCTTTAATTATTCAAAATCTCAGCAAAGGGAATGGTAGCTCTCAACAGTGTGGTGGTAAGTARATACTGAAAAGTCTTATTTTCTTCAATCATTCCAGCCTGATTTGCCTGGGATGTTTCTCAGTTCCTTTTGGATCTGATTTTCAAAAAGGGACTGGTAATGTTTAATGTTGCTTGTCTTTGAAAATCAGAGCTGCGATATCATARGTTGAATATTTGGATCTTTCTAACTAGGTAGTTCATTTCTACCTACTGACTTATAAGACCTTGTATATGATTTCTTTCTATTTAAAGAAACTTTCAGTCCTCTTAGAACCTATGAAGAGAAATGTACAGTGCTTTGAGACCCTAGGAGAATGTGTGTGATATTAGTATGGATATTTGTTAAACCCATTTAAACATTTATTTACCTTGATTTTGGACGTGATCTATGGGAAAAGAACCCCTGTTAATTTATATATAAAAGGTATTGTTTTGTTTTTCATGTTTTTAATAGATCTAAAATACCTTAACAAAACAAACTAGGCTAGATTTGGCTGTTTAGAACAAAGCATTAACAATAAAATACTGTATTTTTAGGTTTAATGRTTGAAGAAGAAGAGAAGAAGCAACAGTCCAGATGCATAAGTAGGTAGAGCTACCATGATCCAAATGTGGCTAGTAACGTTTATGTTACTGGAAAATCTTTTTCTCCCCCTCCATGTACAGCGATAGATCATAAATGCTGAGGAAGGCTAAGTGCATTTATAAAAACCTGATGAAATCTGTGAAGGCTTTTTCTTTTTCTTTCCTGTAAAAAAATGGACTTCTGTATTAAAACCTCATGTCTCACTTTTCCCTTCCAGTTATGGAGTTACGAAAGAATTAACTAGGACTTCAGAAAATCACATTTGTAACCTTCTTTCTCCACAGATACATGAAGATGTTTCCGCACTATTAGTATACTTGCTACTTATTCAAGGTTTTGAAAAATGTGTTTCAGCTTAGTAAAGGGTAATTTTCACTTGTACTGCCACAATCAAATTCCATTAAAGCAGACATTGACCAAAAAAGACTCTGAGACAAGTTCGAGCACATAAGGATCTGTAAAGGCACAAGTTCCAGCTAACAAAATAACCTACTTCACAGTGTTACAGGATAGAAATGATGTGAAATCTGTTAGAGAAGTAGCTAGAGATAATCTGTACTGTGTTTGCTCTTGCCTGCGTTTTGTCTTGTCTAATAATCTTGCCCTTTTTGGCTTTCTCTGGTATATACATACATCTGGTGATCGAAAGCTGAGATTTCGGATAGCCCTGTGCAGGCGGTGGAGAGGCTGAGGCACGGGAGCTTGTTTCTTCCTCCGTTCTAGCTCGAGTGTCATGGGGAAGAGCTTGCTTTTGCACTCCCTTCTTGTGCTGTGGCTCCGGGCTGGCTTTTTCCTCCTTTTCCCCCACTTTTAAGCAGCCTCGAGGCACTACTGTCAGTATCGAACCGTGAACAGCCTGGAAGGGGCAAACCCAGAAGCTCTCTGAATCTCGTGACCGTCCCACCTGTGCCTTCCCTTCTTCATCCCTTCCTGAATTGCTCTTTGATACAACAGCAGAAGTGCTGGAGAGTAACGTAGAAACCCACAAAGTGCTAAACCTCTGAAGGAGTCACCCTTGAACTGGAAAGGGACTTTGGGTCACTAAACCAGCAGTAAGACCAGGACAGCAGAAGGGAGAAAATCTGGCCTGTATGTTTCTTTTGAGTTTTTCTCCTCCAGGATTATTTCTACATCAGTGGTTTCTAAAAGAAACACAGYATGCCTGGTAGAACAAGAAATGGGAAGCAGCACTGCTTACAGTCAGTCCTACGTACTCAACCCAACTCTACATATGTATTTAATTTTCTTCCTTGTGAATATGGGCACTTTGTCAAGGAAACTACGTATAGTGCTGTGTTCTGACACAGCAGTAGCAGTAATACATCTAATAAACTGCAATTATATGTTTGTGTGTTAATTACCTCTTCTTTCTTWCTTTGCAATATTGTTTGAAAGGTAAGGATTTTATGTATTAAAAAAAATACATTTTAAGTGAATTTTTCAGACTCAAAGTAATTATTTTGYCACAGAAGCATGCATAAGATTTTTGGTTTGGGTTGCCCTGCAAGTTAAACTGAACAATGTGACTTTCCCATGAACAGTGTTTCTTTTGGGAAAAATTAAGGAAATTCTGATTTAGTGTTATTAGAAATAAAAAGCTGTTGAGCTGGATGGAGATATTAAAAAGTGCTTTTTAAAATATATTAGAACAAGTATTCTCTGCTTTGTCAGATTATTGTTAAAATTGTRAAGTGCCTGAGTAGATGAACTTATTACAGCCGATGTTCATAGTTAATTATAGTTAGAAAACTTGAATGTTTCAATGCTAGGCCATTGCTTGCCTTGCATTCATGAGGATTCAGAGAAATATGTTGAATAAGTTTATAAACATGTACATTACTTATTATAGAACCTATTCTTTTTGTCTTTTATATATAACTGATACAGTAGCTTTTGCAGCTTTTTATTCTGGACTCAGGTATATTTGTGCCTTCAACATTATTGTATAATCTTAAATTCARCAAAAAATCTGCTCCAGTAAATTTAAGATCATTTCATGTTAGTGATTGGATAATATAGCTCAATTTAAAATTAGTATTTTAAAAAATTAATAGRCTTCACATCTTTTTATGAATGGTAGCAATCTCTCTCCACCAGTGATGACAGGTATAACTTTATATAATAAATACATCTTGTGTTATTTTTGACTGTTTTAGTTGTTTCTGAATGTTTAGCTATTTTTTTAGTTTACTTGTTGTTGACAGATAATTGCAGAGAAAGCAAATCACCTTTCTTTGCTTTGTAAATAATACATCATGACTGGACTACAGTCCTGGAATTCTTTATAACTGAAATTGGCAGTATACATTATGTTTTGTCTGCACTTGCAAGTCATTATGAGTAGTATTCATTAAACGCTTCAGGTATATTGATGTTTCTGTGAATGCYATAGGAGTGTTCATATCTTTAGTCTGACTTTGGCAAATGAATGTCCTTAGTGAGAAACTTCTAAGAAGGATTTCCTTTATTAACCCAGTTGTTAATTCTAGCTAATCTTAGAGAATAAATACATATAGTCAGATCTTCCTCCTCCAGAAAGAGACATGCATTAAATAGCCTTATGGGAATATGCTATCTGTCATTAGTAATAAATAACAATATTTTCCAGAAGATGAACAGCARCCTGAAATGTCATCCTAAATACAGTTTAGTGATAATTCTTTTTTTCTATTTTTATACTGTTAATTTYATCCTTCAAATTAACGAGAGCAGTCAGAAGTTTTATTCTGGAAARATATATGCATCTTTCACAGTAAGCTTATTTTAGTCTAGCTTGGCTCAGGGGAGAGAGAGAGACTAACTTTACTAGATGACTAGGAATATAAATCTATTTGTGTATATATATATATATATTTTTTAAAAATTCTCATAGGACCTTTCATATCAGAATAAGTTATTAAATCCAGTGAGTTTAAAAAGGAGGAGGAAAAAAAGCAAGTAATCACTGCATAATAGAGGCCATATCCTCAGATATTAGACACTGATACAGTGTTGGTGCTAACTTGTATACCAATCCCAAATCTGYTCCTCTGCTTATTGACTTTTGCCTTTCCCCAAAAAATTATAGAATTGAGAGGGAGAGAGAGAGTTTTGAATACTAAAATACTGTAAATGAAAGCGGTTCCTATTTTTTTTTCAAGATCATAGTTTTGTCCAAAATTTCACTTTTATTTTCTGCTGTGCATGAATTTCCTGACATCTGGGTCTTACTGGAAATTCATACTTTGAAGAGGATGAGTATAGGAGGTACCCACACAAGGTAGAGTGCATCACTGCAGAGGACAGTTACTGGTTCAAATCCACTAGATCTCACTGCAGAYATGACCAGGAGAAGTGGTGCTTTCACTAGCACAGCTATATTTTCCACATCACCGAATCACACAGTATCATAGTATGGTTGAGGTTGGAAGGGACCTCTGGAGATCATCTAGTCCAACCCTCCTGCTCAAGCAGGGTCACCTAGAGCATGKTAGACAGGRTTGTGGCCAGGTGGGTTTAGAATATCTCCAGAGAAGGAGACTCCACAACCTCTCTGGGCAACCTGKKCCAGTGCTCCGTCACTCTCACAGGAAAGAAGTTTTTCCTTATATTCAGGTGGAACTTCCYGTGTTTCAGTTTGTGCCCATTGCCTCTTGTCCTGTCRCTTGGCACAGACAAGTCTGGCCCCATCCTCTTGACACCCTCCCTTAAGGTAATTTGTACACTGATAAGATCCCCCCTCAGTCTTCTCTTCCCCAGGCTAAACAGGCCCAGCTTTCACTGCCGTTCCTCATCAGGGAGATACTCCAGTCCCCTAATCATCTCTGTAGCCCTRTGTTGGACTCTCTGCAGTAGTTAAATGTCTCTCTTGTACTGGGGAGCCCAGAACTGGACACAGTACTCGAGGCCTCCCCAGGGCTAAGCAGAGAGGCTGGATCACCTCCCTCGACCTGCTGGCAACACTCTTCCTAATGCACCCCAGGATACCATTGGCCTTCTTGGCCACAAGGGCACATTGCTGGCTTGTGGTCAACTAGTTGTCCCATATCCTTCTCTGTAATCCATATAGTATTTGGAATAATTTATGTCACGTTTCCCTATTCTGTAGTGGAAGAGAGGAAATCTTACAGATTTAAAGGCTCTATATTGCACTGTTGTCCAGAATATTAGTCCAATAGTCACAACCTAATCCTTCCTGGACTGTAAAATTAGGAGTCATAAAGTCTGAGCAACTTTTCTAATAGATAATACCTTAGTGGCTTGTAGCAAAAAGGAGGTTAAAAAATTAGGCTCCACTGTGAAAAGTGGAAGTGGGAGTAATATGTCATGTGCTATTGTGCATTTTCTGAAGTGGAGGTGTAACAGGCACAAAGACCTTTTCATTTGTTGGTGTCCTTAGAGACCGTTCAGAAGAGAAATTTCATTATCAGAGTACTCATGCTCTTTTGCAATGCTTTTGCAGGCTTTAAATGTACATTACCTATAAATGTATGATGTCTTTCTGGGTGTAAGGTGGCTAACAAAGACTGGATAGCTTGGAAAGGCACAAACTTACTCTGCTTGTACTGCATAGATGGACTAAGAGGAGCTTGAGTTTTGTAGCCTTGGAGCTGCCTTTGGGAATAGGCATTCTGCAGGATAATGCCGGATAAAATTGCCTTTTTYAATGTGAAGTCCTTAGAACAGTGTTTTATGTAGAGAAAGTCTTGAAAAATGTATTCCCATCTGCTCTATCAAGYCCTGAACGGAGGCTGCAGTGTTGTTTTATCGCTGCAGCTGTGTGCTGCTTGTGAGCTTGGTCTGTCTTTAATGAGCTAGACTTCAGCTCAGCTTTAGCAYTAGAAGGCTTAGTGGTTTCTGCTTRTGTAGCCTGAAAAATATAAGAAAACACTTCTTTAGAATTTAGTAAAGAGAAAATTCCTCTAAAATCTTGCTGCTGGTTGGTGATCATGGCAGCCAGGTTTAGATCAGAAATCAGTTTTTGTTGTCAGAGTACAAGGGCTGCATTGCCAGATCAGATTAAACCCACTAACTTCAGTACAGTTCCTCTGTGYTCACTGTGACTTTCAAAGTAGGCTCTTAGCCTACCATTCCAAAGTAAAGGATTATAATGGAAAATATGTAGAATCCTTAACTACAGAGCATACCATAAAGCTTTCTTTTCTTTTCTTTTTTTTCATTACAAAACCAAACCCAATTATTCAGTATTGAAAAACTATATACAGAAATGTAAAACTAGCTACAAAGACAGTCAGGATGCTTTCTTCTGCACTCTTTTTCTTTGGTTGCTGTTTCAGTCTGTAGGCTATAGTTAAGTGACTTCATGCATTTTTATGTTTTTAGTAACATCTTGCATAATAAATATAACTCATTTAAACAGTTTTATATGCTGTATGCCTCTGGGTTGAATATTTTTGGTCCCATTAGAAATGAATAACGTAATCTCAGTGCAGATGAAAAGTGTTATTTGTGAAAAGATACATGAGGAAGGTAAGCATCTGGTTAGTATATTCTCATTTAATATACCAGAAATTTTGAAAATATATGTTGCTGTGGAGATTGTGGCATGACATGGTGTATGGGGAGGACAATGTGACACCATGCACAGACCCCTATGAGTTGTCATTTCCCACAGTGTTTAAGACAGCTGTCAGAATTGCATTCAACCAAAATAAAGCTGTTACATATATATGTCCTATTGTTTTCCAGCTTTTCTACTTGTCTGCCTGTCACTTTGATAATTCTGCAGTAAGAAGAACTTTGAAGTGAGCTGAAAGAACAGAAAGGCAAGGAGAACTACCCTGAAGAGATCTGGGGGCAGGAGGTTGCAGTGATTAAATCAAGTGTTTTTTCTCCACCTGTGCAATTTAGGCGCTGTGCAGGACAAGTACTTGACAACCAAAGTGACATTTCCTCACTGCAGTTATATAGCCTGGGTGTGTAGCTGCCTGTGAGCCTCCTCTAAATCTTAGTCCATCCAAGGGAAATAAACAAAAAAAAAAATGAATTCAAAGTATCAGTGGCAATTCTCATAGTAAGTGTTTAAGGAGCTCTTGAWGGTCAGTCTGTATTTGAACCATATCTGAAGCAAGTGAGCCTTAATGCAAGTCCAGAGCATTCCAACTCAGGCCTTTAAACCTGACTTTGTATGACACCAATATCCTGCCAATGATGGTAAAAGCCAGAACTAAAAATTATTAGCCACAAAATTAATCCAATAGTTCAGCAGAATTCTTTCTCATGTATTCTTGAGTAATATTGCCCACAGTGGTAATGCTTTTTCTTTCTTCCCCCCCCTCATGTTTTTTTGTGTTGCATAGCAGGTAGAAAAGCAGCCATAAATTGGGTATATGTGCTCCTTTCCTGTTTGTGGCTGATTCGGAAAGCCACAGTAAGAATGTGCTTAATATAGTTAAGGGTATTGGGATGTGTCTTTAAAAAGATAACTTATTTTGAACGTTTTTACTATTTCTGTTAATGCCATGTTTATAGCACATGCTTCCCCTCATGCTCAAGAAACGCTCTCTGTGAGTATTTTAAGTTATTACCTCTTCTTCAATCGCTCAAAAAAATCTCTTTTGCTATGATAAAAAGATGGAATACCGTTTGGTTGCTGTTGTGCTCAGAGCAAGTTTGTTACGCTCTTTCATTTTGTCTCTCTGTTTTCTTYAAATATGCTACATTTCTGTCTGTGTCCCTCTGCTTTCTCTTGTCCTACGCTTGTACTGTACCCTTTGGAGACAAGGAGCACCTCGGTATTCTCTGCTGTGTTCTCTGCAGCTGGGGGTCTCTGTTCCTGGCTGGTGGGTACTATAGTAATACAGATTCACTGTGTCAGGGGATGATCGACCAGTTGTGTCTTTTCCCTGGGGTAGATATCAAAAATCTCTAATTTGTTCCTCCTGACACAGGCAAGAAAAATGGCTGAGTSTTCTCAAATACCTGAATCATGTAGGTTACCAAGAGCTTCTCGGACTATGTGGTTACCGTGGCCACCAAAGGTTACTTTTCCCCTTGGGGAATGGTAAAGTGCAGGATAATTGCAAAGAATGCAAAAATGTGCAGAGAAGTCTTTTTGATGTGAGGAATTAAGAAATTCATCTGAACTTGTGGAAATAGGATGATACTTCATTAACCAGTGGAGTTTAGAGAGAAAGATTTTTAGCTACGTAATGAATAAGCAGGACCACCACAGTGAAAAGCATGGAAACCACAGACAGTACACTAATATTCATTTGAGAGCACTCAACACCTGCCGGGACACTCGTGTAAAAATAGCCCATACCTGGGATCTGGACTGCTCCCCAGAGCAGAATTGCTGGCTCACTGCAACTTACCTAGTGTTGGGTTACAAATCAGACCTCATTAAATGCCATATTTCTGTAAAATAGGCAACCCTTAGAGTATAGACTGCTGGAAAGAGTATAAATGGGAGTAAAGTTTGGCCCTGCATGTCAAGCTGTAACAATGGTTACCTCCATGCTCCCTTTCATGGGAGATGACAGGGATTATTAATTTACTGAAAGCTCTCCTGTCAAACTGCATAAAACAGCAGGTGTGAAGCTGCTTTGATAAATGAGGTGGCCAGATTGCTAGAATGATTCAGAGCAGCTACTCCTGAAAAATCTAAGTCCAGTGGCAGGTACATGAAAAGAGAAAATACAGGAGAAAATATAAAAGGAAAGTTTTGCTTTGAGTACTGCTATCAAGAACCAAAAACCCAGGAGGCAGAGTCCTGCTTTTTAAGTCAAATAAACGGTCACTAAAGGCAGTGCAAACTCTGCTTCTCCTGAGAAGGCTATTGAAGGGATGCCTTTCTGTTTGTGCAGGGTACCAGGACATAGTCTCATCTTCATTCTCTTTGAGTAACTCTGTCCTCCAGCCTCCCAGAGTGTTGTAAAAGAGAACAGTTTCTGCCCTTGGGAACTGAAYGATTGGGCTAGAAAATAGAAATGTGATGTTTGTGGAGATAATTTTAATCTCATGTACCTCCCTAGGGTTGTAAAGTTTCAGCAAAGTGTATTGTTGTTGGCCTTTCCAACCTTTTTTTTTTGTTGTTGTTGTTTTTTAAACTCCATTTTAGAAATCATGCTCTTGTCTAGTTTCTGAGCAGAGGATCACAAAAATGCTTCCTTGCAGTTTCTTCCCATTCACTTGTGCAGTTGAACYTCACCTATAACTATCACAACTGCTTCTGCTCTTATAACCCACAGGGTAAAATTATCTTTAGAAAAAGTGGGAGAATCAGGACATTGCAGGAAAAGATTTGCTTTAAATCAACCACAAGTCTTAGGAAGTATTTGCAAAAGAACAATTTATGCAGTGAGGGGAAGCTTATTAAAAGTGCAATTAACTGTAATGATGTTGCTAATATGCCTGAATGTTCATTCATCTTAGCACTTAAAGTTACAAAATCAACAGTCACCCACCCTGAGTGCACATCTATTGACAGTAGCTACACGCTCAGCAATAACTAACACAGTCATGGGAATTGAGTGCACCAGCACTGACATAAAATTAAGATGGAGACCTGTTTGTATAAGATATGTTGTTCTTCTAACATACTCAGGAAGGACTCAGCTTTTTTTCCCATGATATGGTAGGTATTTCTGAGAGGGAGAGAGAGAGAGAGAAAGAGCCCATCACTTTCTATAGCACCACTTCCAGGTCTGCTGAGGACTGCAGCTGGAGAACCAGAGCACGGCAGTGACACTTGCTCTCTGTCAGTGTAGCTGAGTTGCAGAAAAAGGGAAAAAAGGCGCTATAGCCACCTTATAGCTGATCTTCTGTTGACAAGGTGGGTTAAACTAGAGCTGCTTAGGGCTGCGCTCCTTCCAGATGTTTTCTGCCGGCCCTTTATTGGAAGGATGTGTCAGACTTGCTTGCTGGAGTGAAATACGGTGTCTGCACAAGCTCTACAGCTGGAAGCAGAGTAATCACAGCAGTGTGGCACTTCATCCAAGTCACCCAGGCTTTTGAGAGATTCTGTTGGTGTCCCGTAACATGCCAACTCAGCGATTTTGCTTTCTGAACAAGTGCTAATGGCTGCTCTTGACGCAGTGCTGTGCTGTGCTGTGCAGAGGTAAGAGATCGGCCAGAACTACCTCAAAGGTCCCTTTAACATTCCCCATTCTGCAGAGCAGCCAAACCTCCTGGATCTTCTTTTTTCACTTGCAGATTACCTGTCCCATCTTTCTCAGTCTGTTTATCCCGTATGTTGGAGGACAGATAGGCTGGCAGAGGATGTTACAACTGGATTTATTTACTTATTTGTTTATGTTAAGAAATTAAGCCAGGAGAAGGAAGTAGATAAAGCGGCAGAACTCAGATTCGCTTTCATCCTCCTGCGATGTCACTATTCAAGTTGTCTGAAGATCTTGTGGGCTTCAAGCCGTTGGAGAAAAACTAGACTAGAGGTCATGGTATCACAAGGATGCAAGGAAAAAAGTAAGGAAAGAACGCTTTTTAAGGCAATCTTCATCCATATATGATACATAAAGGGCACAAATATACCTAAATTTTGCTTTGCAAATCACATGCAAATGAAAAGAATATAAGAGATGCGGCTGGAATACCGCRGAGTGGAACTGATCCATTTTATGGCACCACATTTCTGAGTGACCTCCAAGCAGATGAATTCTTACTATGTTTAAAAGCTCCTACCAACTGCCACTATTTGTTTCCTGTAGAATAAAATACCAAGTTAATTAACTTGGATTTAAATAATTTCTAGCCCTCATTTTTATTATGTGTTTACTACAGCCCATTTTCATTCTTATTCRTAAGTCCTCAAATTTAAAGGATCAGGCTTGGCATCATAAAATCTGAAATGACAGAAAATGAGGAAAGAGACTTCTGAGCAAATGAGGGAATGCCGAGYTTTTCAACTAACATGAAAGACGAAACACTAATTACTGAGGTGATGGTTAATAATTGATACCTTCATTCAATATAGCCCTGAGATTTAGGTCCAATAAGGAATTTATGTACCTAAAAATAGTCAAATCGGAACCTAATTTTTCAGCATTTTCTCCCCAGACAAGATGCCAGAACCACACGCCAGGGAGGAAGGCCTGGTGCAGCACAGCCACCGAGGGGGTTCCTCAGCCCAGCCCAGCCCAGCCCAGCAGGCAGAGGCTAAGGTTAGCGTGCTCAGCTTGCCGGTAATTAGCAGGGCTGGATGCGACTGTGATAATGATGCAGGGGATGCGGTGGCGGAGCTGAGAAGCGATTGAGCTCTCTCCTGCCATCTGACAGAAAGCACYAGGGTCTGCTAATGCATTAGTTGCAGTTTCCTTTGGCTCCCCATTAGATCTCCCTGTCTAGATCCAGTTAAAAGAGGAAATGCTGAAAATAGAGGCAAGTGTTATGTTCAAGATTTATCTGAGGATGCTGAGATGTGCTTCTTTCTTGTCCTTGATCTAATCCACTACTGAGATTTTTCCTCCCAAAACACTTAGCAGGGTTTTTTAATGAGTAGTCAGAGAAGATGAAGCTAGTTCAGCTCCTGTCTCTTTTTCTACACGAACCCTTATCCAGCAGCTTTCTGGGAGACCGAATTTCCATAGCCCAAGAGGATGAATTCATGTATTCCTGAAGAGCAATTGAGCTGTGAGACAACAGGTCAGGCTGTCAAGACAGGACTTCCACTTCTCCTGTTCGAACCTATAGCAGYGTGCAGCAAGTCATGGGGGATGAGGGGATGAAAACACCGCAGTTTGGGTGCAGATTGGTTAGTCATTAACAGCCAAGTCCCGAGTTTGGGTCCCTGTGTATCCCAGGATACTTCTATTTGTTAGTGTGCTGACCCTGCAAAGCGAAGACCTCTGAGAAAATGCAGCAGTTTTGCTGCCCCAGCCTGTGAGAGGTGGGGGGGCCTCATTAGCCTCTGCACAGTGACGGCAGTGGTGGTGGCTGCAAAGCCTCTCCAGGGAACAGGCTGCCCGGGGGGCTGTCCCCAGTGGGGAGCGAGCTGTGACGATCGCTTTGGCTGCGGCTGTTGGCGAAGACCCTGGCTCCCTTGCAGAGGGACCTGTGCAACAGCCACCCTGCCTCCCGCACAGACTAGGCCTGGTGGGTGAGTGAGTGGGTGTTTTGCTTTGATTTTCCCAGGTTATTCTTTCATTTTTGCGTCTTTAAATAAGACAGGGTGAGTTTTAGCTGATTAGATTTACTGTATCCAATCGGGAATTGCCACTAATTGTGAGAAGGAAAATAATATTGCTGGGTTTTCCTGTTGCTAGGTGGGATCTTAAGTTATCCTTGTCTCAGTGGTATCTTGTGGTCTGTAGGAAAATGGCCTTTCTTGTGTTGCTAGGCACTAACTGGAAGTGGAGTTGTGTCTGTCCTGGTGGTTAAAACTCTCTACTGGGAGTAAGAARTGTGAGCGTGAATCCCTTCTGCTTGAGAAGACTATTGAGCCCAGCTGTTCTGCTTTTCAGTGGGGTATTGAAAGTGCTCATCTTGTATACAGAGGAGGAAAAGGTATATACTGTATCCTAACTTGCTGACTGAGCTTGTGATTGAAAGCACCTTGTTGCTGTGCTTTGCATTGGCTTAGCTCCTTTCTCAGGCAGGGTTTTCCTGCTATTCTGCAGGGCTGGAGCGACCGCGGGTCTACACGTGGGGCTGGCAAGTGAGAGCAGGCTTATGGAGATGAATTCAATCATGTGGTACCATGGGGACATGATACTGGCCCATAGCTGCAGAATCTAATCTTTTTAATGCATTGTTTTGCTTCTTTTCTGTCACCCGGGAAGGGAGGATTTCTTTAGTTCTGAGGCTGTCTTGAGCCGAGATAGTAGTGTCTGTTGTATGAAATATTGTAATAGTTAGTGTTGGCAAGTAGGACTGACAAGTAACTATTCTTCCTGCAGTTGTGACATTCCTGGCGAGATGTAGGAAATGTCCCAGTGTCATTAAGTAAGCAAGATGGTAAGGAATTCAGTGGCAAAAGTGCTGCGGGGAGAGAAATCAAGTAGCAATAACACTCTAATCAAATGCATAGGAGGAAAGAAAATGTGCTGTGCAAATTTAGGTGAGTTGCCTGTTCCACTGCTTCACATTTGTTATGTTCATAGCTCCCTGGAAAAATGCTTTGTCAAGTTTATTGCTGAATGTTACTTAACAAATATGAGCTTTTGTCCACGCATATAATGAAAAGGACAAAACAATTATCAGTGTATTCAGCTGGCCTCTGTCTTTCAAAAGACCAGTCAAGCAAACCTATGATCTAACACAGAAGAAAAGAGACGTGCATGCAGACTAGCTTTTTGTCAGATTTCCTCTCTCTTTTCTGGCCCTTAGTTTTCTGTTCTCTTTTGTCTTTGATTCTTGAAGATGGACTGTTCTGAACTGGTGCAGCATAACAGAGTGATATGTAAAGACATAATCAGTCACAGGCAGTCTTAGTTTGCATGACGCTGTTTCTTGTGTTTTTTTCTTTTTCTTTTTTTTTTTTCTTTGTTAAAATAAATGAAGTTGCTGTGTGATTTTCACTAATCAGAAATTGCTAAGCATGAATTTGAAAGAAAACGGTGCTAAATTTGGATACAGGTACAAGACTGAAAGAATTGAAAGAAGATTACGGTCAACTGAAAAGTGATATGGCCATGTGACTCTGGCTCTGAAAAAAACACYGTCATTTCAGTCCAAATTAACAAATGCGTAGATTTAGTTTTAGAGCCTTCCCTCAAACAACTGTTGTTTATTGCTTTTATTTTGTTTTATTTTTTCTCTGTTGACTTACTCACTTGGTCCTGTTCTGATCCCCTTGGAAGAGGCTGTTTTCTCTCCTCTTCTCACCTGGAGCATTTCTCACTACTCATGTTTGTGAGAAGTTTCATGCCCTGGCTTTGAATTGACTTGCCCAGTGCTGATGACACCAGTCCATAATACTGGGCCACAGAAAGCCTTAAAGCAGGAGAGTGTGGTACCTGCAATCAAGGGCATCAGGATAGAGATGTCCGTTAGGTATTGTGGACAAATGCAGTTTGAAATGATTTACTTGTTCTTCCCAGAAAGAAATGGATCAAAAGGCACACCTTGCTAGCTCCTGGTTTGCATGTGCCAGATGCTCATGTGCTTGCTGCAGTGTCTTCCTGTTTCCATGCAAGAAGTAACACACCCCTCCCGYGGCCTTCTTCCATTTACGCTACTTCTCTGCACTGACCAGAGGGTGCTTTGCCTTTGTCTTGGGAGCTGCTTCTGTAAATTCCCCTCTCTGGCCCAACGCAGGTCTCCCCRTAAGAGCCTTACTCTGCGCAAAGTCGTCCGCAGATCAGCATACAGGTTGCTAAGTTATCCACTGCCACCCTTTGCATGAGCTGAGGTAGGCCATGAGTTGTGCGTACTGCAGAGAGCACGTGGTCAGGCTGTGTCACCTTCACTTCAAATTTAGATCATCRTGCAAAATATTTCTGTGTGGGAGTCGGTCTTTGCTGATTGTCTGACCATAGTCTTAGCTCTGACTGCAGAGCTTTATAACAAACACTAAGATTAGTGTGAAAGAAATATGAATGGGAGTATGTCTGTGAAGGCACTGGAAGTAATATCAGAACAAGGGTAAAAAGAAAGACCTCTGCTGCTAATGATGGACACTGCTTCCAGGACACTGTTTCTAGTAGTAAAATTGAGAAATGTACTGCTTATGTCACGACTGCAAGCCTGCGCTCTGGCCGGAGGGCAGCGCAGAGGACTTTGCAGCAGAAGATGCTGCAGCCTAACAACAGGGAGACAACAGCAGGGCTACGTGTATCACGTTGGCCATTCCGAGGCTTGTTAGCCCACCACGAAGACAGGCACATTTTTCAAACAAACCAGGAAAAAACATGCAATAGCAACTTTGTCTAGGGCTTAAGGAGACTGACATAAGCGAGATTTTGAAGGAAAGGATAACAACTATTGACTCACAAGGGTATAAAAGATATGTCTAAATTTTAGTTTGTCACCAGTCAAAAGGGACCCAGAGATATGACAGAGACTGGACAGCGAGTGTCCCTGTCCTCTGTTACGGGCAAATGATCCTGGCCAGATTGCTTGGTCATAGGCATTTTGGGGCTTCTGAGAAAATGAGTGTGAATGGAGGAAATCTATGACAAAGTGTGAGTGGGTAAAATCTACTTAGAGATATGATAAATAAATATCATCTTCCTTTTCCATGAAATCTCATGATGAGTTATGATACATTAACATTCCTGTCTAGCTAATATGCTCTCAAGTAGATACAAGACAAATTATGTACTGATGTGCATTAACTTTTTTTTTTTTAACTAACTAGTTGTTAACTAACTATACAGAATTTCCTCTTACCTTCTGCCATTTATACATTCTCGGATAAAAGCAGTTGTGTCTTCGCTTCTAGGAAGTGTTCATTAGCCTGAAATAGTTAGTATGGTATAACATCACTTCTGTGAAATGTTAGCTTTGTGGAACGTAAGAAATAGATTGGAGCAAAGCCTGGAAAAAAAACAATTTAGAGCATCTAAAAGATGCTCTAAAAAGCTTCTATAAATCAGTGCTTAATACTGGGAAAACTGGCAAAAGTACCAACCTAAGTAGCTAGYTAGTGAGGCGACACGGCTTGACTGGGACTCTGTAAGCTGTGCAAGAATAAATGAGAGCTGCCTGGTTCGCCTCAGAGCAAAGGCACCGCGATGCACACAGCCGAGGTGACCGAACCACCTCGCTGGSGGCCTCCGGAGAAGCCAGGAGGAGGGCAGTGGGGGGCCCTGCTCTCCTTACGCAGGTGACCAGCCCTGAGCAGGTATCGGATGCCCGGCTGCACCGTCGAGCCACTGCCGTATGCTGAGTCTTTCCCACACAGAAAGTTAGACCCTTTCATCAGCAATCAACGATCTCTTCCTAAAATCTTTAGAAATTTAACAGTTATGTATACACTTCTCATTCTGTTAATTTTAAAAGATCTGAGGTTTTTTTCAAAGGTAACGTTTAGATAGCAGGTCTTGTTCTACAAATCTACTTCACACAGTTTTTTAATTCCAGATATATATAACATATATTCAAAACCACTTAATATATAATCAAACCACCAGTGAACAGGCCTTTAAAAGGAAATTAAGGCTGCTTAGAACAGGAGATAGAGGGTTGCACTCCTTAAAGAAATCAAGACGTATATTTATTCTGGCCTTCTGTAGTGATGCATGAGGAARTCACCACTTTCAGCTACTTTACTGTCCATAACAGCTTATTTTTCTTCTTATCAATCTCCCCAAGACTCAAATCTCTTAGAGTATTTAGTTATACAGAACTTAGCTATGGAGTTACATGAATTTCCCTCCTGGGTACTCTTTGCAGACTCCTTGGCAAATCCTTCAGTAGGGTCAGGTTAAAAAAGAAAAAGTGAGTTTTGGAAATCAGTGACTTGGTCTGTGAGGTTCTACTTCACATGTAGCACTTCTTGGYGGTGAACAACTTTATGAACATTGTGGGAGCACCTGCATCTGCATCCTGTTTGTAAGTTTAAAATCAGTGAGGTGCTCAGATTGAGACCTGATATTATGCTTCCTGGAAAAAAGACAACTGACCGGTATTGACTTTCTTAGCAACTCCAAGCAGGAGGTAACGTTATAGAAATAAAAAGTGGAATRCTAACAGCAGAAATACATGTGTAACACACATAACAAGTCTACATTGCTTATTTTCAAACTGACCTCCTCTGTAATCTTGCTATTAATAAAGAAAAAAAAGGAGGAAAGGGAGAACTTGCCAAGGTTTTCCACGGAAATACCTGTGTTCTGTTCCCAATTTCTTACTTTCACTTATTTGAGAGATTGTTAGCATCTCAGGGGATAAAAATAAACCAATGTCCAGGCTAGCTYTGAGAAGGGTTAGCACATTAAAGATAAATTATTTTGTTAAGAGGAGAGGACGAAAGAGGAAACAACATCGGCATAATGGCCATATGGTCTCARTAACAGTACAGCTCCAAAAGGAACTACAGCTGTTTTAAAGTGTATCTGCTGTTGCAAAGTGTATCTGCTGTTGACAAATACTAATGTTAACTAGGAATTAATATAACTGAACCACCGAGAGAGGGTAATTGCAGTTTAATATGAAAAACGCAACGGTATGATAACAGACCAGGAATCGTAGGAAGCATTAGATTTCCAGCAAACAGTAAGTCTCCATAAAAGCATTTTTCTTTGCATAGTTCCATTTCTACCAATAGTGAAGAAGGTATTAAGGCATGAAATTGTTGAAGTTTCTGGTAAATGCCAACCTCTTTGATCTGTTCACTTTCAAAAGTGCAATCAGATTATTCTTTATCTGTATAACCTGCAGCTTGCCAGAATTTCACCAGACCTTAATGATTCATTTAACCCATGGAATAATTCTGCTAGACTCACTACAAGTAAAAATAAAAATTAAGAAAATTCTCAGCTGTCTTGGGCATGTTTTGTTCACACTGAGTCTAGTTTCCAAATTTTGTTTTTATTAGCTCAGACAGACAAGATGTCAGGAATTAAGTGTGTGATCAACACTATTTCTTGGTATTTAGAAGTGCTGATAAAGCTCACTGTGGATTGTCTGGATTAAATATTGTTAGGTGCCAGACATCTCTGACATTTGTGAGCTTTACCTCAATCTTCTGGCAAAACCTTTGAGAAATCTATACCTTCATTCAGAGTTACCTTTAGGTTAACTAATACCAGAAGAGGATTCTTTTSAAAAGAGACAGGACCTTAGTGCTTCAGGAAGACCAATAACCTATYCAGGTATGGGGCTAGTATCCAAATCTTACCTTTATGCACCCACTTTCCTCCAACCAGAAAGGGATGTGAATGTTGAACTGCATGCTGACTGGAGAGGTATCTGATCCTTTCGCCCTACCATTATAGCTTAGATAAAATCAAACCTAAACTATGGTTAAAAATCAGTACTTCTCTCTCCACCTAACCTTGGTTCTGTTGTTTCTGAATGATGTGAAAACACCTGGGTACTCCTGGTTATTTTTATGGGGAAAAGTTGTGGCTACACTGGAGTCATTTGGCCTCAGGATCCCATTTCTACCTTTCTTGTCCAGTCAAAGCTGGAAATTATTTGTGCTTGAAAAGAGCATGATTCTGTTCGTATGAAGTCCATGGCCCATTCAAAGACAGAGAGTTAAACTTTATTAGGTTCCTTAGTTTTCTTAGAGCCAGTTTGAACAAATAAGGCAAGTGCCCTGAAACACAGTTCACCGATTACAGCAGAAGTCAAACAAGTCTACTCTTTTTTTCCCTCAAAGCCTTGTCTGTCCCCCTTTAAGAACTAAGAGCCAGGTAGAAAAAGGAAAGCCTTCGAGTAAGTGGTTTTGAGGATATCAGACATTTCAAGCAAAGGCTTTAAACTTCTGAAACAATCATCAAAATTTCTCTTATTAGCATGATTGACAGTTAATCCTGGGTATTTTCTTTGCTCAGTCATTTGCTTTCCTTTAGCTAACGGAAGACCCTCAAGTCAGAAAAGACGAAGACATTGCTGTTCAGGATTAACAGTACTGTTTCACGATTTACTATCATCGGTGGCGCTCCATAATTGAATGATACATTATTTTTAGCAATATTGTGTATTGAGTGCACAAAATATATCAGTGAGGATAGAGGATAGAAGATGAAGTTTGTAACCTATTGGCATTAATAAGTGATGCAGATTTTTTCAAGGTTGTTTCTCATCTTTGTATTTTCTGAACAGTAGGACAAGGTGGGGTKTTTCCAAAGCTATTATCTGTGCTTTAATACAAATTGGATTTTAGCTCTGTGRCTATTCATTAAGCATCTTCTACAGGGGTTTTACTTTTTACTTATTTTTTTTTCCCTTGAATCTGTTGAGTTCAGTGCTCCTGGATATAGACAGCTGACAGCTTGAGAACAATTTTATCTCTTTTTTTTAATCTCTTTGCAAAAGCTGGGCTTATTTCAAGCAGTGCAAAATGCATTTCCTATAATGAAAAATAAACAGTGTTTTCAAACAATGAAAAATTAGAGGTTTAACAAACATATATATGTACATTTTTTATGTTTTAATAATCACTGCTTCTTAGGATCTTTCCAAATTCTCATCATCAAACTGGCAGTGTTTCAGTCATTTGTAGCAGCATTTAGTTTACTGTTGTCATAGTGAAGAATGTCTCTTAGTCATGAACACTTTTTGTGTTGCATTTTGGAGGTGTCTTTTTGGAGTCTGGACTCAGCCATCCAAATTTGTCTTAGAATCACTCKAAGTTGTCATGAATATTTAAGCTAAAGTGACTTTTTGTTGTTGATTGTTTTTGCTTTTATATTGAAATTACTAATGTCAAAAGATTGTCCTCTGAACCAAAGAGTTAGAAGTTCAGCCGAGTGTATGTACTTCTCCGTGGTGCAGGTATGGCATGTCTGATTTAATTAAGGATAAAATCCAGATGTATATGGTTCTTTAAGAAGGTTAAAAGAGTTTTCATGCATTTTTTTTGTYGGTTCTTTCGATATTCTCTTATCAAATTTAAAAAGGAGTTTGGAATACATATTTCTGTTTCTGTTGCTGTAGGAATTGCTGCTTCCTAATTTTCATCTCTGACTAAACTTGCAGATTTAACTATGTTTACATCATTGGAAATGCTAGTTCAGTGTGTGATTCTGCTCTGAATTTTACTTCGGGGACAAACAGTAAAGTTTAACTCCTGTTTTTGATTTTTGTATTTATAGTTGGTAATCTTAAGAGCGGGACTCTCCAAGGCTATTCAGGATTTTTCCTCAAGCTTTGAAGTCTAAATTTAATTACTGCGCAAATAGCTCTTGAAAGGGTATCAACAACTTGATAAGAATGCCTTGTTTTGTTTCTGTTGGCTTTCATAAGTAGTCAGCAGAATAATTGACRCTGGTTTGTTGAAAAGAATGTCGAGTTCTAGCAGTGTGCCTGGAGATACTCATTTTGGTTGAAATGTATCCTTTCTTTTCTTCAAGTAAGGAAATATTTTTGCTTCACCTTGCAAAGAAATCAAATTATTGCAGTCATTTTCAGAAGTGGTAGATGATCAAAACYTTCTAAATCAGTGGTAGGGTACCTAGCTATGTATTTTGGTTCATAGTAGAACTCATTTAAGAAAGTATCATTTTAGCTATTTATTCCTGAAAACTAAAGTCTACTTTGTGAAATCTGTGGGTCTTGGAAATTACAGTCTAGATCTTGCTCTTCAGGATTAACTAATGTAGTATAAGGTTAGAAAACAGAAGCATAAAAGCAAATATCCTGGCCATGTGAGATTTCCGAGGAAGATGAAGACTACCCAAGATGCAATTGTCTTGCTATGTTAGAAATTAGACCTCTATTTGATATCTGAGAGACATTTAGACTTCAAAGTCTTTGCCACAGTTACAATATTTCACTTAACTCTTCCCAAAAATCAATGTACCTTTGTAAAGCATAGACCATGTCATATGTTTCTCTGTGTCCTGATCAGCTGCATGTGTTAATGATGGAAGAGCAGATCATGAGAGAAGCTGCGTAAATCAACCGGTGTTTCATGGGTCTCCCTGCAGAGTTTTGCAGGTTCCACTGCTAATGAAAAACGAGTTCCTGGTAGCAATAAGCAGYGTATGTCCAGATCTCTAAGCCCAAGTATTACTTTATTGCATATACTGTGGACCTCATAGTTGGACGTATATGCCCTAMATGGACCTTTATTCTGGGCATGTAGCTTTCCAGAAATTTTCCAGAGGAACATTGAGGCTCATCTAACAGTAAATGAGGGTATAGTACCATTCTTACATGTAAGCCCTGCTAAAATTTAATATTTTTGAAACCTTATTGTGTATTTTGGAGTAGGGAATAAAAAATAATACTCGCTTTCTCATAGGAAGAGAGACAGAAAAAAAGTTGAAAAAAATTCTCAGAAAAACACTGTTGGTTATTGAGCCTCTGTTTATCATATCAGGTAGAGTTTACCTCACTTCATGTCAGTCTTCTAAAAGTTAGTTGCTTAGGTTCTCTTTGAAGTTGCTGGAGAGGAGAGACTTATTTTGAGTTACTCATCAAACTGATTTGGGAACAAATTTTATCCAAACCCTTTTATATGCTGTAATTGATTTTTTTAAAAAATGGGATAATATATACACAATACACAATAAAATATAWAATATAGAGGTTGTAATGCTATTTTAACGTACATGAAAAGGAAGTACAATACAATATATTTTGCTTAAGAAGAAAATAATTCTCTTCATTTTCTCCTGATAAGTCACAAGATGTCCTATAAGAAGAAAAAAGATCATGATTTATTTAAATGTTTAAGCTACCTGATTCTGTTTGGTTTCAAATTTGAATCATCCCAGACTTTGAAAGCATACAAATATCAAATTTTGTTTCAGATTCAGCTCTAGAGCTTTTTTTTTTTTTTTTTTTTTGAAATCCAGAACGATTTTCAAAGCCTCCTTAGTGTTTCTAACTAAAGCATTTTTAATGATAGTGCCTGGGTTGTTGCTGATACTTTTTTAATAAAGTAGTATTTCTTAAGAGCCTTTTCAGGGAAGACCATTTAATCAAGTTAGTTATTTCCCTTGTGGAATTGCCCCCAATAACAATTTTCTAGCTTTGCTGCTGACAACTCATTTGCAAACTAGTATGCCTTGCTCTTTTGCTAATAAGCGTTCTGTAGAGTCAACCAAAACTTCTGCTATCTAATTAACATGATATGAAAAACTAAACATAGAATGACCTGTTTAGATATGAAAGATATAAATAATGCCAGAGATCTGAGCACATCATCCTTTCTCCCTTATTTTTATTACCATATTCTTCAATAATTAAGAACAGACTTAATCAAAGGCGTTCTGACCTAGCCCGTTATAGCATATTAGCTGTGAGCATACAACTCTCCAGGGTTGCATGGAGCTCTATCTTCTATATTTTTCAGTCCAGTTTTGTTATATTTTGTCTTTAACAAAGAAAAGGCTTTATGTTCAGTTTTGCTAATATTCGGTTGAAGTCAAAACATGAAAATACCCCTAGGAGAAGCCTCACACGGTTGCTTGAGGTCATTACAATATTTATTATTTTTTTCCCCTTAACCCTGAAAAGAAAGAATGGTGGATAAGGGTTAATTGCTTTTGAAAGATGATTTGTTTATAAAATTATTTACAGAATTTTCCATCTGTCTGAATATCTAAAGAGATTTTATAGTAGTGAGTGATATTTTCCTTAGGGATAAAGAAGTTAAGGTGCAATTTCAGCCAACCCTCTTGACGTTTCACAGTCCATGCAACTGCTTGTAGATGAATGTTTTTGCTAGGGTAAAGACACAGAAATCAGAACTTAAGTGGTTAGTCCAAGGCCATATTAAAAAAAAAAAAAAAAAAAAAAAAGGTGGATGGTTTGGAACTGTCATTTAGGTTTCTCATTCGAACTTTCACATGTGGTCTATTTTCTAAAAGATCATTGTTTATTGAAGTTTGCTTTACATTCTGTGGGTTTATAGTTAGAATAACTTTTTCTTCTCAGGGTCTGTATTTTGGCCTGGATATTTGTCAGGTGGAAGCAAGAAGCCTTCCAGTTATTAAAACCTGAGCTGATCAGAAAAACTGCCTACCCAATCTTGTCCATCCGTGGAAACATCTCTTCTTATGTCCTTATTCCAAACATGTCTTAAATAATCAGAAAATAGTATTATTGAACTGTCTTGCTGTGCTACTTGAACGCTAAAGCTGCAAAACTAGCTCAGTGAAAAACTAGCGTATCTTGCTTCTTACTGGTTAGATGTGTTTGAGGTTGAAACAAGCAGCCTCACAGCTAATAAAAGCTGAGATAGTCAGAAAGAATGTCTGCCACAATCCTATACTGAGGCTCCATGAATATTACTACTTGATTCTGTGAAGAATGTGCTTGATGTTAATTAAGTATAACAAATATAGCACTTATTAGCCTGAAGTATTGACTGTCCTGGAAAAACAAGAAAAAAAAATCTCTTTAACCTAAATACTACAGACAGTTTCTCGTCACTCACATTACAGAGACTCCTTTCTCAGGACCTGTGCTGCATCCAAGCAGGTGTAGACAGAGGTACTGACCTGTGCGCCTGCATTGCTTAAGTTTTGGAGACTAATACCCTAGCACCAAACTCCGTGGAGGATTCCACATTTCCTTTCTTTAATCCTGTCTGAATTAATATATAGATAATCCTTAAAGTAACTGACCCAGGCATTATATGTTGGTATTTGTTACATGTTAATTGCTTTGTAATAAGGTTATACAATCCTAGAAAACTCATGCTGTATATCAACACTCATCATAGTATTAGAGGTTTATTAAATTACATAGATAACCTCTGAAATGTGATTCAGACTCCTTGCTCCTTTTCAGCTCAGTGTAGTAATGTTTCTCCACCAGGAATTGAATGATTTTGAGGGCTGTTAATGAATAATTTTTAAATAACTGAGGTGTTTTTGAATATGATTGATTTTTCTTCTAACCCAGAATAGGTTACAACCAAGCCCCTAAAAGCAAAACAAAGATTGTACTTTCCTTCCAAGAAGGAAAGAGGAGGAAGAGAAGAGTCAGTGTAGGAAGGGAGGTGGCTTGGAAGCTGTTTAGGAAGGGAGACCCCCCCCCCAAAAAAGGATAATAAGAAAATAGACAAGACGAAACAATAGCTATCTTAAGAGAAGATTTTTTTACCATTCAGYTTTCCTTCTTTTTATAAGCTCAAAAGTGTTGTCAGTAATCACTGTACCTGTGCTGTCTATTTATTGTCCCTAGCAAAGTGCAGAATCAGAGCTGTGGTGACTAGACAGTTTGAAATGGCTAATTGGAAATACTCAAGTGTTTTGTTGCACAAGAATAAAGAAAAATGGATATATATTTGGGGAGAATATTTTTATTTTTAATTAAAATAAATAATTTATTTCTGAAGCGATGATTCTGGAAATAAATGGTTGTAAAAATCATAGCTGTAAAACATTCCTGTTTTTTTTTCCATGCAGCTYTAACCATACAGTGTTCAGAGGATCTGTCATTCTCTAATGCTAAGACTCGACTGTGGTTACCTGTGAGTTATATGTCACTTGGAGAAAATGTTGATAATGCTTTTTAAATTGACTTAAATGGTTCAAAATAAAGGCAAAATAAGTTTTGTGTGCAAAACACCTTCTCTGGAAACATCAAAATCTTACTAAATAAGAATGCTTAGTTTTCATTCAGCTATTTTAGCTATAAAATGCTAAGTTTCTGAGTCTGAACTGCTATCCTTACATGACCTTCTAGGGGTAAAGCAGGGAAGGTCATGAAGATGGATAAATGCGGATGGAAAAATACGAACTGGATGATAGACCTTTCTACAGAATCGGTTTTCCAGTTCCTTTCTCGAAATCTTTTCCATTGTGCATCAACATGGTAAGTCACATAGGAGTCATAAAAGTTAATTTAAGAAGTTTGTAAACTGCACAAAGACGTCACTGCTCTGGAAGACAACTGGTTGCTGTGTGGGAATAGCACAAGAAGGAGTTGTGAAGGGCTAGAGCGTGCTCAGCTGCTTTGTCAGTCTAATGCATGCAGAAGCTCTTCAGCAGGAATGATGACTGTTCTCAGCACACTCAGGAAGTTTTTAGACCACTTAGCTGTCAGGGTCCAGCAAGTCTCTGCTAAGTACATGCAAACAGATGATTCTCAAATGTGCATTTCACAGAGTCTAGAGGAAGCTGTATCCTTGGCACAAAATCCATTAAATAATTAAGGTTTTGCAAAGTCCCAACTAACCAGAAATAGGGTCTTGAAGTTCCCTGACACTATCCATTATAATAGATGGAACTATGCAATTCCTTGAGAAATCTGAACTAAAAGTCTTGCAAAAGGTTTCCTATTATTTTCTACAGGCAAGTGAGTAAAARTGGATATAAGTATAGTTATACTTCAACAGAGCAATCCAAATTCCCYTGCAGCAGTCTGAACACACTATGTGCTACTTAAGGTACTATAGACTCTGAAGACAAGTTGTTTGAAAGAGTTAAAATGTATACACTTGAAAAGAGCAATTTCTATTTTCATTTTTTTTTCTTTTTCTTGTAATTGAGCCTCACTTGAGGAAATRCGCAATATTTTATGCCTCACAGGTAAACTCCTAAGGTTATTCTCCTTTCAAACAGTAAGCCATAAAGGCATCTRGGTATTTTTTTGAAATAATGCCATAAATAAAGAATAGCCTGCAGTTCTCAATTCAACAAAATGTACAAAAAGAAAAAAGCACCGAGCTGAATTAAGACTTGAGTAGGATGAACGGTGAGAGTGGTCATTCTGTCTAGGTAGTGGAGGTGAGAGGTTAATGGGATGTAATTGGGTGATCCCAGCCTAACAGCTGACATTTTTTAGTGCTTCTGCTCACCCATGGCTTCTGCCGTGCCTTGGGGAAGGAGGCCCTGCTCCTAGGCTGTGCTGGAGCTGTTGCCCTCCAGAAGAGAGGCCGGACTCATTCGGGACACATCTCATCCATGAGCAACATGGCAGGGTGCTACCAGAGCTCAGTATTTCACCTTGTCTCAAACTGCACTTCACCATTCAATGAGGTGTGAAATGTTGGCTGTGAGATATTCTAAAATATCCTTGTGTCCTGTATATTTAAAAAAAAAAAAAAAAAACATAAATAATTTAAGACAAAGTTATGTCCAGGTGAATATACTCTTTTCTTCCTAGCTACTAAGGTCTTACGCTAAGAAGACACCTCTTTTTTTTAACATATGTAGAAAGGAAACGTAACTGAATCTGATACTCACTGAGTGGATCTAGGAAGGGTAATATCCTTTAACTGAAAGAGATTTGATTAGTTAGAGTTACAGTAACGGTCATTAAGAAATTATATGTTCAAATTCTTGGCCATTTTCCAAGTCCCATTTTCTCGTGGATGCACGCTTGCAAGATGCTCCCTCTGCTGAACAGAACACTTGGACCTTCTGCATGGAACCTCGGCGAGCAGTCGCCACGCGGACCTTGCTTGTGCTCCGGATATGGAGCCTGACCACCTACGGCTCTGAGCTGACACGAATGTGGTTTATCGTATTAACTACAAGTTAAAGATATTTGGAATTCATGCAGATTGGCAGAAGTACCAAAATCTAGGCTAAATGCGACTGAATGGTGATAACAAATTTTCCACTTTGGCTCTTTTTATCCAAAATCCTTTTGAGCTCTTTGAACAATAACAGAATTAAGTGGAAAAACAAAAAGTAAGGACACAGATCCCTAAATTCTTTATTGGATGTAGTCCTAAATGCCTACACACATAGCAGGCCATGTTAAGTAGAACAAGGATGTAAGCTGATATCTAAGCCCCCTCACATTTTTCCTTTCCTAGGTTAATATTAACTGTCCACTATAAGCTTGAACGCCTCTTCTCTGATACTACAGCAATGTTACTGAATAGGATAACAGTGATTTCAGTAGGAGCAGTTTTGGTTCCTAAGTATAATCTGTGAAACAGAGGGAAAAAAATCCAGCTCCTTATTTCCTAACTGTGGTTTTTCTGATGTGCTAAAAAATGAGAGAAAAATCATCAAAAACTTTGAACTCAGAAAAGAGAGCAGATCAAGCTTCATCTCTCTGAAGGAATCAAGTCACTAGAGGAAAAAGGTGCAAAAATGCTTGCAAGTTGTCCTGACTTATATAATATTTAGATATGTATGATTATTCTGTTGACGTTAGCTGGCAGGGAGGAATGGCATTCTTCCAGAGCATTTGTTTTCTTTTCTCATTAGCTAGGAAGAGCTAGCAACCTTTTTTCCATATTATGTCTAATTGAAGCTGTAGCTTCTGCACCATGTTTTCATTTCCAGCTACTTGAAAGAATCAAGGCCAAATGAAAGGGCCTCCTGTGACTTGCAGAACATTAAAGCTCACAACCTCTGGGACTGATTTTATAACATGATAGCTTTGGTTTTTTATTCTCCACACATCTTAATGCTTTTCAGCAAAGTGTTTCAGGACCCAAGTTGATGATCCATGTGTCCTTCCTTTTTTTCTTTTGGCGTTTTTTTGATCAAAGCATCTTAGCGGAGTCTCTTTGATGTCTTGCTTCTTTTCACTGTATTATAAGCAGTTTGACACACTAAAAAGGAAAAAAAGAATTTGTGAAAAAAATAATTTTCCAAACAAGACAATTTTTCACTCAAGCCACTAAGAAATGCACGTGGGTAAAGGCTTATACAATTGGTGTTGTTTTGATTCCATGCTCAGCCTTCAAGGAATGAAGCACTTAACCAAGGGCCTTTTCTCTTTTCTCTCTCTCTCTCTCTCTTTTTTTTTTTTAATAATATCACTGCTGCCTTTTCTTTTTGTGGTTCATATACGTTACCTCCCAGAGCCTCCTCTTGCACTGRGAAAAGAAAGCCTGCTTATTTCATCGGAATCAAGAGTTAAACAAGCATGAAGCCTATTGTAAGTAAGAGGAAAATCAGGCCAAGTGTGTTTATATTGTGAGTTGTTAATAACAACAGCTCTTGGCTTTTGTAAAGCACATGTCAGGCAAGGAATGCAAAGTGCTCTTAAAACAGGCATTAATTAAGGCTGACAACCTCCACCCTGTATCCCTGCTCTAAAGTTAATAAGAAGTGAGGGATGTTGATTGGCTTTTATCTCCGTTCCAAAGGGCAGCGGTGCTCTGCCCTGCACGCGTGCACAGGCAGCATAAGGGAGAAGAGGTTTCCAYGTTTGTGGCAATGCGACGATTCCCACCTGGAAAGGGCTTCTGAAGCCAAAAGTTTTAATAATAAATAACCTATTTATATCTATATAGGAGGAACCTATATTCCTCCCGAACGGAATCCCCTTCTCTCTCCTCTCAGCTGTTGGACACAGTGCACTTCACAGCTTGAGGGTAGACAGCAGATCTGAGGTGGTAACCCTTTAAACCGAATCCACTAGCAGCAGATATTTTGTTTAACTGTGCCCTTAGTGTGCTAAGCAGTATTACTTTACAATGTTAAGAAGTAAAATTCCAAAGACCGTAATAAAAGGAGCCTTTGAATTGTGTCTAAATGAGAACGGAATTTTATTGTTCATGCTTTTGGTAATGCTTGTTCATTTCTTGTTAGTTCTAGGCTAGCATTTTTGGCCAATGTTTTCGTAGCAGATTAGAATGTATTTGCTAACATGGAAATGAGAAGTGTTTGGTTAAAAATGCTAATTTAAGGGCAGCTGAAAAACATTAGTGACCCCCTTCACACTATTTACTGCTCTCCATGATTGCAGAGGGAATTGTCATCTTGCATACCTGGAAAGCAAAATCTGAATCACTGCTGTATGTTGCCTAAGTTGGGTACCGCCGCAGGCACTGACTGTGACTCCTCAGCCTTTGATACAWCGCTGCCGCAGTGACCTTACTGGCAAGTTTCCACTGACTTCAGCAGGGGATGAACTGGTCTCACWATTGACCTAAGAGCTCCTGCCAGACCCAAGAGATCTTGTTTTTGCTCTTCCCCAACACAAATATAAGAGCTTTTGTATGGACCTAATTAAGCCTTTCCTTGAGTTGCCAGAAAGACCTTTTGGCTTAATCAGCTGACAAATCTAGCAGAAAATGATGCAATTTTTAGGCTAGGTTGTTTTTCTGCTAAATTCTGAACTGACTTACAGTTAGGGCAGGAGGAGGAAGGTCTGATGAGTGMCAGACCTATGCAAATTAATTGTTTAAGTGGAGGGGAAACAGTGGGACCTCTCTCYTCTGGCAGCAATGGGCCACTGTGCTCTTTAGGCTCATGTCAAGGACACTGCAAATCCCATGTAAGACAGATAGTTGCTTTCTCAGTGCCGTTTTGTACTACATCAGCTCCGTCACAGATATCTGTTGTGGTGGTGTGTCGTGCAACACTTTGTTATACGAAAGCTGCTGAAAACAAATAGAGAAGCTATATATTGATGTGTAAGCTGTAAAGAGAGGAACTACTCATTTGTGTACCAAACAAAAGGCCCTTTGAGGTCTGGTGGCATTCACCAAAGCATTTTCAGTTTTGTACAYGTCCAGTTTCTACCACGTTATCACACTGCTTCTGTTAGGCTGTCTGCTCTCTTTTCTTTACACACCAGCTGCTCTTTCATACATATCAGCTTCTTGAAGAATACGTAATTTATAACCTGTTTTGGAAGCTTGCCTAGAAAACACATCAGTACAGAGAGGGTGCCTGAGTCTCTCAACCAGCAGATAATCTTTTGAAAGACCGTTTTTCACTGGAGGCAAGTTTAAACATATAAGTAAAGGTTATTTTGTAAGAAGTAGCTGAAAATATTTTCCTAATCAGAAGAATAAAGTTCTGACTTAATTTTCTTAAATCATTCAGTGGGAAACCTTCCTGAATTCAGCAAATTTGCTAAGTGTGATATGGAAATGTAAAATATGATGAATTAGATTTCACCTGTAGTCAAGAAGTTCTCTGCTAAACAGCCTTGTAAATGGCTTGACTGGGGCACTCAYGAATAGCTACAGCAGAAATTTCTCCTTTTCCTTTTCCTGTGCCAAGAGCATAAACAATAATACACTAAAATTCCTGGGTCAATAGACCCAGAGATCTGATTTACATCTCTAGTCACCTCATCTGATGCAAGGGGCTGTGACTGAATAATATGGAGGATGTAATTGATAGATTTACAGTCTTTCTAGATTTTAATGATACAAAAATATCTTTTAAATATCTTTTTAGTATCCTTTGATCTAAAAGGTCTTTTAAAGTATCTCTTAAATAATATAGAAGTACCTTTTAACTGCTTAATATAAAATTTTTGCCATCTAAGCCCCAAGATTAATTGAGATGTTCTAATATGGCAGTTTAATATATTTATACATAATATAGAAGAGTGCAGTTGCTCTGCTGCTTTTTCCTCGTTTATCTTCCAAGTAACTGAGGATCCAAATCATGGCTTGTAAATTAACAGTTTCTGTGGCAAAAGAAAATATAATGTTCAATGGCATGAACATTAGATCCTTTTTTTTTATTGAAGTTAATGTATATTTAAAATGGAAAAGGAATTAATCAGAGATGTATTCAACAAAAACAGACTGAAATAAAGAGCTCTTACCCCAATTSCCTCAGAAAAGACTAGTTGCTACTGAAGAACACATTTTTTAATGTAGCTGAGTAGATCCTGGCCCTCTCCTATGGTGACATCCATGTTTCAGTTTTTTGCATATATGTAATTATATAAGGATCAGACCTATGGTTGATTTGGGCCTGCATCCTGCCTCTACAGTGGTGAGCACTTATTACAGCACAGGGCAGTACAACCTTTCCAAAATAGAGGCTTTTTTTTTTTTTTTTTTCCTCCTGTGTTAGTCCTGTATTAGTCCTTTTCTGTATCTTTACAAGTTATAATCTGTAGACATCCTAAGGCTTGGAACTACCCAGGCTTCAGTAGCTATGGGTGTTATAACATAAGGTAGAAATGATTGAATCCATCTATCTCACTTGAATTATAATATTTGTGTAATCACATTCATATTACTAATAATCTGAATTGCCACAACGCCTACGTGAACCACCTACAGACCRGCACTCTGCTGTGCTAGGAGCTTTGTAATCATAGAATAAAAAAGTTTTTATGTGCCCCAGAGTGTTCAATATCTATCTAAAAGACTTAAGGTGGCAGATACTTATTGACTGATGGGGGACACTGAATATGAGACTGGTTTCATGTTCATGATACGGAGTCATATCAACATAACTGAGGGTTAGCCTCTATCAAACGTATTGTAGCATGCAGCARAGCAGAGTTTTAAGAAGCAACAAGAAAATTGAAAGAAGATCATAAGGTAACTTTGTAGGTATCTATGAGGAATTCATTCTAGTATAAGAGGCAGCATGTGGAAAGAACAGAAAACAGAAACAGAGAAAAGGAGGAGGAAATAGGGAAGAAAACTTATTTATAATTATGGATTGGGAGTTATGGAAAACCATGTGATGGAGTAGGACATAAAATGATTGATGATGCTTAGAAAGAGAGAATACTTCAGAATGGCTTCCACTTGCAATTTAATAATAATTAGAAGCAAAAGTGCAGACATAAACACGCTGAGCAGAAATTATTTTGATAAAATGAGGTTACCTTCTATGTTTCTGTACCTCAACGTATGTTGTCATGCCAGCTGATAGCTAATTTGTAACCTAGGAGTTTGGCAAAATCAGCAATCTAATTGGGCAGCTCAGCCTGTGAAATTCATATTATATGTCTTAAAGCCATTATTTCAGACATATTTATTATGGGTTTCTGTAATGAATGGTAGGTATATATGGACCTAGACTAGATTAGTGTGAGTCAGGACAGTGCAGCCATATCAATAAAGGACATATTTTGACTTAAAGAAGTAACTTTTCAACTTAACATGTAGTACTATTTAATTTTTGTTTCTCAAGCAAGAAAAATATCTGATCAGTTTTCGCATCTTTAGGAAAAAAAACAAATTAGGAAAACAGCCATCAAAATACATGAAGAAGTCATATATAAGCAGAGTAGGAATATAATGACTTGATTAAGGAACGCATGACGATTAGAACAGACTCCACTGACTCCATTTATTTCCATGGAGTTCTTCCCTCTGATGTAACTTGGGCTACTACTGCCCACTCTGAACCTACTTTGTTAAGCATTCTGCCCATTTCATAGTTCCTAAGTATAGCACCTGAGAGATCTGAATTCATATTGAATTTTCAAGAATAACAGTCACACTCATAGTGAAGGATGAAGTTCCTGTGGTTTATTTTCTGCCATTTACTGAGTAGTGAATTACAATTCATAAAACTATTTCTTTGCTTTCAGTGCACAGTGCCCCATATTACTAAAATCATTTGGTTTCACAAATCTGATTATGTTCATACTATTTCTGAAACAAGACATTTCCCTTTCTGTTATCTTGGCTAATACAATTTCCAGTGTGCATTTAGAAGATCAGAGAACATCAATGACTACAGCTGCTCCTATTTTTATGGTTCATATTGCTCATGGTTCTCCACAGCTAGAGATGACTTAGTTATGTGCTTCTGATTATTAAACCTTATAATAACATAAGGCATGCTATACAATCAATTACAATAAATGACTTTATTGCCAATATCTAGCAATTTCCTGTTATTCTTATCTCAATTATTTTCAACAGAACAAATTGCCTAAGGAAAATATGGGTGTTTTATGAGCAGATCAGCGTGATCTTAAGGCTGCAGGGACAATGAACAACAAGAGACAGGGAGAGTCTTGAAAATCTTTGCTTTTACTTACTAATTATCAGTAGGGGAAGTGTGAAGCATCTCCACAGGCRGTGGCACATCATAATTCTAGTCCCTATATAAACTGCTTATGAACTAGCACATATATGTCAGACAAAGACAGAAGATGAGGACAGTGATTATAGTCATGCCTACTCTAAATGTTAAAACCTGTGGGTTGACTTAGAAGTGATTACTTTAAAAGCCCCCAAAGATATGCAGCAGTTGCATTTATTTTCTGAACCTTTGACTATTCTTCAGTAGGAACAGGGACTAGAATAGAGTTCGAGAGAGAGGACTGAGATTCTTCTGTAACCTCTCTGCAAAATAATAAACACAAAAGATCACAAGAATGACACTGAAACGATGGCAGCCCTTGGTGATGTGTTAAGCTTTATGCTTTGCTAGCTTTAAAGAACTGGGCTGAAATCACTGGGCCACACTATGAAAGGCTGTTGTATAAGTGCAGGAAGAGACACTTGCTGCACATGAAAAATGTGTAGTCTGAATAAGGAGACAGGTAGACTGTGGAGTAAAGAATATATTAAGAGCACTTTAATAAAGGAAATTCAAGTACAAAGCAATGGAATAATTTAGCCAAAATCTGATATGTAACAGGAATGAGAATGGAGCCCAGAGGTCTCTACTTCCAGTTCAGAGAATCTCCTTTCCTTTCAGCATGCATTGCTATTTTAAGAACACTGAGAATACAGAACCAGCCAAGGATCCTTCTGGCACTTGCAAATCCACCTTCACTTGTGACTTTCCCAAGGTCTAGTACCCAGGCCAAGAGCTGCTATGCCTCTTCTGCTTRTATCACCTCTTACTAAGAGACTTTACATTGCTATATGCTAATGTGACCTTCATTTGAGCAGAGAACGTGCAGCTCCCAGTGAACAATTTAAGGGGGTTTCTCCCTGAGGTTCCTGAATGTTATCAGCACCCATTAATAAGGCATGCAGCCACTGAGCTCAGATCATGTAGTCCAGGCTCTCAAATACACTTCCACTAAGACAGCAGGCCAGGCTGAGGTCTAGCAATAGTTGCTTTCAGACTAGATCCTTAGATGCTTATCTAAAATGGATAACATTTGGGACTACAATCGCATACTTGCTGATTACCATAAGAAGCTACAATGATATCAACAGGTTACTCACAGCAAAAGTGAGCATTTGGGCAAAGATTTATTGGTCTAAGATGAATGTGCCTTTCACAATGGATAAGGTATAAAAATGCCTGGCGATTATTGTCTCTGAAATAGCCAAGGCTTTGACTTGTTGTGATCTAAAACTGGGAACTGTTTTTATAATAAAGAGAAACTCAAGCTTCCTTGTTCATTATAAGAAATCTTGAATSTCATTTTGTGTTATAGCAGACTAATTCATTTTAATGTGACAGTTCTAATTACGGCAACTTCTTACGTTTTTAAGCAGTGGTAACTGAGGCTTGAAAATATATTACAAAAACATGTCTGGACCATCAGATTTGAATGGACTTGGAAAATATGTTAAAAGAAAATAGAATAAGCTAGCTAGAAAGTGAAGCGGAAATGATTTGCAATTCTTTTAWAAAGATGCAGAATTCTTTTCTGTTTCCATTGATGTAAAGTGGAGAAAAAATAAAAAAAAAACAGAGGAAAAAGTAAAGCAGTTTTAAACTATGCAATTTTTATGACAAAAGGCAGATTATTGCTTGCTTTCAGTTTTCTTATTTATTTTTCAAAATGGAATTGAAAACCCATTCATTGGGAGCTTTTCTTCAATAAGGATTAGGTAAAGGAATGAAGAATTTAGGTTTTTAGTTTAGTTTCTTTCTTTCTCTCTCTCTTTTTTTCTTTTTTCCCCTTATTTGAAAATGTTATTTCCTTGCATAAATAAAGTTTCTGTCATATAAGTTTTCAGAGTTGTGGAAATCAAGGCAGAGAGATGCCAGGTTGATTTGGAATGTCTTGCTCAATAAATGGTAATGAGAATTCTATTGAAATATTAATTAGYTGATAAAAGAAGTCAAAAAACATGTCCAGGCTTATGTATTTAGGCCAAAATTCTTTCCACCTGACAAATCCCAAGCCCTTTAGGCCCCCACTACTATTAGCAGAGGGATCTTCAGTGGCATGTGTTGTCCCTGGAAGTCTCTCCCCACYGACTGTGGAAAAAATCTGAACAGATTTTAGGCACCAGGAGTCTGAGCCAAGAAAGACTGAGGATCAAATCTGAGAAATCAGAGGTTATATTTAGATGGATGCCTTCAGCGATTTCAAAATCGGGAATAACCTTAAATTARTGTATCTGTATTTAAAGCTCTGGCTTGCTTAAAATTTGAATTTATTTCTGAAGCTTTGGCTTTCTGGAAACATTAGGCTAGTTTTAGTCTTCGCAAGTTAATAAAGTGCTTGTAAAAGAGTGCTCTCTAGCCCTTCTCCTTTTTTCTCTTACTGTTCCTATATCTAGTCTGAGACTGATTCAGTGGGTGAAAGTTCTTGCAAATAGCATCATTTTTCAGTCTAATTGAGCCTGCGTTCTGCAGTGCTGTAGGTTCTACCTTTTTTTTCTGAAAAGTAATTCTTTATATATAACTCAACCTTCTCATCTTTTAGACAACGATCAAAACAATTCCAACTTGTCAGCAGCTCTCTAGGAGATCAAAGAGGAAGAGAGAGTGGATTGCTAACGGTAGACTACCATCTTCTACCTAAACAGGTTTGAAGTATGATAAAGTATAACGTGGTGATCCATGGTCCTGTGCCAGAGCTTGAGTATTTTTAAGGTTTAACCCCAAAGCTTGAAGGTATTTCTGTGTATGCATAAAAAGAAAGTTTTGCCCTGGTGAAAACAGTGTTATATTTAGTCCTTTATTAATCCTGAAAAAAGTCTAAAATAGCAAAACCATTAATATCTTGAGTTTTCAAAAAAAAAAAAATCAAATTAGTAAAGAATTTTAACCATTTGCTTAATACTTAATTTTAAGTGACCCTTAACATTCTGCTTAAAATCAACTCTCTTCAAATATTTTGTTCATTTTGGACCTGAAGTTTTCTGTCATGCCTGAGTATTGGGAAAGAAATATATTGTATTTGTAAAATTGATTTCAGAGCTTCCTGATAGTCTGTCCTTGGGAGATCCTGTTTCTTTGAAATAAGCTTTTCTATGCATTATTTTTGCAGAGTTATTGCCTTACTGACAAGCCAGGAGGACTATTTCATTAACTATTTTCCTCAGGTAATCTGGACTATGACAATATATTACATGTCTATAAAGTGGCTTTATCAGCCTCTTGCCTATAAAAACCCTCAAATCTCAGTATTCCATGTYTGTATGCAAAAAGCTCCAAGAGAATCCCAGAAAGACTTTTTAAAGGCACCCCACGCAGTTTATTGAACTGTCTGCTTGACTTGTAATTCCTTCATGGCCTGTAAAATACTGTTACTTCCTGTGAGGGAASGCAGTGGAAAATGTGTTCTAGCAATACTTGCTTCTTTGGGACGGAACCTAATCCAGGGCCCTCTGCTTTTCAGATTGATGGGGCCAGGATATGAATGTTTTATCAGAAATTTTCCTAACAGGAAGGAACTTGTCCGGCATTATCAAGCTCATCAGTGATAAAGCAGAAGGATGTGGGAGTATTTCGTGTTAAGCCTTGCACCTGGAATTTCACACAGCTCATAAACAGATGGGTTTCTTCCCATTTTGGAATCGGCTGCCGTTATGAATTCAGCTTAGACATTCTGACCGCRTGGCATGGAAACAACAAAAGTACCAGTTTAATAGAGCTGAACACATCAGGGCACTTAAATTTCTTTTTTAAATGCGGTTTTGTTTTAACACGTAAGACTACTCTGTTTAAAGAGCTATAAGGAAAGCTCACAATGCAAAACRATTTTGCATTCCTGTAAAAACTATGCTCTCAATATCAGTGGATGTCTGCTGTTCAGAATTAGATCTGCATGAGACAACCTAACGGCAGCGAAAGTATATTCCTATCAGTATATTTATTCATTAAGAAAAATCCCTCTGTGTCCTACTGTATAAAAAGTTCAAAAGCTGTTTCCACACTTTCCTTCTAACTCAATGATGTTATATACCAGTCCAAAGAGAGCCTCTTAGTTTCTGGTAGTGTTAAATCCAATCCAGTCTCTGGGCACTCTTCCTGGCGTTGTTCTGTATTTATGCTCACGTAACTTCACTCTTGATAGTCACAACATTGTGGACACCTTTTCAAAACACCTTAGAAAACTGGGACCTGAAGCCATGTTAGGAAACAGCCAGACAAGTGTGAAAAAGCTTGCTTCATCTAGGCTTTGTGGAAACAACTGGAGAATTAGAGGATGCTCTACACCTCTCTAAGAATACTCAGCTGACAACACYAAAGTGGATAAAATTATGGTGTAACTATGTCTTGGTCAAAAAAATTATCAATTTTTTCTCAACCTCTAATTTATCAGGTGGATTCTAGCACAAAGCTGATTTTATTGACAGCTCCACTCAGTGCCCCCAAATGTGCATGACTTAGTTCTTGGCAATTTCTGTATTGATGATTCTTGGCAATTAATGAAATGTAAATCATAGCAACTGTTGGATGTGCTTTCCTAAGATGGCATACAATACACTTCCTAATATTAAAAGCATGACCTACACTCATGCATCTTAATTATCCACTGGTGGATTAGTAGCATCCATCCTTCTCAGACAAGATGGCCATTGGTAACTATTACAGTAACGCCCCAGAACAGGGACAGTGTCCCTGGATGACATCTTGTAGTCTCATGTATTGTAAAATACTAAATATGTATTGTTACCAGATATAGCAACAAAATTCTATTTTCTGTTTTAGCTAATCCTGAGTACTACTTGGGTTTGGCTATTTAATTGGTAAGTCTTTTCATAATCAGGTTATTGTGCTATATGACTCCTAGGAGTCCATGCTRATCATCAACTCTATTGAGGGCTACACATGGGATCTTTTCCATAGGGATATATTTGAAGTTATTATCTCTGTTAATAGGAGCATATCTATGTCACATATATTAAATCAGAGAAGTCACATGGGCTATCTGAAAAAAAGAGAAGTCCAATTCTGACTCAAAACTTAATGTTTTTAACCAGTCTTTTTGAGTGTAAGGAAGGATTTGCTAGAACAGAAATCAGTATTTCATTGAGGTACCTGGCAGCAATACACAGCTCAAAGAAGAGCGACTAAATGTACAGCAATATAATTGATAATATTCTATTCCTCTACAACATATCAAGTGGAATTTTCACAGCGGAGAAGTCAGTGGAATTTTTGCTGCTGATCTCGGAAGGACTAGCAATTTACCTACAAGACTGTATGAAACCTTGTAATGAAGCATGTTTTATTAAAAACTTCTGGGTGGAGAACTACATTAAAAGGACATGCACCGTAGTTTTCAAAAGCAATTTATTCAACCATGGAACTAACATATGTCTGCTGGAAGAATATCAGAGGTGAAAGTGGCTTCTTTGGGTTTCATATGCCTTTTAAGAATCAAAATGTTTTGCCAATTTAAAATACATAGCCTGACTTTCAAATCATAAGTAGAAGCCATTGAGCTGTTTTAAAATGATGTAACAAGGCAATCTGAAGATCTCATCTAGCTTATATCCCTAGTGGTAGAGATCTGGACAATCTGGAGCCTGTCAGAGGATATCGGGAGGATAAAAACTCTGTAGATAAAAATCACAGAAGATGTCTATATCAGCAAAACACAGAATACTCCTTTTCTTAAGTGAAAGAAGRTTCTCAGAAGTAGGACTACATTTGAATATATTCCCAGATTCTGTAAGCGGAAAAAAAGCAGAGGCGGAAAGGAAGCATAAAAGTCCAGTTAATGTAGGATTTTTTGTAATGGAAATTGAAAACCTAGGTGAAACTGCACTGTTGCTCGGCATTATGTAAGAGAGAAACTGCTTGCTTACTCAGTCACTAGTAGAAGATGATAAACTTCTGTATTTCTTGAGCAAGGGTTTGCATTGCTCATAAAGGCTTTTCTGTATGGATGGTTTCAAAACACTCAAGCATGAAGGTTAGGCTGTAATAGCATAGATATCACTCACCATCTCCCCTTGCGGTTCTGTGGTGAACCTTCAGTCTTTGAATCATTGCAYGATTTTTTCCAAGGAGCTTTCTGTGGCTTCCTATCAGACTTGAGGATCTTATGGGAGAATGCAGGGCTATCCCACTGCCCTGTGTGGTGAGAGGCACCTCTCTACCTCCATCTTGGACCCCAAAACTGTTTTGAGACAGAAGAAAGAGACGTGTTAAAAATCTACTAAATAATATCCCAGCTCAGGGCATAATAACAGTCCTCCATGAGGTCTGATGAATTCAGGATAAAACCGTACTGTGTGGAAAGAGGGAAATGGGTATAWAGCCTACTCACAACCGTGCTGTGAATGCATGTCAGCCAGGAAGAGATCTCTAGCCTACACAGGAGACAGTAAGAAGCTCAGCTCGACAGCCTAAAGGTGAAAGGCTCCCTCTTTCTTACTGCTGTCCCGCACCCTAAGCTGCTCAGCAATGCCAACAAGAACAGGACAAAGCAGATACAAAGCAGAATGGTACTTGGAATACAGTTTTAAACCACTTCCATGTTTACACGTCCACAGGACAGCCCTGATGAATCTGGAGGCAAATGTGAGCAGATTAAAACGCCTGTCTTCAAGAAAAATGCTCCTCTTGCTGAGTACGTAGGAGAATAAAAACATCATAATTTTTTTTTTTTTTTTGATTTTTGAATGCAAATAACACAAAGTGATGATGTTCTTGCAATCCTTAAAATGAAATACAGAGCACTTCGAGACAAAATTAAGGAAACATAGGCCAAAGCAGAAGCAGTCGAGGCAAAACTGGGATGTTACTAGCAGTAAGACAAGATTTCCTTTCTTGGAGTTTAATTCCAAGTAAAAGTAGGATTCACTACTTTGATATATTTTGTCAACTTAAGCTAAGTGCGTTGACTAACAATCAGCGAGTCAGACAACGTGCCTTGCTACAAACACTTCCTATTTATTTAAACATTTACTCCATTAGCAGTTGCATAATTAAAATTAGCATAGGCCCCCTACTCGTACAAGTAAATAGGAAACAAAGAAATATTTAATAAGTTTTTAGCAAGAYGACGTGCCTGTCCCAAGTAACTGGAATGCTTCAACAGCTGTCAGAGCAGAGAGGCCAAAGGAAGCCAGACTAGGAGAGGTCTCTGCTAGGCAGGGCTGAGGCTCAAGGTCACCCTTGAAACACACCTGCCCATACATTAATTTTTTTTTTCTGGCAGAGAATAGGTCTTTTCTCTTCAAAGCGATTAATCAGATATTTTTCACGTGCAGGTTAAAATAAAAAGGAGTGATATATTTACAGACAAGTGAGTCAATAAACTGTAAGCACTAATTTGCTTTGTTGATGTATAGTATCTCATGCAAAGTGCTGAAGTGATGCAGGAGAGACTGACCATGTGTTAGAAACAACTTCTGGACATTATGATACTTTATTCAGAAGAAGAACAATCACCTGTATTAAAAAAAAAATGAAAACACCAGTAGTAACAGCACAGCAGGTGAAAGATCACATGACAGATTTAATGTGATAAATCCAAGATCCCTACCAATGTCCTTAAATTTGCTGCTTTTAAATTCCTGTCTTCCAGATTGCCAGGAAAACCTTGAAGCCCAGAATGGGAAAGAATGGTGTCTCTTCATTCTAACTAATCCAAATTTAAAACAAAAGAAGATCAATACAATTCCAAGTATCTGCCAAGCAGTACTAACAGTAAGAGGAAGAGTTAACCCCTTTTCTAAGCCATAAGGCAGCTACTCTTTGGTCCAGGTCAGTCTGACTAATTCTGGCAGAGATACTGTTATGCATATCAGAGGGAAGGGATATTCTGAATTCCTCATTTGACCTTCTCCTKAGCTTTTCTCTACTAACATGTATCCAAAATTTATCAGTTCCAGCTCTTACTTAATGTTTGATCCTCTTTACATTGTCAGTGAAATGTGAAAGGGGTCCAAGGTTAAGTGAGGATCAGTCCTGTCAACATGTACAATTAATTAATATTTTTGAGTGTAACAATGGTAAAAATGCTTTCATTATTTCTCACTCCTACAGACTGTCAAGATAATCAGAGCGTATAGATAATTCCACCTTTAAAGAAAACGAAAAAGGAGTCAAATACAAATTATTCTTGTTCAGGAATGTTTCTCGACACTAACATCTCCCTTGCAAAACCTAGCTTTATTTTGTTTTATTTTAKTTTAGTTTAGTTTAGTTTGGTTTAATTTCCAAATGGATGCTTCTATTTTCCTCCAGCTAGTACAGAATACTTTAGAGTGAAATTCACTTGAACGTGAAGATGCACCCATCGCTTAACTTATCATAACCCTGGAGGATTTATGGAGGGCTAGGTGCAAGGAATGCAAGTGTCTCAGTGCTGAGGGCAAAGATACAGCAGAAAACAATGCTATCCATAAAACATTCCTCAGAAGTCTACCATAAATTTTAAACATATTGTTAATTGTACATATATATGTATGTATTCCTTGCCCAGCTGAATTCTGAATAACTCCAGGGATGGAGATTTCAYAACTTCTATAGGTAACCATGGCTTAACAATTCTCAAGGCAAAGATTTTTTTTCTTAAGTTCATTTAGAATTTCCCTTGATGCAGTGTGCAAATGTYGCCTTCATTCTTCCTTTTTGTACCAACAATAAGAGTCTTGTTGTGTCTTCTTGAYGGTCCCCTTTTGCATTACTGCAGTTAGACCCACCCAAACTCTTCTTTAAAGTGAAGTAAGAAAGCATGAAATAAATTTAACCAAATTATTTAAAAATATACACATTATATTTGATTGATTTCATGATGAATTAATGAATAGCAGTTTTCCATCATACTATCTTCTCACTTAATATATGGCCTCTGATCACTGAAATCAAGAATTTTCTATTCAGTATAACAGTTACTTTTATTTCTTACTGATTGATTTTCTGCTTAGTAAAGAAATAAAAAGTATAGCAAATGTAGCAAAATTTAATACAAAACATTTTAACCTTGAAAATATAAAGCTAAAAATTAGACTAAAATTAATACAATTTTCCAGTTATAAATCAGTTTTTTAATAGAGTTTTTCTCTAGAGGAACTCTAGATTGGTCCTTTCTGGAATACCTTTGAGACCTTTTATTCTGTTAGACTCATGTTCATGTATTCTATCAGTCATATGTGGCACAAAGTGAAGATGAACCAAGCTGGGTCCAAGCTGGGTCCTTGTGGTATACTAAAGTTAACGTGGATGAAAGCTAGGTTTACTGTAGTAAAAATATCCTTTGTATGCATGAAAAACACGTRTATGAATGAAAATCTGGTTCCACCTGAAAAAAATAGCAAAATATACACAACGTAAGCTTTCTTCTTCCTAGAGGRCAGACGAGGGTGAGGAACAGTGGAAATTATTCCTGCAAACTAACAGTATCCACCGAATARGAGAAAGGAAATTCTGTCACGGACCTTCTTCTTACATACACTAATACCTCAGAAAGATAGGCTGTGTCCATGAACTCCTRGCATACTTTGTCCTTGTGCTGAACTATATCCATATGTAGATACAAAATATATACTGTTACACACCTAACATTATATATAATTCGTGCATATTATTTTGCCTGTTAGTTATAAACAGGGTACAAATCTAGTTCAGATTAGCAACTGAGAGTGGGTTTTATTTTCATCTTTAAAGTTTAAATTTGTAAGTGTCTCCAAGAAAGAGACAATATTATTATATACAAAGGACTATCACCTCTGAAAATGTRATACTTGCACTCCATTGAGATGATGGTAAATAAAGAAGTATGAATAAGTGATAAAAATATGCAGTAAAATCTCTCCATGCTACATGACTTCAATTTTGGATAGATACTTACTTCTATATAAGCTTTGTGATTGTGATTTTCTTTTTATCCCACGGGCCTTAAATAGTTTCAAAAGGAATGTGAGTCTCAAATTATGAGAAAATGCCTCAAAATGAAAAAAAAAAAGAAAGAAAGAAAAATCCCCTTTTCTTCATTTCCAAGCGAAGTATTATACAAAACTACAGGTCAAGCACCTGCCCTKGCAGTAGCAAACAAAGCCAGTCAATGGTGCATGCACTGCCTGTGCTTTACGGGGCCCTGGGATTAGTGAGCACTGGCTCACCAGATGGCAAAAGTGTGCAAAGGATGCTCAAAACTTCAAGGTTCCACCCCAGGAGAATTGCTTACAAGCAGCCTGGTCATTTTGGGCATGTGCATGCGTGCCTGCTGCTGAATGGTGCAGGACCTTGACGCTGAAAGGCTGCCTTCCTTCCTTGCTTGAGTCTGCTTTCTGCTCTTTCAGGTCCCTTTGACTAGGAGCASAGTCTGGGGGAATGAAGTGCCAGCCATGGTCAGGATGATGAAATCAGGGAGTACTGAAGAAAAGTGGATGTGCTCAGGGCCACAGGTCCAGGCCGAGTGCACCCGTGGAAGGACTTGCATCCAAGGAAATGGCCTGTGTCACTGTGAGGCCATTGCCAATCATCCTAGTCCTTGTAGTCAGAGCAGRTTCCCAATTATTGTAAAAAGACAACATCACACCCACATTCAAAAGGAGCAAGAGGAGAAAGCAGGGAGCTACAGGCTGACCAGCCTAACCTCAGCTGCTGAAAGGATTACAGAACAAACCCTCCTAGAAGCTGTTTCTRTGCTCACGGGGGAAGAGGGAGTGACTGGGAAGAGACAGTTGGATCTGCCAAGAGCAAATACTGTTCGACAAACCTGACTGCTGTCTATGATGAATTGACTAGTGTCATGAATGAGGGGAGAGTGGTGATATACTTTCACTCTAACAGAGCTTGCAACGTGGTCCACCACAGTATACTTGTAGTCAGACTGGTGAGATATGGCCTGTGGATGGTTGAAAGACAAGGCGAGTGCAAAACTGGCTGGACTGCCGGGCTTCAAGAGTAATGATCAACAGTTAGCAGCCAACTAGAGTCTGGTTACTAGTGGCATTCTTCAAGTTTTAACAGTGGTGGCAACACTGTTTAACATTTTTGTCCCTGGATGATGAGACAGAACCATCTTCTGCAAGTTCACAGCAAAGTGGGGGAGTGGCAATGCACTGCGCGGTCGCTGTTTGGAGAGATCTCGACAGAYGGCAGAAATGGGCTGGCAGAAACCTCAGAAAGTTCACTAAAGGCCAAATCCCACACCGGGGGCAGAACAGCTCCATGCAGCAGCACAGGCTGGAGACCCACTTCCAAGGAGAGCAGCAGCTCTGAGGAGGACCTGGGGTCCTGGAGGCCAGAGTTGAACATGGGTCAGCAGTGCACCCTGGTGGCAATGGAGGCTAATGGCACACCGGGCTGCGTTCACAACAGTAGAAGCGGTTCCGCCCCTCTTTTTGGTATTTATAAGGCCACATCTGGAATACTGTGTCTGGTTTTGGGCTCTCCACTACAAGAGACGTGCTGCCATACTGGACTGAGTGCAGCAGAAGACTGTCAATAAGGRGCAGGGGACTGGAGCCCACAGCACACAAGGAGATCTGCAGGAGCAGATCTAGATGCACTAGATATAAAAGTATATATGTGTGTGTATATATATATATATAAAAAAAAAGTATATATGCATATACAAATATATATACATAAAGGTTAAACATAAGAATGAGTTGCCCAGAGAGCTTATGGGCTCTCCAGTCCTGGAGATATTCAGAATCCTGGAGATATTCAGAATCCTGGAGATATTCAGAACTTGACTGGACAAGGCTCTGAGCAACTTGGCCTAACTTTGGAGTTTGATCTGGTGTAAACAGGGAGCTGGACTAGATGATCTCCAGAGGCAACTGAGAGCTTAAATTATGCTGTAATTCTATATATAGCATCTATAGAGGGTATACAAACTGTGTATGCACAGGAAATATTTTTTCTTGAGGCACGCCCAATTTCATGGTAGGGAGAGAGCTGCACAGGGCTTTTTGTCCACAAAAACATGTTCTTAYGTAAGCAAGTATTTCTCAACTGCAAATGAGCTTACACTATTGCTTATAAGTGCAGAATTCTCTCATCTTTAAATCATAAAGTCATTTTTTTTTCTTACAGACATAATGAACCACAAGAGCTGCCATTAATAACACACCCTCCTAGGTGTCCTAGATTCAACAATGGTATGCCAAGGCAATATTTTTAGCTATTGATCATCTTTTGAACAAGAGTTTACCATACCTTTAAAACAAATAGTCTGGTAACTCTGTCTGGTAAAAAGGTCCCTCCTCTGTCACCTTCTCTCTTTCCACAGTAAAAATTTACTTTAATTTTATACACATAGGGCCATGGGGTTTATAGAGAGAGTTCAAAGTGGTTAGATGAAGCTAAGTCTAGAAAACAKAAAGTTCTGAAGGTTGAACTCCCTTTGCTCAAAGAAGTGCAAAAGAACTTTTTTTCCAAGTAAATGATTGTCTACCTTCTGTACCATGAAACCTCAATGTGGCTATCAGTATCACTTTCATAACTAAATGCCTCCAAGAGGGTGAGGTGAAAAGTATTAGATACAGTCAAATCAAGTCTGTGTCCACTAACCCTATAGAGAAATGATAAAGAAATTTTAAAGTTAGAAACAGTAAAATGCCTATACATTTCTGATGTCAAAGGGAATTTCTTAAAAGCTGAATTTCCAGTTAATTCTGGTTATATAGAAATACAGCATAAAACAATTCCAAGAGGAAATGTACCAAAGAAGTCTGTCTTATCTGATTATTGTGCATTGACGATGGAAAGTATATAGAAACTGAGAAAACAGAGACTGGAGAGGCCAATGGCAAATGAACAGCAGAAAAATCAGAAAAATCTTGCTGCTTCTATGAGTCCCTGAAACAAGGACAGAAACATGAGGCCTTCATGTAAACTGTGCGGTGAGGTTTTGTTTGGCTGAGATCAGAATTTTGTTTGGTTTTTTTTTTCCTCCTCAGAAAGTAAAACCTGAATCCATCCTAATCTATATTTGCAAAGTATAGTGCAAAATACGCAGAGCAGGCGGGCAGCTGTTTGTTGGGCCCCGCAGACCCTTTGGTGACCAGAGCTGTGGGCTGGGGACCTCCTGGGGTTGGCTCAGCCCAGGCAGAAGGTGCAAGGGCAGCAGAGGAGGTTTGCTCCACAGGCTGCCCGGCACACAAGCAGTCCCAGGCTGCCGGAGACCTCTGACTTTCTGCTAGTAATCAGTGGCTGACTGAGACGCAAAGAGGAGAGCAAGGGAAGGCAGAGAGGGCTTTCAGTCCCTCTTTTCTGCTCAGTTTAGGCAGCTGGCAGTTCCCTAATTGTGCTAGGTCCTGCTAGATCCTTATCTTTGTGCTTTGTGGCTGCAGGGTGACAAAAGGSCTATAAATGAGAGCGGTGGTGAGGCTGCTGTGCGTGACAGGAGGTAGAGGTGAGCTGTGAAGCCGTATGCTACCATGAGAACACGAACTGCTGATTACTATAGCTCATCTGACAGAGAAGAACTGGATAATCTGCTGTGCTTCGATTAGTACTAATTAGATGTCCGTACGCTGATTCATTTGATGCCATTTCTTTTCTTTAATTCTTGCAAAAATAAAATAAAAAGTCCAAAATCCAATTATTTTGTTTGTAAAATAATTACCACTAATGAACAGCAGCCAAAAAGACAATTTCATATAAAAACTATAATAACTGTTTGCCAGTGGACAACAGTGTAAATGAACTGTCCATCAGGCAGCACTTTCTTAAATTAAAATTAAAAAGCCAAATCTTTTCCTTCTCCTGATTTTGATCTAGCATAAACCAGGTTGTACATGCATAAAGAAATCACCATGAGCTTATACAGAGGACTCTGACTGATATGTGACTCAGGAAGCGAGCCAGAGGTCCAGGGAATGTAACCACTCAAAATCCTACATACTCCATGCTGCCAGCTTCCTTACAGCCGTTGATATTAGAGCAAATGAGGAGACAAGGCATCTCTCCATAGGAATGAATGTACAAAGGTTGAGCCTTGAAAATTCCTTTAAGACCATGCCAGAGGACAGAGCGGCTACTTGGGCCAAGATCAACCCAGAACTCTGCAAGCAGAGAAACTGCTGTTGCTCAGGGCTGGGAGCCAGTTCAAAGCCAGTCCTCCTGACCCAGCAACAAAATATCTCAACTCTTACCCTCAAATCCAAGCACAGCATGCAGGTAATTTGCTGCAGAATATTGAGCTGGAAACCAAGGCACTATGTTTCACACACTTATGTGATGTATTCACCTTACAATTTATGTAGTCTTTAAAACCATGTTTGTATTTTCCCCATATTTCTTTTTCTGTWCAAAATTCAACAGCTGTGTTGCTAGAATTCCTACCTGCATATTCTGCTAGGAGTATATATTCAGCAATGTTTCAATATGTTTGGGTGATCATAGATAAACATAATAATAATACAAACAACTCATAAACAATGAAAGAAGGAACTAGTTCTTTAAAAGACTGTTCCTTCTGTGTCCTGCCYATGTTCAACTGCTGTTTTGGAAAGGGGGGACCACAGAGCTTGGAGGTGAGTTAGCGTTCTCCTCATCAGCCTTGGGTTGTACAGCTTACAGCATTATCGAGAGCTAGTACCCACTGGAGGAGCAGGTCTGCRTGACAGGGGTAGRTTTTATAGGCAGCTGCCAGTTATTRTTTGCCCTTCATTACTTTTGGTGCAACAGCATAGAAATAGTATGCKTTAGCTCATCCCAGTGTCTGTAGCACCAGCACAATGTCCAAATAAACATTTTTAAACGCTGCAGGAGTCTGGCAGCTGACTTGGTCCTGCATTCTCCCAGAGCCCAGGAAATCAAAAATTTCATTCCCAGGCAGGAGCAGATTTTATTGTAGCAGCACATAGAGCCAAATACATATGATTGCAGAGGTGAACTGACAAAGAAGGTGGGCACCCCTTAAAGAAAGAGAAGCAAGGGTGGCAAGTCTGTAAAGCTCCTGCAACTCTGACTTCCATACAGCAGAGTGCAAAGAGTGGTCAGAGCAAACAGAGTAGCAGAAGGCAGGGACATAGCAGGACTGGGCTGAGGGACAGCTTCTGCTTGTGCCGCAGTGCTGGTTGCTGCTATACGACTACTGCCAGCTGAGAAGGTTAATTCAGCACATTAGAGGCAGGCCTCTTCTTTGAGTGTAGGTCCTTTTAATAATGTGTGATATATGACAATTTTCACTTTGTAGTATAGATCAAACACTACTCTCTATATATTTTGTGTACTTATTTCCCCTCTGGTGCTGCYATAACGTAATAAAATGTTGCAGTTATTGATTTACCGTACTGTCTTTTAAAGAAGATAAAATTCTTATCTTTATTAAAATGTTTGGTTCAAATAATCTAGGTAGCAAATGCTTTTGGCTGATAGCCCACATTGCCACAAGATGCGTATTATCACATGTTCATTGATTTCGGTAATCATATTCCAGGGATCATATGATGTGGGCTACTATAGATTAAGATTCCACCTTGATGTAGCTGAGAATAGGATTAAGTGGATGTGAAACGGGACATAGGGCAGCAGAGGCATTTTAAAGATTGCTGAGTCCATTTTTGCTTGATGTGGCTGACCTAATTTCTTTAATGTTGTATTATTTTTATTTTACTGAATTGTTTTCAGTCCTTTTTTCATTTTCCTTCCTGAAGGGAATGGAGGCTTATGGGACCATGCCGTGCAAGTGTGTGATGTGTCCGTCTATGTAACCATTCCCCTTCTAGATAATTTTTCAATCTATTGGTTACTTTCAATATTTTCTGTACTTAATATGGGAAGTCCAATCACAAAAATATTAAGTTTCTCCAAGGCCCATGACAGCAGGTAGGCAGACGAAGAAGAAGAACAGCTGTGGTTCTCCTTCTGCATAAGCAGCCTGAGCTTGTGTTTCATTAGGGAGCCACTCAGGAGAGAGGCCCTGGCAGGAAAAGCTTTAGTCAGAGCTTGTACCTCAAACCGCAGCCAGGGGACAGAAATCAATAGCAAACCTGGCTTCATTAGCTCCCTGCTCATAGAGCTATTTGTTTTTTCCTTTACATGTTGTACAAAGGCTTATTTACACCACTGTTCTCTAGCAACTTTTCATTGACCTCATTTTGTCTCCCCTTTTTTATTTACTCCATAAAGGGTTCTTTCTCCTCCATCATTCACTCCTACTCACAGTTACTTCCTAGTCTGTTGTCAGTATTTTCTACCTTGCTCCTCATCATGTACCCAATTCTGATTACAGTTTGGCACATGTAAACAATTTATTTTCTGTCTAATTTCCTTAAGCTGGTTTCTAGTACTGAAGGAAAAGTTCCATCAGATGGGAGAAGGGAAGGAGGTAAACAACCTTGAAAAGCAGGCAGACGTCATGGACGGGCAAGACAAATGGCCTGATTCAGTTCATGTGCTGTGTGGGATTTAAGGGAAGGTAGATTAACTCTATCTTCATTTAGATAAGGATTCTCACTGATGGCAGTGGGAGTATTTTTTTCCTCAAGCAAGGACTGACTGAAAACTGAAGAGGATATCAAGATTTGGAACTGAATGTATTTGCAGATGTTTGCGGTTTTGACCAACATACTGCAGCATTCACTCTCATTTGCCCTCCAGGCTTAACCTATACAATACTTGAGGCAGAGGAATTATTTTTTCTTCAGTCTGTGCAATGCTCACTGCAGTGTGATGCTGATCTATGGCTGTGTCTTATATGTGGAGCACTGATGCAAAATAAAGCTAATAAAGGCAGCAGAAAGTTCCTCATTTTCTCCTTTTTTTTCTCATGAAGCAAATTATCTGCTGGGAGGCTTGTGCGCACACGTGTGTGCACATATGTGTACACACACRGGCGCACACACACTTGCATATGCACACACAGGAGCCTGGATACTAAAAGGCATCAGCTTGCTAAAAAAGAAAGCAGTGTTATTGCTGATGACTCTGAAAGCATAGAAATGTTTTTCACTGTTGCTATATGTGATAAACTGTGCAGCATGTGAAGTATCAGCCAAAAACTATGTTTCTGGCTACTTGTTAAAAGCACAAGCCCTAAAGAAGTGAGCTTTTTGTCCTTGTATTTGAGAAATACCCTAATGCTACTTTCTGCATGACTGTTTATCATGTAGAAGACTTAAGAGTGTTCAAGAAAATCATATAAACACCTGCTTTGGGCTTTCTTTTAAATAATCCCAAAGCTGGAGTTGGCTGAACTTTTCTAGAAGTACTAACAGTATAGCAGTGCCGGTGTTGTACTGCACCCCGAATAATTAGTTCTCCTAATCAAAAGGACACTAGATTTATTTTTGTTTTCACTACATTTATATGGTACTCATCCTTTGCTTAGGGCTTCAGCTGGTCCCACTTGGAGGCAGGGCAGTGAATGACTGGGATGCACAGAAGTTTCGCCGCTCAGTCCATAATTTAGCTCACCTCTTGTGAACTACTGCAAGCTGACCACAGATAAAGTAAGAAGAAAAGGTGTTCCTGCACTCTTGTGGCACCAGGTGGTGTATTTTGCTTCTATGTTCATAGATAAACTGACTGCTAGATTTAGGATCAGGACCAAATTCTCTCCCCAKGCACTCTCTAATAGCTTAGCAAGGGTTGCTAAAGAGTTTTTATTTGCTATTAAACTTTCTTTAGATCACATGATGAAGTCACCTAGAACCTGTATTTCAGAACAGAGGGGGTCTGAGGGGATCTGGAACGTGGAAATGCCTTTGATGTCCAGAGCATGCCATGGCTGTGGTATATGATGACTTGCTGTAGTTAATATATTTGATACAAAGTGCTGGGAAGGTTGTGTGTAAGGTGAATTTTCCTAAGCTACATACAGGCAAGACAGGCAAGATTTCCTGTGATTTTAGAGAAATGAATACCATCCATGTTTCTAGATCTCTCAGGCACAACCTGTGCTATTTCAACTATGTTACTTCTGAGATGGTTCCTAATATCCCAATATTATGGTCAGATGTGTAAATGTACAAGATTGCTTAGAGCTAGCTGGGGGATGTTTAAAATAGCATTGCATTCCATTCTGTGGACAGATCTGAAGTTTATCATAGTTTCAAAAAAAGATCAATTTCTTTTTTAACTGAATTGGAAACAGTTTAGCAAGCCTGGACTCTTGCAGGCAGATTGTGCTGACTGTGAGGATAAGTTTGTGGATTGAGTTTTTTATCAGTTCAAATTATATGAAAAGCTTAGCATGAACTGTAAGCTGGCTGTTGCTCCATTTGCTTTAACTTGAAGAGTCTGCAAAAGATCAGAGCAATTAAGACCGTCTCTGAGGACCTAAGAAAAATGCATAGTCCTACTAAAATATTCTTGAGCTTTTAATTGTTTTTCAGGTTGAAGTGTGCAGTGGAAACTTGTGCCTGGATTTTCCTGTCTGGAACCAGCTGCCTTGCTTCTAGACTAGAGATCTGGTCAGGCAAAATAAAGGTGGTTCCGGTGATCCAGTAGTTTAAGCAGGAGTTGGTGCCCAGTCACRAATACTGGCCCCAGGCAAACCTGACAGCATAAACATACACTGTCACTCTTGTTGGAGCTACACTGCTTTGTATAGATCATTTTTTGGAACAGACCCTCAAATACCCCAGAACTCCCATAATACCTTTGTATGTAGAACCATGGAATAACGTAGGTTGGAGAGGACATCTGGAGGTCCAACTCCCTGCTCACACTAGATCAAACTCCAAAGTTAGATCACATTGCTCAGGGCCTTGTCCAGTCAAGTTCTGAATATCTCCAGGATTGGAGAGCCCACAAACTCTCTGGGMAACTCATTCTTATGTTTGACCATCCTTTTTCATTAATTTTTATTTTTTTTCCATTATATCCAGTTTTTCCCTTGCTGTGGCTTGTGCCTTTTTGCTGTGCACCTCTGAGAAGAGTCTGGCTGTGTGTTCTACGTGATCACCCATCAGGTAGTGGAAGACCACAGAACTTCCCTTCTAACCTTCTTTCTTGCAAGCCAGCCTAGCCCAGCTCCTACAGCTTCTCCTTGTATGCCATGAGCTCCAGCCCCTGCCCATGTTGGTGATCTTCTGCTGCACTCAGTCATATGGCAACATCTCTTTTGTGGTAGGTAGCTCAAAAATAGACACAGAACTCAAGATTATATCTCTTGCTTTCTCTTCCTGAATAATATTTAAATTCTTTCAGTGCAGAATTTATTTCTACATTTCAATGCATTTTTGTTTGATATGTGTGCTTGTAGTGTGGTTTGTAGTATTTTTTTTTCATCTTACAAATATGGATTTATTAACAGAACACAAACCAAACTTTTTTTCAACCCTTACTCTAGTTCTGTTGCCTGCAGAAGGACACAAAAAAGTGTTCTTGTCATCTCTTCTGTGATCAGATAAAATGTGGGCACAATTAGCTCCTGCTAAGCAATACCACATGGATTCTTCAATAGTCATTCACAGGTGAGAATAACATTAATTATGAACAGTTGCCAATGCAGAGTGYAGGCTATTTGCCTGACCTCCCTTTAGTCTGGAATACAAGCTGCTCTAATCATCTTGCTGTCTGTATTTGGGAGATTCAGAAGACATCCATGTTATCTTTCTTGAGGTAAGAAAACAGATACAGTTTACAAAAAAGCCTCATAATTGTTAATAATAATCTCATTACTTTGACACTTTGCAATTTTCATATTTCTTGGCAACTAACATAAGATTTTTTTCAACTTTTGGAGTGATTCAAGGTAGTATTGAGATGATGATAATTTTTCCTTAAACAAATTTCTTCTGGAATCAATCACAGAATTCTTTTTCCAACCTTTGAATAGTGATTCATGTATCAGAAAATTATCTAGCATGGTGTTAATAAGTGTGGTGCTCTGCAGGGCAAGATTATTTCTGTATTATCTCAAAGCTGTGTTATAGATTTTACAGACTCCTTTTATGCATCTTCTAATGGTTATCTTCAGCAACTAGCCCAGTTACTGGTTGAACATAAAGAATTAATGGTGCTCCCTCCCTGTCCTTCATGAGAGACTAAGACTCCACAGCCATAGCAGCTCAGCCTGTTCAGCTAAGCTTAACTGSAGCTTCAGCTCCAGAAAATTCCATCAACTTTCATGTGTCAACATGTAGAAATCTTTAGTYGTCTTATGAATCCAGCACTGGTCGTCTGGGAATATTAGAAAAGTACTCAAGGCCAGAGTGTAACCAGGGCTATAGTCTCAACAGATGTATTTCCTGAACATGCGATGCTTGAAAGTCAGCCAGACGCCCAGCCCCTATGGTTCCAGCTCTCATCAATAGCTCTCTTCTTGTCACGGGGTAAGTGGGGAGTGCTACTTGTAAACCCTTTTTCTCATCACTACATCTGGTAAGCTTGGTCAAAGAAATCAGGAGCTTGTAGCTTCCATAAGCTTCCTCATTGGTAGCATAGTTAAATGTCCATGTTAAAATTTAAGATTCAGTAGTGCTCTCAGGGAGCTAATTTCTGCCAGGATTAGCAGGTTACTTTGGTACCCTAGTTTTATGGGAAATGGCTAAGGGAATGATCAAGGCTAGCTTAGTGTGAAGGTGGAGGGAGGTCTGAAGCACTGCAGACGGACTGGGTTAAGGCCTGCATGAAGGTGGGTGCCTRAACTGAACACAGATAGATATTGGCTGGTGCCCCTACTATCTTATCTAGGGTAGGGTTAGGATTTAGGATGTCATCTCACAGAGGCTGACGAAATAGAAGGCTTATTTTCAGAAGGCTTGTAAGCTGAATGAGGAATTCTTGCCTATAGGATTGAGCCGACTACATATAATGTTGTATATAAGTGGATTCTCTAAGTTAAGAAACCTGCTAAAGTAGGACTGCGTTAGTGGGAAGGCTAGATTTAGGATTGCTTTAAACTAGTCAGTCAAGAATGGTCAGAGGGCTCGTGACTTCTTTAAACAAAGTGTGTGTGTGTGTGTGTGTGTGTGTGTATATATATATATATGTGAGCCCTTTGGTGTCCCAGGATGGCTACAGCAACTGGCACAGCTAGATCCTGGTTTTACATGTGTGAATGCATGACTTTGAGCAGTGCCCCAGCTCTGTGGAAGTGATCTCTAATGACCTAAGGCAGCACAGCTGTGCTGCCTCCCTCATGCACCATGAGTTGTTGAACCTTAGTCATAAATATGGGACCCAGTTCTGCAGTAGCCTATGTTGCATGAGTTACCTTGAAAACAATGGAACTGTATAAAGAAAAAGTATAATCTTAGCTTTATTTTTTAGGCAGCTAGATGAATAGGTCATCTGAGTGATAGAGATGATAATATTCACTGTGCATACAGTTTTGTAGGGCTAGGTCAATATTTCTGTACATAACATCGACATACTCTGATTTTCAAATGGTTTGAGTTATGATATTTTTGGATATTTTAGTGCAGAACTTGTGGCATTTCAAGCTAACAAATCATCTGTTACTTAAGAAACTAATAAATTAAAATGAATCTACCTACTTTTTAATCTAGAGATTGTAATGATAAAATACATTAAGATGTTTTAGTTTTCTTAGCAGAAAATATTGCTGCCCCCTGAAGAAAATAGCAAGTACAATTTTGCAAAACTGATAAATCCAGAAGACAAACATTGGGGGATATTCATTTAGCTACACAAAAGGGTTAAATAAAGAATGGTATAACATAAATATATATATATTATTTTGCGATTCGGTGTAGGAAAAGACTGAATACTGATTCTTGCTTGGCCTCATTAAAAGAAAAATAATGCTGACAGTGGACTTGGGTGGGTGAATTCAGAGCTGAGGAAGAGAAGTCAGATACAAAAACTGCAGATTTTGTCTGTTGTTTTAACTTCAGTTGCTTTATTATGTCGCTAAAAAGAGCAGCATGTATTGGGGGAGGGATACTGGTGTTTTATCAGAAACATAATCCTTAAATACCAGGAGATTAATGTAAGACATTCTTATTCTTTACAGACTTAAAATAATTAAACAGATTCATAGCAGATCTGAATCTATTTTATGTTATAGTAACACAGAGATAATGTAGGAATTCAGGCTATAGAAATGCAGAATATATAAAATATTAGCATCCTATGTAAGCAATTTGCAAAGTGATCATGAAGGGAATATTTTTCCTTATATAAGGGAAAATAATTGGCTTTTCATGAGTACTGAAAATAGAAGCAAACATAATTTTGATTTAATCATTTAACTAAACCATTTTGCTGTATGTAGGAAGAACTCTTATTTCTTCAAATACTTTTACAACCATTTATGGTAACACTGAATTTAGTAAAGCATTTTATAATGACAGTCTGCTCTTGTCAAGCCTTCTGGTTATCTAGACCATATTTAAAAGCACACTGTTAAATTAATATGAAAATAGTTAAACCTAGAGCATATGCTGACTACTTCCATTATTCATATGCTAAATGGCGTGCAGCATCAGTGAGATTGTTCTTCAGACTGGAGGGAAAAATGGTGTGTTTTAAAATAAGAAGAATTTCTCATTGCACCTTTGGCATGGCTGAACAACCTGATTATTGCAATAATTCAGGATATTTAATTGCTCTCTAATTTGATAGTCATTTTAAACTGTCTGTCCCTGTGTAAAGTAAGATTGTAAGCAACTGCAGATGTAAGCATTGATTCAATAGCAACGATGTAGTAATTGCTGAAATACCATCAGCTACTGTTTAAACGCACAGAAGAGCTCTTTAGCTGTTGATTGTGAACTGAAGTGAAAATGGCTGAAGGGGGATCTTTTCTTCTAGCGAGTGAACATTTTCCAGGATTCTTAGTGACTAGACAGTCAAATAAATAAATAATAACGCCTTGTGTGAGGGACAGAAGCTCCTGTTTGTTTCAGGATGTGAACTCCACTGCCCAGGCAAGGAGCGGCATATTCCTCCCAGTAAAACAAGGCCTTCAAAGCACTGTTTGAAAGCTCTGTTGTGCAGCCAGAGAAGCGACATGTCATGTATTATAATAAAACCTGTCTGCCCTGGAACATGGTCTGCAGAGAAGATTTTTTTAAAATTMAATCAATCTGGCTGGTTCAGGCACTTGAACTATATATTTACTAGATAAACATTCATGATAGATTAGAACACAAAGTATTTTATTTCTTGTTATTTTTTCAGATCTGTTTGTTGTTTTACTGGTCTTACAAAAAAAGTATGCTCCATGGGAAGGCATGCTTTGCATTTGTGCTGACTTCACTGAGGAACCCTTACTGACTTATGTGTTTACCTCACACGCAAATAAAGCACATCCAGATTTGAACTCTGTCACTTGAATTCTGTTGGAAAAAAAAACAAGTCATTTTGGCTTGTTCTTCCTCATAATTTTGGTTTATGCAGGCTCTTAAGCTGCATGCAGCATATTTTCTGGAATGCTTAACTTGATTATATCAATCATAAAACACAGGAGGACACATGTAATACTGTTCATCTACTTTACAGCTTGATAATCATCACCCTTACTTGTCATCCCTCTTTCTTCTTGATTTGTTTTATCTCTGGTTTTGTTATACTTCTGCTTAAGATTGTATTTTGCTTCTGATCTGCTGCATTGAAGCTGTGCACACCACCACCAGTTCCTGTGCATGCACCTCCAGACCTTCATTTCAGTGGCCTAACAGCCACTTTGGCTTTTCAAAGCTAGTGTTCAGGCTTCACTAAAACCCTGATGACCCTTGTTCTCTGCACCTCCTTTAGGAGGTTGCTAAAGTACCTATGGTCTAATTCCCTCTTGGTGAGGGATTTTTTKGGGGGAAAAACTGCATCATGACACTGTTGAACTGAACAGAGGCTGCTACTTCCCTGTCAGATCTGGAGGTGTTTCCCACTTACTTTACTTGCAAGATCTTGTTTGGTATGTGATTTCTGTCTATATCTGAAACAGGACAGAAATCTATGAAATTTCAGGTGACATGGAAAAGAGACGCAGGGATGGATTATTTCTTTCCATGCTGCAAGAAGTAGAAAGCATCTGAGCAGTAAGTCTGTGATGAAAGGATGTACTTTTTCACAAAACACAAAACCTAACTGTGGAACTCATTACCATGCGATATTGTAGAAATCAAAAGTCTAAATAGATTCAAAAGATCATAAAGGGTATGTCCACTGGGGGTTACGAAATACAGCAGTTGGATGTCACCTTGTCTCAGAGGTGCCGACATCTATTTGCTTCCAGAAGAGCATAGCAAGAAGGATCTTTTGATATGTGCCAGTTTTTGTATCTTTTTTTTTTTTTTTTTTTTTTTTTTCCCCAAGGGAGGCCCAGGTCTGGGGTTAAAAGGAGCTTCCTGGCCTTGAGGAGAGGGTGGGTGAGTGGGTGAGGCTGGTCCAGGCAGCTAAGGTCAACTGGTGTCCTCAGGCCCTGAAACCAGGGTTCCCTTGCAGACTGAGTCATTTGTGTCAGGCACTGTAACCTGTTTTCTTTCTCTAATTATCAGCAGAGTAGTAACRCGAGTTGGAGTGAGAGATGAATCTCTCATATTTAACACGATCGATCATCAGCCTGGTAAAGATAGCAGGGAAGTCTATAGCACTTAGAAAATGACAATAAGAACAGGAGAATCCCGGGATCACCAGGTCATTTTAGCAGACCAAGCTCTTTGCTCCTCATCAACAATTAAAAGTTAATACAGGCTGTTAGGATAACAGTCAGAAGGAAGTCTGCAATAACCAAATAATTTCGCTTTCCAGGGCTTCTAAGACAGCATCTGCAGCAGTAATAGWCTATTACTAACAATTAAAATAAATGGAAAAAATACACCCATGAAAATTGTAATCTATATCGAGGGAATGTCCTGAGCCAAAGTCTACGCTCATTTGCAGTCAGTGGATTTGCAGGCACACGCATTAGCTTAAATCAGAGTAAATTTGGCTTGCGTTGCAAAGATGGAACACTAAACCCTATTTTGACATCAATTTTAATAATCCACTTAACATTTAGTAGTAGAAGATGAACTTCTTTGTAATGACCAGAATGGTTTATACATCTGCTGTAAATCAGATAAAAGCTAACATGAATAGCTTCTGAATCTATTGTCAGGTCAACTACATTTTTTTTTTTTTTTTTTTTTTTAACTATTTTGCAATTTTGTGACAGTTTCAGAATCTTGGTTACTACTTAGATTTAGATCTTAACTGATTACTGTATCCAGACCCTTCAAATGTCTTCTCACTGTTTGATAAATGAATTTGGTCCTGCAGGATGGGTGCAGCTGTTGTGGAGGTGAGGRTTAGAGGACTTAGGCACTCACAAGATTGAGAATATCCTCCGGACCAGGTCACACTGACAGCGGTGAGTTTCCATGAGGCTTAGGCAAAATGCAAAGATATCTTAGCACCAGTCAAATGACCAAAGCCAGAAAATAGCAGCAGTGCCCTGATGCACTTCTCTCACATGGTATGAAGAATAACGGCAAAGTGACAGTGAGATGACTTGAAGAGAAGCAATAGAAATTCAGATGTAAAGACTCAGCCCTGTTGAATTTTCCAGTCAGTGGTGCCAGGAGTCTCTACAGCCAATATTCCTCTGAATGTGCAGCAATATTATCGATGTTTTATGYAAACGAAATATTCTAGATGGATTCAGCATGTGGAAATGCCTGAAAAATCATTACTTACAAGATTTATGAACTGATAGAGTAGCAACAATTTGTTGTGTAGAARACATCTGAAAGATACACAGCGTGAGAAATGAGATGACATGGRTAGCTGGGTCAGCACTGAACACGTAAGCACTAAGAAGATAACTAAACTGAACTAAAAAGTACTTTTTAAAAGTTTTTAAAAGAAATATGAAGTATTCCATGCGCACTCCTTTGGCAAGTGAAACATTCTGTATATCCACGCTGACATCAGGGTTAGCTCCATTACCTGCAGCTGAGTTAATACTATGAAAAGGCATAAATAGAAGCTCAGAAACTTATTTGGGGAAATGGGAATAGAAATTATTTTTATATAATATTTTCCCTCCAGGCTAGTATCTCTATCCTAAATATATTGTGTATCCAATTCTATTAGAAAAGGCCAATTACCTTGTTTTCCTAAACATTCTTACTTTTCAGCATTTAATACTACTTTTCAAGTGATCTGAATAACATCTGTCTCAAACATTTTTTTTAATTGGAAGTCCAGATACAGTTTTCTTTTTTATATAAGCATGCTCTGATTTTTCCCTGTCATTTCAATTCTAAAAGAATATATTCAAAATATTTTCATATTCTTTTGATAATTTTATGATCCAAATTTTCTTAACAGATGTGATGTATTGTTTGCTTGAAGCAAAAAGAAATAGAAATCCCCCAGCTGTTATTGTATACAGCGCTATTTAAGACTTTTGAACTTGCATTAATAATAACCATTAACAATTATCTATGCCAAGAGAAAGCATATATTACCAGTTTACATAACAACCCAAATGCTTGCTGATTTACATGACTATAAATTTTTGTATCTACAGCTATACTGTTATCCTTCATCATYCACGCATGGACGATCTCATTTCTCCTACACTTCATTCCAAACCCAGCACAAGCAAACTGCCTAAAAGGAAATTGGCGCATTTGGACTAAAAAAGTTAATCCAAATTTTTCTTTGTGAAATTATGAATTGCACATTGAATAATATCATTTGATCCTTTTGGAGAGAGGAAGAAAAGCCTCTATTTTATAAGGCATACAATTTCTGATAAAACTACTGTTGTTAAACAACCTGTTGTTGAAATTTTTAGTAGAACTTTTTGTGGGGGAGGTGGAGAAAAGGACCAAAGGGTTCGTTTAAATTCAAAGTTGCAGTTTCCCCTGAAACTTTCACCTTTCACCTCAAAATATGTTTTACTGATTTTCTTTAGCTTTTAGAATGTTAGCGCTCTCATTTTACATACAGTCTTGTAAAGAATATAACTTGTGGAGAGAAAAGTCTATGAAGATGACCAAGTAATCAAAATCATCAAATATTCTTTTTTTTTTTTTTCAGTCAAGGCTGCTGAGGACTCTTGTGAATATTTAATATACAAAGAATATTTTGCTGTGTTAAAAATCTTTTGAGTGATTATTCAGTAACTTCTGTTTTCATTTCTTGCTGATGAGCTGGAAAGATTGCTTGTGTGCTCACTAGCTAGAGCATTTTTTTCTTAAAAGCAGTTCCCCGATGTTGTCGTTGGGCACATTCCGTGAGTGGCCATGGCTTCAAGAAACTTTAGAGCTTCTTAAAMGAAACACATTCCTCACCAAATGAGAAATATTAGCTCGTAACTAAGCCTTGGGATTGTGAGTGTGTTGCTTTATTCAGAAATGTTCATTTTAATGACTTATGTATCAAAATACTTTTTTCAAACAACAAGATTTATTTTGTTTCTAGTGCTGTTTGGGCAGAGTTTTCAGAACAACAATTTTTTCTTTCACTGTGGCAGTCAAACAACTACCTCTCCATGAAACCCTTGGAAATTTCTGTACCCAATAAGTGTAGTTGAAACTAAATGCAATAGCTTCTAAAGGCAATTAGAATTTACCTGCTTTTGCATTCAGCAGTGTAATACATACTCACTGCATCARATAAAGAATTTATCCACTTTTTGTCCTCTGCTAAAGCAGTGACTGGATTTGAAGTATGATCTTGCTACTCTTTCTGTTGATCAAAGTGATTGCTGGGCCAGGCACCTTCAGCTATAGGCATAATTTGAAAAATCAAATGTATTGGACTGTCAGACCCTGTTTTCTGTTTCTTAGCATATTACCAAGACTTCACAGCAAAACTGAAAATCTGAGTAGGTAGTTGGGGTTTCGATGCGCTGATGCTAAGCACAAAGGCATCGACAAAAGCGTCAGCAGCCCAGCAGATAGTGGCAGAGCACTGATTATATAATTGGGAGAAATGTATCTTTTACATCAGATATCCCGACCTTTACCTTCCTAAAAAGAAATAAAGAGAAAGAAACAGAGTTGAGGGAGTAATACTTTTTCTAACAAAGTTATCTTATGATCTTATGAAGTTTTCTTATGATGAAAAAGAAAACAGCAGGGACTGTCCTTGATGCCTGCCTACAAAGGACTGTTCTACCATCTCATACATACATATACGGAAAGAATAAACCCTTCCTGGGACTATATTTTTTATAGTCCTAAGTCTCTAACTCTTCTAAAAAGAGCTTTGGATCTGAATATAGCCTTTCTCCAAATTTTATTGCTTCAACTTTTCAGAGAAACTCATTACACAAGGCATTTTCTATGGCATTTTCTGCTGACAGTAATTATAAGGAAACATGCAATGGCTTATACAAAAAAAATAGTTCTGATGAAATGCTGGCAGCACCTTATCCTGTAGAATTACCCTCATATTTGCCTATTTAAATCAGCCTTGAAAGAGTAAGTCAATATGGACATGTGGCCTCAGAACCATGTTTGAACAAAGTATAATACATACAAAGTGTGAAAGATGCCTTCAGTTCAACTCTATGCTACTATTCATAGGATAAATATGTAGATAGTCATTGGAGAGGCATGTGGAAACTCATGTCCGTTTCCTCCTATGCAACTTCTTTGCCAAAGGAGAGAGAGAGAAAAAAAAAGGTGGTGGTGTGGCAGTCCCCATGTTTTTTGTCAATCCCTGATCCTGCTGATGTGTAATGAATAAACTGAGGAGACCTTCAAGACTTATTTTTTCATAGAGGACTTATGCAGAAAATTTCTATTTTTTGTTTTTGATTTAGGCATGAGATGATCATGCAAATTCTTTTATGTATTTCTGTGTTTACACAAACTTAAATTTCAGTTGTAGGTTCTGGATGTACTCCTGATACATTAATGTGCTACAAAATAACAGCACATTAAAATGAGAAAAATTAACATTTTGTATCAAGTACTAACTTAAACTGAATGAAATATAATTTTAGCACTGAGATACTATTGCACTTTATCCACATTTCAATATACCTATGAAGTAGTAGCATCCCCAAGGTAAAGCAGCTATAGTAATTTAAGATGACCTCCAAAAAACCCTAATACCTTGTAGRGTAATTTTTTAGATATTAAAAACACACAGCTGTAATATGATCTAAAGCATTGTCAACTGGTACATTGAATTCCATGGGAATTCTAGTTGCATGCAATCATCCTAAATATCATTTTTTCTACTGTACCAGTGATATAGTGTTTTACTTAAAGAAGCAGCTATATCTATCATGAGTGATAGCACTGCCAATTTTGTGATGGGGAAGAGCATGGGTATGATGGTTTTAAAATAATTTAATTCACAACTTGGAGGTGGAGGTTTATTTATAGTTTCATTTCCTTATATCATTGCCTGGCCTGTTCTTTTGCTACTCTTCACTCACCAGGTGTATTTCTTCCTCCACAGTAGTCTACGTTCTCTATTTCATTTCCTGAATTGTATTCCCATTCTTTTTGGCATTGGAATGGCAGGACTATGAAATAATGAAACACTGTAAAATGTGACTGAGTCCTTTCGATTTTCATTACTTAGGTGCAAGAAGTTCTATGGTACTCAACAACTAAATCCTGTAAGAACTTCTGAAAAATATCTCCAATAAAATATAGATTTGAGTTATACCAGCCTAGTTCTACTCCTTTGATTTTAGAGTATGGAAGAGAAGAAAAAAAAAAAAAGGAAAAGGATGGTAAATTAAAACTGTAAAGATTATGGGAAAACCTGTCACTTCCCCTCAGTTCAGATAAATTGGTGCTTGGAGACGTGCGTGATTCAGTGGTGTTCCTTAGGTCTGATTTGSGAGGAGCAGCTGTAATGAGGGGTCCCATTCCATTTCTGTCCTTGAGTGCCTTGCTAAAGCCCAGTCAGTTAATGAAAGYGGTAGAAGTGAACCTTGTGAAGTGGATACTGTTGACTAGCTCAGAGAGAAAACTAAACAGACCACAGATGTTTGCCTGTCCTTGATTAATACTGGGAGTTAGGAAAGAGTACTGGATGGGCCAAAATTTTTAATTGTGGAGATTTTGTCTATATTTGTTTCCTTCCCCAACCAATAAGCTGACTGCAGAAAACACTATTATTTTGAGCRCTTTTCTTCCTCTAGCTGTACTACTGAAAACACATTTTGTAGGTCTATATATGGATTTCTTACTTTTGTTTTGGCAGCGAGATTTACAGAATTTTATTGTGCACTGAATCAACAATAAGGTGATCAAAGCCATCAGTCCATCTGTCTGCATTTCTTATGATATATTTGATTTCTAACACACAAAATAGGGGCTTAGTCATTGACTAGTTTGCACTTCTGCTCACAGGAATAAAATGTGCAGTAGGCACTGCAAAATAGGCACTTCCCATTACCATTCCTCTCCCTCCTTCACTGGAGATGCAGGGTGGGTTGGCAAGCTGAAAACTGAARTATTTGGAGCTTCTGCTTTATTATACTCACAGACAGCAGGCTGGGCCACTAGAGGCACAGACAGGATATGAAGTGGCTGGTGTAGCTTAATTTACCCCATGAGAGAAGAGGTAGCTTGGCCAGAGGTCTCCGCACACTGTGATGGATAGACTACAGGATTTCAGTCTGCCCTCAGTGACCGGTGGGCAAAAGCAATTAAAGCAACAAGCAGACGGTGGACAATAGCTGCCTACACAGACAGTGTAACTTGCCCTCAAATTGTGTTTGCACACAGAAGTCTCTGAGATGATTCAAAATYGAGTCCAAACCTGAAGTTTTAGCTTTCTGAAACTACTGGGCTAGATCTCAAGATCATAATTAGATTCATATCTCACAAGGCTGTTTGGAGAAACACCTGGAAGGGTTGACAAACACTTCAGTTCATCATATATGCCATTCCTGAGCATACAGGAAAGAAAGTGGAGGAAAGAGGAAGCATAGGCAGAAAGAATTTTAATTTTTAATTCATCTTAATTCATTGCCTGGAAGAAACTTAGCAGGCAAGGTATTTGCTGTGTCAATCCATTTTTCAGAGGCAATGATGGCTTGCAAATGGCATGTCCTCTTGGGTTCATWCCCTCTCAGCTTCATCTCTAAGTCCCTTCTGGAGCTCTGGAGCAGGATTGGCAGGGGAAGTTAAAAATACTTGTAAATAACACAAATTTAGAGTGGTTGAATCCATGTTCTGCAATAATACCAGCAATGCCTCGTTCTTTTCTAAGGATGCATCATTTCAAGAGAGCTGGCATGTGTTTATTCCCTTTCATTTATACAAGACAGTTAGAAATACTTCCCTGCACATACTGCAGGGAGAAAAGTGGGAGTAGAAGAAGATTGTCAGATGTATACCTGSCATTTGGATGATTTAATCTACAGTCAGCTCTAAGGCTTGGATGCAGATTTGTATTGCTCAGTTCCAAGCCAAGACAGACTTTGACTTCAATTACTAAAAGGCATGTCTGTGTAGACAGAGCAGATGGGTTTTAAAAGGAATATAGGTCAGAGCAAAGAAGGTCAGGAGATTCCCAGGCTTGTGCTGCTATCTGGTGGAGTCAGCTTGGAAAGAAAGCCCTTCAGGAGAGACAGAGATTAACTAGCGTACGAAGTTATGTTCCCTGATGGCATCCTATAATCAACATTTAGGATTGGAARTAATGTCAGTGATGAACAGATCACAAGTATCATGAAATGGCAGGCTGGAGGCAAAGGTTTAATACTCTTCAAAGAGCAATAACACGTTTTCCTACTGTTCCAAAGACAATCGTGGCATCAGTCCACACAGACTTAAAAGGTTTACTGTTAGATTATGGCTGGTCCTTGGCCAGGTGTAAAATAGATAATGACCTCGAGGGTAAGATGAGAGTTTTGAATTCAGAAGCAGGGCAGTATTAAGAGGATAAATTTGTGAGGTGGTCAGATAATCTTCAGTAAGCAGAGGACCCCAAAGTCCTCTTAGAAATCTAGTCCTTCCTGCCCTCTCCCAGTCGCCTCTTTCTGGCATCTGTGCCTCTGTGGCAGGATGAGTGCAGAGGAAGAGGTGTAAAGCTGGGCACCAGTCCCTGTCCCCCACTGGCCTGCACGGGTGTTTGCTCCATACGAACGGACGCTCAGACGTGCTGCGTGCGCCAGCTCCAATGCGTTCGTCTCCTTGCCATAGCTGCACTGTTAAGTCTGTTTTGAATAGATCCTCTCTAAAAAAATAATTCCATCTACATGCTCTGGCCCTAGTATGATRTTCCCCTTCCTCAGACTTGCTCATTTCAAAGTGGCCATGAAAGAAGTATCTACTGGGGCAGGAGTCTCTTCACTAGAGCTGTGGGAGACAAGATGGGAACAGAGCGTTTTGAAAAAAAATTCTTACTTTACTGTACACAACAGCCCCGAGACTCTCTGGGGAGGTGTGTGTGTGGGGGGGGGGGTCAGAAAGGGTGTAAAACATAGTAGCCACTAAATATCATAAAGCAGAAGGAATTTTGAGAAGTAAGGGGGACATGGACTGGCAGTCTGAACTAAGTAGAACTATTTCTCTCTACTGTGTTAAAGTCTGAATTCAGCTAGAAATAAATCATGTCTACAATCTGATAGGAGTCACAATAAAGCTGAGCATACTACTTTCATTTGATTAACTATAATATTTGAAGAACACTCTCTCTTCTTTTGGTCTATGAATTGATAATTTACACCACATTTCTTGGGATAGTTTGAAGCAATGGCTACTTCAACAGAAGAAAAAGATGCAGAAATACTCTTTACTATATGATAGTGCTATCCTTATTCTGCTCAGGGTGTACAATTGTTTGAACTTTATTCCACAGTCTCGTTTGAATTAAAGTTCTTCTAAGATGAGTTGTTGAAGAATCTGACTCCAAAATATGTATGAATGCATGTGTATTTCACAAGCAGATTTGAGACCTCATATTCATTCAGGTTCTTTCTAAAGTAAAAATAAAATCTCTGTGGCTTTAGACTGTGCAGTCTAGAATAAGACATAATAAGACTATAACAATAGTCTCATTCCTTGAGCTTATATATGTACACGTAYCTGAAATACTGTTGATGTGTTTATGCACAGCCCTTTAAGAGGCAGTCCTTCATTTGTATGTAAAATTGGAATGGCAAATATTTGCTAACAAAATAGAGTCATTGCTTTGGCTTTTAATTTTCTCTRTTTTGGAATTGCAAGGTCATTAGCCTCGAGGAGGAGGAAGGAGCTGGTCATCTCTGAATAACTCATTTGCACTGTAAACACAAAGCTACAGCAGATTGTACCCCTGATTCAATAACCAAAAAGTCTAAGCAAATCTAATGACCCAAATCTTTCTGATACACTCGATTGAGAATGAATCAAAGGGCATCCCAGTAATCAGGTTACCTGTGTAGGATAATCAAGATTTGGCTTTGTATTTAATAACATAGGCTAATATCTTTATTATTGTAGTATCCAATATTTCTTTGTGATTGTATTCTTTTTCCATCAGAATTTGCCGTTTAAAAATATAATACTTAGCKTCATGTGATACTGCTTCTAAGTAGAATCTAGACTATTTTATTTAAATCTTCATGTTTGAAGGGTCATTCTCATTTTTTGTAATTTACTTTAATTTCTGTTTTGCTTCAGATTTGTTTTCCCAATGATAGCACTTTCATTAAAAGGTGTTTGGGTACCTCCTTCCCATTGATTTGAAAGAAGGAAAGTAGACAGACATGTTGGAGGGATTAGCCTGAAGTTCTTTATGTATCTATAGAACAAGACTTAGAAAAGCATAGGCAAGAGAAATTTGCAACTCCTTGCCATAGCTGCACTGTTAAGTCTGTTTTGAATAGATCCTCTCTAAAAAAATAATTCCATCTACATGCTAGTTTTATCTCTGGTTTATAATTATTGTTTTATATTGATGTTGCAAGTAAGAACCAAAAATGTTGGAAGATTTCTTTGATGATTCAGAAGCTCATTCAGTAGAAATCAGACACAACCATACACAGTGCATACACCCATACCAGCCATCAAAACTAATATGGTTTTCAGGAAAAATCTGTTTTTTTTTTCTTAATTTGTTAAAACTCTCTTTTTTGAACTGTAGGATAAATCTAATGGCTTGACAGATCAGCATTTCTTTAAGAATCTTCTACCCAAAAGATAACTTTGAAAAAACRTGACATGTAGTTAGTACAAAGTGTCATCTGTATCATTTATATAACATTCCTCCCACCATATTGCTCATAATAGCTTCAAAAATGCAGGGGAGGAGTTACAACAAAAATGATAATGTAAGGGAAATGCCTGAGATATGAAATGACAGCAAAAGAGATACAATATATGCTCTTATAAAAATAAAAAGGCCAAAGCATTTCCAGGTCATAAACAAATTGGAAACCTTTAGGTAAGAAAAACAGCCTGTCTGTGCTTTTGTAGTGTAATGAGTACGCATTTTCATTGCAGCATACATATATGTATTATTTAGTAAAATAATCWCAGTATTTGCCCGCAACTCTACAACAGACAAAACAATAATTATATTAATGTTCATGTGAATTTTGTTGGATCATGTTTATGTTCAATAGCATAAGATGTAATCTGGAAAAAGGTATATAGTACTTGTCAACTTAGCGGAGCACATGCATTAGAGACTGATTCTCTATTAATGAAATGGTCACTATATTAACATGAGTTGGAGTGTCAYTGGATGTGAGCAGAAGTTTAAATCCTGTTGTTCTGCATAGTTCTTATGGTGCCAGAAAGCCTTTCACTGTCCCCTGCATATTTATTTACATGCATTTGTACAACATGRGGCTATTGGGTTTATCTAGGCTGAAATAGAAATTTTAAGATGAGATACAAATATCCTTTGAAAATTAAAATTAAGGGCCTAATCTTATCTGTCTTTATGTTCACATAGATCGAGATTACTACCTCCAAAGTCAGTTTGATCAAGGGAGGAGGGTACCTTTAAGAGGCTTGTGCAAGAACTAACTGGAAGTTTATTTTGTGCTGTGCAAATGCCTGGGTTGCATAATGCAGATCTCTCAAGGCATGGATTTAGAAGAAAGTTAGAAGAAACCTCCCCCCCTTCTATCACTTTCTAGTCAATAAAAAAAATGTTCAGACAGAAAAATATCAGAGCCCTCAGGGCACCGGTAGGCCTTAATGACCCTGACCAGCCTCACCTGGGTCCCCCACTTGCCCCTCTGCCCCAGCCCTGCCCTTMGCTTGGCTCTGGTGTCCCTTTCTCCTGCTGCTCCTCCCTGGCCCCATGCTGGCCTTGGGACCTGGTTCACTGGCCATGTCCAGGGCTGTCATGGATCCTGTTACCAGCACCTGGCTCTGCTCCTCTGGCTGTGCCTCCTTGGTGAGGGCAYTGCCATGCTGGGGTTGTCCTCGTTCCTGCCTTGGCCCCTTTGCGTCGTAGCCTGGCTCCTGCTGCTCTCAGACAAAAGGAAGTACATCTGAATCTTATCATCATTTCTTCTTCTCTTTCCTCAGTAAGCTCTTTTCATAAAGCGAGTGTAGAAGCTAGAGAATGCCCTTCTCTTTCATGCTGAGGCCTTACYGTGGTTATCAACACACATTGCTGCAGAGAACTACCTCAGCAGGACTTCAAATGTAGAAAATGAACCTAACATAAATTTTGTTTGCCCAGTGTTTAAATAAATATTTACTTAGCCTGTGTAACAGGTAATATATTCTAAACTGGGATATTGGCAGAGGGCATTTCTGATGAAGGATCTTTGTCAATTAAKAAAAATTTGATGTGGTTGCCTACGGCTTGGATTTACAGGCATTCAGGTCACACTGCAATGCAGGACTTCCACTCAGCTCTCTTCTGATGATAGTTCTGAGGTGAGGAGGGGAGTGGATTGTAAAGGATTTTTCTTGTGRGGATTGGTCTATACTGTATTAATTATATGGGTTTTCCAGTTTTCTTCACAGTTCACAAATTTTAATAAATCTAACCTAGTGTAAAGGTAATTTATATTATACGCTAATTTCAGTCTCATCTTGCTGCTTTCAAGCCTCTGTTGTAAAAGGGCAGCAAGGAACCCATATTACTTACCTATAATGTTATCTCACAGAACCTTTAAAATATGCTTGTACACATGCCACACATCCCAGATATTTTAGAATTGTGAGGAACTGATGATATTGATATAGCAGTATTGTAATATTCACAGCTGTGAATAGCTTAGGGTAAGAGAATGATTGACTTCTAATCATCTATATCATGCTGGGCTTGTTTACTCTTCTT